>NC_083352.1:140906050-141506050 GCF_030254825.1 Meriones unguiculatus | reverse complement strand
TTAGTCTTGGTAAAGCATTTATTTCACCTATCCTTTCTTTCCCTTTGTGCATATGTTCTCTGCTAACCTTTTCCTCCTTCCACAGATGCTAACAATGCATTTCACATGGCTTGTGTTGCTTTCCAGATATGCATTCGCTTTCAGAAAAACATGACCTTTATAACCACACACATGCAATACCATCATTTCACTGACCAAGGCAGGAAAAGCACAAACTTGAGGCCAACCTGAACTACATAGCAAATTTCAGGCCATGCTGGGGCATATGCATGTAAGGCTAGTGGGAGCCACATGTTGAGACCTTATCTTAAAAAAAAAAAGAGAGAGAGAGAGAGAAAGAGTAAATACCACAAAGGTTTAGTGACCAAACTGTTTAAATACACCCACCTTGAATGTTTCTTGAACCCCAGTATTGTTTGTGTTTTTAAGCCTCTTACTAGCTGAATGTTTCGCTCTTTTCCATGACTACCAATAGGTAGTTTCTCACACCCTAAACCCAGCATGAAGGCAGACCTGGTGCTTGGGGATATTTGAAAATGCTCTTCACTCTTGGGAGTCTAAGGTTATAATATCCCTTTCACCTCCTACAGCACTTACCTGCCCCCACTTCTCTGGACCAGCACACATACTATCTCCTTTCAGTTCACGTTTTTGTTATTTTCTTTGTTGAGCACAGCCAATTTAAACTTCCCAAATCCTACTCTTTTCTTGCTTTAACATATCTCTAACTCCTTGATTACAGAAAATGTATTTTAGCACACAGAATATTTTTATGCATTTTCTAGGTGGGCAAATAGTTCATTGTTCAGTTTTGTCTTCTGATAGTGCTATGATGGGCTGTCAATTGTACTCTTACAGATTATCATGTTGAAGTCCTAACTCCTAGTTTGTCAATGTGACATTATCTAGAAACAGGCTTATTTTTAATTAAATTTTAATTTTTTAAATATTAGTTATAGTTTATTAACTTTGTATCCCAGCTGTATCCACTGCCTCATTCCCTCCCAATCCTAACCTCCCTCTCTCATCTTCTCCCTACCCCTTTCCAAGTTCACTGATAGGGGAGGACCTCCTCCCCTTCCATCTGACCCTAGCTTATCAGGTCTCTTCAGGACTGGCTGAAAAGTCCTCCTCTGTGGCCTAGCAGGGCTGCTCCTCCCTCGGGTGGGTGGGGGTGAGGTCAAAAAGCCATTGAGTTCATGTCAGAAATAGTCCCTGTTCCCCTTGCTAGGGTACCCACTTGTATACTGAGCTACCATGGGCTACATTCGAGCAGGGGTTCTAGGTTATATCCATACATGTCCTTGGTTGGAGATACAGTCTCACAAAAGACCCCTGTGCCCAGATATATGTGGTCCTTGTGGAGCTCCTGTCCTCTCCAGGTTATACTAACTCCCTGTTCTTTCATATGATTCACTGTACTCTGCCGAAGGTTTGGTTATCAGTCTCAGTATCTGCTTTGATACACTGCTAGGCAGAGACTTTCAGAGGCCCTCAGTGGTAGGCTCCTGTCCTGTTACTTGTTTTCTCCTATATCCAATATCCATCCCACTTGTCTTTCTAAGTGAGGGTTGATCATCTTACCCAGGGTCCTCTTGTTTATCTTCTTTAGGTATACAGATTTCAGTATGTTTATCCTATCTTATAGGTTTAGTACCCACTAATAAGTGAGTATATACCGTGTGTGTCTTTCTCCTTCTGGGATACCTCACTCAGAATGATCATTTCTAAGTCCCACCATTTGCCTGCAAATTTCATTATTTCCTTGTTTTTAATTGCTGAGTAGTATTTCATTGTGTAAAAGTACCACAATTTTTGTATTCGTTCCTCAACTGAGGGACATCTGGGTTGTTTCCAGGTTCTGGCTATTATGAATAAAGCTGCTATAAACATGGTTGAGCAAAGTCCTTGTTGTGTACTTGAGCGTCTTTTGGATATATGCCTAGGAGTGGTATAGCTCGATCTTGAGGAAGTGCTATTCCTAATTGTGTGAGAAAGCACTAGATTGATTTCCAAAGTGGTTGTACAAGAGAAACAACCTTATTATATTAGTTAAAAATGATGGATTTTAGAATCTGGTTCATCCAGTGTGGTTGTAGTCCTTAGAGAAAGGACAGTTTTGGCAAAGTTACTTGCAGACACAAGGTGTATGCCATAAGATCATCCTCAGATCATGACATATACAAGATTGCTAGGAAACCACCAGAAGCTAGGAAGAAGAATGGGACAGATTTCTCCTTACAGATCTCAGAAGAAACCACATCTTGTACTGGCTAATTGTATGTCAACTTGACAGAAATTTGACTCATTTTGGAAGAAAGAACCTCAACTGTGAAAATGCCCCCAGCAGACTGACCTTTGAGCAAGCCTATAGTGCATTTTCTTGATTGATGATTGATGTAGGAGATCCCAGTTCAGTGTGAGCAGTGCCATCCCTGGGCTGGTGATTCCAAGTGCTATAAGAAAGCAAGCTGATCAAGCCACAAGATAAAGCCAGCAAGCAGCATTCCATCATGGTCTCTGTATCAGCTCCTGTTTCTAGGGTCCTGCCATATTTGAGCTCTTTTCCTCATTTCTCTCAGTGATGGAGTGTGATGTGGAACTGTAGGTGAAATAAACCTTTTCCTCCCCAGGTTATTTTTCGTCATGGTGTTCTATCATAGCCAGAGAAACCTTATCTAAGACAAACTTGATTTCTGTCTTCTAGATCAGATTCAGAGCTTGGAAACAATGAAGTTTCTGTTGTTTGAAACTGCCCAGCCTGTAGTCCTTTGTTATGAAAGTCCTAGAAAAGTGATGATGTAGGAACATAAACAATTTGATGTGACAGGCCTGTGTGAGGATGTCAGGAAGTCATACACATAGTTCTTATAATACAGAATCTAGGACCTGTAGTACTCAATGGATGCTGTTGCTGTTCCTGCTATTGCTCACTTCCTGAACACATCATTTTTGTTTAGGCAGACAGCACCTTTCTGTCTGCATTGCCTCCAGTGTAGGCCTGGAGGCATTTTATGATAAAGCTATTGATTTGAAGGCCACCTTCTTTATGCCAGTAGAAGAATGTAATTGATTCTCCAGAATGCTTACATTTAACTAAATGGTCCTTGAATTTTTTTCTGAATGGATCTTAATGTCATAACTTTGTGATCATCTTTACATTAGTGATGAAAGATTCCTCAGATTCTTCATCAGTAGAATATAGGATGAAATGTATCAACAGGAGCCAAGATATAATGAGGAAAACCATGTGAGCTATTTATTCTGCATTTTGCCAAATCTAATATAGGGTTTTCTCTGTCTCTTGGAGGTGGGGCACAGAAATGACTTGATGTAGACGCTCTTGGTGATTGTTTATCTAGAGAATTAGGATATTGGGAGCCTTTGGAAGATAATTGAGCTCAGAGACCAACATGTTGGGTAGTTACTTTCTTTTCCCTTTTTCCTTTTGTATAGTTCCTGGAAACAATGGCATACACATTATGGTAACAGATCCTGAAAATTCTTTTGTACTTCTTTCCCTCCTTGGCCCAGAGAAATTAAAAGCTTCCCACTGACACTGGGGCCCTGAGGACCTCAAGATTTTTACTTTGGTCTCTTTTCTTTGTCCATATCATTCATTCCTGGTACTATAACTCATCCAACCATCCATGGCTAGTAAAGTCCTGATCTTAGAAAACATTCAACTGTCACTTGCCTATACCAGTATAATTCCGAATTGCTTTCTAAATACCTTTCTTTATACACACAGATACATACTCCTTACTGTTACAGTCTCCTTATTTGAACCATCCAGGTTGTATTAGTATTTAATCTGAACCTGACCAGCATATTCTTGAAAGAGAATATCTCCAGAGGATGTGGGGAGGGATAAATAACACTAATATTGGATATTTGAAATAGTTATAGGGAATCATATTATTTCATATTTACCTAAATTTATTTTTGTCTATATGTATGTGTCTCTATCTGTCTATCTATCTATCTATCTATCTATCTATCTATCTATCTATCTATCTATCTATTGAGATTATGCCACTTATGGTACAAATGTTTCTCCTGTAAACTAACAAAACTCCAGAACTGGACATGAGAAATCTTTCTTTGAGTTGTTTGTCAGCAAAGTCCAAGAGAGTTCCAAAACAATGCAAGTTATTGCTGTTGTCCTTGGTTGCCTCTCAGAGATTGAAGATAAATCTTGATTAGACACAGGCCTTGGAAGCGCTATATAAGCTGCTAAGGGAGGAAAACAAACAATAATCCTACCTACCTGTTATACCTCCTCACAACAATGACCAGAATAGCAAGGTATCACTTAAATAGCATAGTGGCACTTATTATATCTTGGTGGTAATCAACATTTGTATTTGGACATAAGGCCTATTCAATAGGAAGAAATTATAGCTGCTACTGTAACCCAGGCAACTATCCATAGCTAATAATGTCATATATTTTGGAGGAATACTTGTCCTAATACCAAGAGGTACACGTAGCTTTCACCCCTTATCAAAGAATCTTCTTTTCCAGGAGTTGGAGGCCATTACAGATCACCACTGGTCAAAATGAGAGGACCAATGACTATGAAGGGCCCAGAACCAATTAATATACCTACAGCTTAACTTCTATTCCTAAGGCTCAGGGAACACTGTGGAAAAGGGGCACGGAAAGATTGTAAGAACTAGAGGACCAGAGTCCAAGATGTCAGCAACCAGTGCGCACCTTATCTGAGGAGCACAGGACCTGAAACTCTGAAATTGGTGAGTTGAGGAGCAGCTGCAGCCAGAATATTGACATTGAAGCTTCCTGAGTGAGAGAGGACAACCTGTGAGCTGGGAATTTTTGGATCCAGGTCACCCATGGACATCTCCGGGAACTGAGAGTGGTGAATATTCAATCCCTCTGCGCTTCCCCTTGCTTGGCAGAGGGGGCAGTGATAGCCCCAAGCAGGAACCTCAGTGCTTGGGGACTGAGACAGCAGAGGTTGGTACCCCAGGTTTGTGGAGGCACCAGGCAGCAGAACAGGCCTCCCAGCAGCCTTACAGATGGTAGGGTGAGGGTTAGCCCAAGCAGGAGCCTCCATGCTTGGTGACTGAGACTGCACATGTGGCTTCCTCAAGTACAGGTCTCCCTTTCCGGCAGCCAAACAGTGGATACCACTGAGCTGACAGATCTACACTTTCATTCACTTCTGTGTGCCCAAATCTGAGAGAAGAGAACTAAAGGGGAGGGAAGAAGAACCCCTGTACCCCTGTGCTTTCAAATTAGGCCTGCAAGCTAGTGAATGTGCCTTCAAGTGAGTGTGTGCAGATCCCAGGCTCCAGGATCCCTCTATGTTAGAAGCCAGACATCAGATTCCCCCAACCCACACTCCCACTGTGGGCAACATAGGGATCCTTGGGACATCATTCTCAACACTGAAGCCCCTGTTCTGTGGGTCTACCAATGGTGGAGTCCAGGCAAACAGTTCCTGGAGCCCAGAAAGATCTGAATACCAGGATGACAGTAAGACAGGCCTATAGGTCACTATGGGTATTCAGGGCATCTGCGCATGTGCATCGTGCCGGCTGACAGTGCTAGCACCTGCACCTCCCTCCTGTGTTTAATTTCCACATTCTAGGCATTTACATGCTCTAGCACCCTGTCCTTCAGGGCACACACTTCCACACACACACCCACGCTTATGCACATGTGCCTGCGAACTTTGTCCTTTAGCTACAGCCGAAACACCGATTCCACCCTCAAACTGGTGAACCTCTCTCATCTTCCTGAAGAATATTCCAGACACCACAGACAGACGGACCCAGTCTGAAGTACAGACTCCAGGAACAGACAGTGAAGATTATGGATAAGCAGATGTCTAGAGGTCAGCATAAGAAGACATCCAACATGATAATTTCCTTAGATCCTGAAAAAACATTTGACAAAATCCATTACCCATTCATGTTTAAAGTCCTAGAGAGATTAGGGCACTTACCTAAGCATAGTAAAGGCAATATTCAGCAAGCCTATAGTCAACATCAAACTAAACAGAGAGAAACTTAAATCAATCCCACCAAAATCCGGGACAAGGCTAGGCTGCCCACTCTCTCCATATCTTTTCAACATAGTTCTTGAAGTCCTTGCTAGAGCAATAAGACAAACAAAGGAGATCAAGGGGATTCAGTTTGGAAAGGAAGAAGTCAAAGTATCACTATTTGCAGATGATATTATAGTATACATGAGTGATCCCAAAAATTCTACCAGGGAACTCCTACAGTTGATAAACACCTTCAGCAAAGTGGCTGGATACAAAATTAACTAAAAACAAAATCAGTAGCCCTTCTGTATACAGAAGACAAATGGGCTGAGAAAGTAGGGAAACATCACCCTTCACAATAGCCACAAAGGACATAAAGTACCTTGGTGTTACTCTAACCAAGCAAGTCAAAACACTGTATGAAAAAAAATGTCAGTCTCTAAGAAATAAATAGAAGATATCAGAAGATGGAAAGGTCTCCCATGCTCATGGCCTGGCAGGATTAACAGTAAAAATTGCCATCTTACCAAAAGCAATATACAGATTCAATGAAATTCCCATCAAGTTACCAACACAATTCCTTACAAAACTTGAAAGAAAAATTCTCAACTCTATATGGAATAACAAGAAACTCAGAATCTCTAAAACAATCTTCTACAATAAAAGATCTTCTGGAGGGATCTCCATCCCTAATCTCAAGCTGTACTATAGAGCAACAGTTATAAAAACTGCATGGTACTGGCATAGAAACAGAATGGTGGATCAATGGAATCAAATAGAAGACCCAGAAATAAATCCACACACTTATGGGCACCGATCTTTGACAAAGATACCAAAACCATTCAATGGAAAAAAGATGGCATCTTCAACAAATGGTGCTGGTGTAAATAGATATCTACATGTAAAAATGCAAATAGATCCATATTTATCACCTTTGCACAAAACTAAAGTCCAAGTGAATCAAAGACCTCAATATGAAACCAGACATACTAAACCTGTAAGAAGAAAAATTGGGGAAGACCTTGAGTTCATTGGCACAGGAGAAAACTTCCTGAACAGAACACCAAAAGCACAGGCTCGAAGATCGACAATCAATAAATGGGACCTCATGAAACTGAAAAGCTTCTGTAAAGCAAAGGAAACTATCATCAGAACAAATTGGGAAGGGATCCTTACCAATCCTATATCTGACAGAGGGCTAATCTCCAGAATATAAAAAGAGGACTCAAGAAGTTTAAAAGCAAAAAAATCAAGTAATCCAATTAAAACATGGAATACAGAGCTAAATAGAGAATTCTCAATAGAGGAATATCGAATGTCAGAGAAACACTTAAAGAAATGCTTATTGCTGAGTGATATTTAATATTCCATTGTGTAGATGTACCACAATTTCTGTATTCACTCTTCAGTTGAGGGGCATCTGTGTTGTTTCCAGCTTCTGGCTATTACAAATAAAGCTGCTACAAACATGGTTGAGTAAATGTCCTTTTTGTGTACTTGAGCCTCTTTTGGATATATGCCTAGGAGTGGTATGGCTGAATCTTGAGGAAGCACTATTCCTAGTTGTCTGAGAAATCACCAGATTGATTTCCAGAGTGGTTGTACATGTTTACATTCCCACCAGCATTGGAGGAGGGTTCCCCTTTCTCCACAACCTCTCCAGCATGTGTTGTCACTTGAGCTTTTGATATTGGTCATTCTGATGCAATGAAAAAAATAAGGAAATCATGAAATTTGCAGGCAAATGGTGGGAACTGGAAGGATTATCCTGAGTGATCTGTCCCAGAAGCAGAAAAACACACACGGTATATACTCACTCATATAGACATATAATATAAGACAAACCTACTAAAACCTGTACACCCAAAGAAACTAATCAAGAGGAAGGACCCTGACTAAAATGCTCAATCCCATCCCGAAAAGTGAAGAAGATGGACATCAGAAGAAGAAGAAAACAAGAAACAAGTTTGGAACCTGCCACAGAGGGCCTCTGACAGGTTCTGCCCTGCAGACTATCAAAGCAGATGCTGAGACTTATGGCCAACTGTTGGGCAGAGTGCATGGAATCTTACAAAAGAAGTGGGAAATAGTAAGATTCGGAGAGGACAGGAACTCCACAAGGAGAGCAACAGAACCAGAAAATTTGAACACAGGGGTCTTTCCTGAGACTCATACTCCAACCAAGTACCAGGCATGGAGATAACCTAGAACCCCTGCACAGATGTAGCCCATGGCAGTTCAGTGTCCAAGTGGGTTCCATAGTAATGGGAAGAGGGACTACCTCTGACATAATCTGATTGGCCTGCTTTTTTATCACCTCCCCCTGAGGGAGGAACAGCCTTACCAGCCCACAGAAGATGACAATGCAGCCACTCCTGTTGAGATCTGATAGACTAAGATCAGAAGGAAGTAGAGGGGGACCTCCTCTATCAGTGGACTTGGGGAGAGGCATGCATGAAGAAGGGGAAGGGAAGTGGGATTAGGAGGGGAAGTGGGGAGATTTATGGGGGGACACAAAATGAATAAAGTATAATTAATAGAAAAAAGAAAAAGAAAAGAAAAAAAAAGAAATGCTCTTCAATCATCAGGGAGATACAAATCAAAACGACCCTGAAATTTCACCTTACACCAATCAGAATGCCTAAGATCAAGAACTCAAGTGACAAAGCATGCTGGAGAGGATGTGGAGAAAGAGGAACCCTACCCCATTGTTGGTGGGAATGTAAACTTGTACAACAACCTTGGAAATCAATCTGGTGCTTTCTCACACAATTAGGAATAGTGCTTCCTCAAGATCCAGCTATACACTCCTAGGCATATATCCAAAAGATGCTCAAGTACACAAAAAGGACCATGTTTGTAGCAGGTTTCTTCATAACAGTCGAAACCTGGAAACAGCCCAGATGTCCCTCTGTTGAGAAATGGATACATAAACTGTGATACATTTATACAATAGAATACTACTGAGCTATTAAAAACAAGGAAATAATGAAATTTGCTGGCAAATTGTGGGAACCAGAAAAGATCATCTTGAGTGAGGTATCCCTGAGAAGCAGAAAGACACACAGGGTTTTTACTCACTTATAAGTGGATATTAGACATATAATATAGGATAATCACACTAAAATCTGGACAGCCAAGGAAACTAAGCAAGAAGGGGGACCCTGGGTAAGATGCACAATCTTCATTCAGAAAGGCAAATGGGATAGACACTGGAAGAAGGTGAAAATAAGGAACAAGACAAGAGTCTACCACAGAGGGCCTCTGAAAGACTCTACCCAGCACGACATTCAAGTGGATGCTGAGACTCATAGCTAAACTTTGGGCAGAGTGCAGGGAATATTGTGAAAGAAGGGAGAGATAGAAAGACCTGGAAGGGTCTGGAGCTCCATGATAAGAACAAAAGAGCTAAAAACATCTGGGCACAAGGGTCCTTTCTCAGAGTGATACTCTAACCAAGGACCATTCAGACAGATAACCTGGACCCCCTGCACAGAGGTAGCCAGTGGCAGCTCAGTCTCTAAATGGGCTCCTTAATAAGGGGAGCAGGGGCTTTCTCTGACATAAACTCAGTGGCTCGTGCTTTGAACATCTCCCCCTAATGAGGGAGCAGCCTGACCAGGCCACAGAGGAAGACTATGAAAGACAGTCCTGATGAGACCTGATAGGCTAGGGTCATATGGAAGGGGAGGAAGTCCTCCACTATCAATTGACTGGGGAAGGGGCATGGGAGGAGATGAAAGAGGGAGGGTGGGATTGGGAGGGAATGAGAATGGGGCTACAACTGGGATACAAATTGAATAAATTGTAATAAATAAAAAATTATATTAAAAAAGAATACAAAAAAATCAGGACATCATGCCTTCACTAGCAACCTCCAAAATCAATGGATATGCCAATTAATTGAAAGCACAGGAAAATGATCTCAAATCTATGCTTATCCAGTTATTAGATTCATATAAAGAGGAAACAAACAAAGCTATCAAAGAAAGGCAGGCAAATACAGCCAAACAAATAGAGACACAAGTAGTGGCCTTTAGAGAGGAAACAAATGACAAAAACAAAAAAAAAAAAAAAAAATAGAAGCCATCATGGAAAGACAGGAACCCATAATCAAACAGATTAAAGAAATGGTGCAAGACATGAAAACAGGAGGACCTCACCTATCAGTGAACTTGGAAAGGGGCAGGGGAGGGCATGAGGAAGGGAAGGTAGGACTGGGAAGGAATGAGGAAGGGGACTATAGCTGGGATAACAAGTAAATAAACTGTAATTAATATAAAAATTGAAATAAAAACGTTTGACTGAAATCCTCACTGGCAGTGGCAAAGGCTTCAATTCGATACTACGATGGAGCAGCTGAGAGTGGCCATTGTCACAGTAAATTCTACCGGAGTGGACGCAGGACTAGCCACAGGATTATCAACATGGATTGCTGCAGCCATGAATCATCTGAAGGAATGGGCGGGCATGGGAGTGTTAGCAGGCCTTCTGGTGTTGGTCTCCTTGGTTTGCCTGTGGTATATATGCAAGATTAGAGTCTCACAACAGTGTGATGCAGCCATGATCATTCAGGCCTTTACAGCCATTGAAGCAGGACATTCTCCCCAAGCATGGTTGGATACCATAAAAAGCTAAAATGATACGCTCAGGATGCGAGGCTAAGCACTGCACTCAGGATCAGCCGCTTTGGACCCAGAGAAGAGCATGTCTGATTGCATGCGGGTTGATGCCCCAGGTCCCGCCTCTGAGAAAAAGGTATCGGACTGGTCTGATGCTCTTTGGGTGGATGACACCTAAATGAACATCAGTACAAAGTCCCAATTTATTTCTAATATCAGAGATCAGACCTCTACTCTTGCCTGATGCGTCTAAAACAAAAAGGGGGAACTGTAGAGAGCTGCGGAATGCTATGCCTTAAAGATGGAGCTGGTTTCCGCCTTCCACCTTCCCGATGGTGAGTGCTCTCTGTCACGAACAACTCCACATTTGGCTAAGGCCGAGGATCTGGCTTGCTTCCATGTATGTGGACCTATCTGCATTGCCCCCATGGCACGCCTGGGTTGGCTACCCAGAGGCTATTTAAGCTGTGGGCTGGCTTTCCCCGGGGTCCGAGGATTGTTCAATGTTCCTGAATAAACTGCATTGAAAATAAATAAATAAATAAATAAATACCCTCAAAAAAAAAAAGTTTAAAAAAAAAAAGACATTTTCATACACACAAAAATAAATACAATAAAGAAAACACAAACAGAGAAAACCCTGAATCTGGAGAACTTAGAGAAAAGATCAGGAACCACACAGGTAAAAATCACCAACATAATACAAGAGGTGGAAGAGAGAATCTCAGGTGCTGAAGATGCATTTGAAGAAATTGATACATCTCTCAAAGAAAAAGTAAAATCAGAGAAGTTCCAAACACAAAACATCCAAGAAATCAAGGACACCATGAAAAAAACAAAACCTAAGTATAACAGGAATAGACAAAAAAGAAGATTCCAGGTTCCAAGGTCCAGAAAATATTTTCAAGAAAATCATTTAAGAAATTTTTTCCCAAAGAGAGGTCCATAAACATATAAGAAGCCTACAGAATACCAAATAGAATAGACCAGAAAAGAAACTCCTCACATCATATAATAGTTAAAACACTAAAACTATAGAACAAAGAAAAATTATTAAAAGTAGCAAGGGAAAAAGGCCAAGTAACATTTAAAGGTAGAACTATCAGAATCACACCAGAATTCTCAACAGAAACTATGAAAGCCAGAAGATCCTGGGTAGATGTCATGCAGACTCTAAGAGACCACAAATGCCAACCCAGACTACTATAGCCAGCGAAACTTTCAATCAACATAGATGGAGAAAACAAAACATTCCATGACAAAATTAAACTTAAATAATACCTATACAGCAACCCAGCCCTACAGTAGATACTAGAAGGAAAACTCCAATCTAACGAAAGCAACTATATCCAAGAAAACACAGGATGGAGATAACTTCACAACCAAAAATTAAAAGCAAACAAGCATTGAAACACAGTAACACCACCAATTACACATTAAAAGAAACTAACATTCATTGGTCACTATTATTTATGAAGATCAATGGACTCAACTCTCCAATAAAAAGACACAGACTGACAGAATGGTTGCAGAAACAGGATCCGAATTCTTCTGCATCCAAAAAATACACCTCTGCAACAAAGATAAACACTACCTCAGAGTAAAGGGCTGGAAAAATGTTTTTCAAGGAAAAGAACCCAGAAAATAAGCTAAGGGTAGCTTCTAATATCTAATAAAATAGACTTTCAACCAAAATCAATCAAAAGATATAAGGAAGGGTACTTCAGTCTCATCAATGGAAAAATCCACCAGGAGGATATCACAATCCTGAACATCATGCCCCAAATACAAGAGCACCTGAACAAACATGCCCCAAATACAAGAGCACCTGCATTTGTAAATGAAACACACATTGATCCCAACACCTTAATAGTGGGAGACTTCAACACTGCACTCTTACCAAGAGACAGATCATCTAGATAGAAGCCAAATAGGGAAATGATGATACTTACATTGGTCTTAAATCAAATGGACCTAATAGATGTCTACAGAACTTTTTACTGAAACTCAAAAGCGTATACCTTCTTTTCAGTCTGTCATGGAATCTTCTCAAAACTTGACCATATAGTTGGGCACAAAGCAAGACTCAACAGATGCAAGAAGATTGAAATAATCCTTTGTATTCTATCTGACCACCATGGACTAAAACTAGACCTCAACAACAACAGAAATAACAAAAAGCCTACATACACTTGGAAACTAAACAACTCTCTACTCAATGACAGGTTGGTCAGGGTAGAAATGAAAAAAGAAATTAGAGACTTCCTAAAATTCAATGAAAGTGAAGGCACAACTTACCTAAACATATTGGACACAATGAAAGCAGCGCTAAGAAGAAAGTTCATAGCATTAAGTGCCTTCAGAAAGAAGTTGGAGACATCTCATACGAGCAACTTAATGGCACACCTAAAAGCCCTAGAAAAAAGGAAGCAGACACACCCAAGAGGAGTAGATGATTGGAAATAATCAAACTCAGAGCTGAAATCAATGAATTATAAACAAAGAAAACAATTCAAAGTATCAGCTATACCAAGAGCTGGTTCTTTGAGAAAATCAACAAGATAAGACAAACCCTTAGCCAAACTACCTAAAAGGCAGAGAGAAACTATCCAAATAAACAAAACCATAAACAAAAGGGGGGACATAACAACAGACTCTGAGGAAATCCAAATAATCACTAAGTCTTAATATAAAAGTCTATATGCCACAAAATTTGAAAATCTAAATGAAATGGACAATTTTCTTGATAGATTCCATCTTCCAAAATTAAATCAAGATCAGGTAAATAGATTAAATAGTCCTATCCCCAAGGATAGAAGCAGTCATCAAAAGTCTCCCTTTCAAAAAAAAGTACAGTCAGATGGTTTCAGCACAGAATTCTTCCAGACCTTTAAAAAAGAGCTAACTCCAATTCTCTTCAAACTATTCCACAAAATAAAAACAGAAGGAACATTATCAAGCTCATTTTACGAAGCCACAGTCATTTTGATACCTAAACCACACAAAGATCCAACAAAAAGAGAACTTCAGACCTATCTCTCTTATGAACACTGATGCAAAAATACTCAACAAAATACTTGCAAATTGAATCCAAAAATATCATCCACCATGACCAAGTAGGCTTCATCCCAGGCATGCTGGGATGGTTCAATACATGGAAATCCATCAATGTAATCCACCATATAAACAAACTGAAGGAGAAAAACAACATGATCATCTCCTTATATGCTGAAAAAAACATTTGACAAAATCTAACACCCATTCATGTTTAAAGTCTTGGAGAGATCAGGGATACAAGGCACATACACAAACATAGTAAAGGCGATATACAGCAAGCCAACATCAATCCCACTGATATCAAGGATAAGGTAAGACTTCCCACTCTCTCTGTATCTCTTCAGCATATTACTTGAAGTCCTAGCTAGAGCAGTAAGAAAACTAATGGAGATCAAGGGATACAAATTACAAAGAAAGAAGTCAAAGTATCACTATTTGCAAACTATATAATAGTATACAAGAATAGTATACAAAAGGAACCCAAACATTTTACCAGAGAACACCTTCAGCTGATAAACACCTTCAGCAATGTGGCTGCATACAAAATTAACTCAAAAAAATTAGTAGCCCTCATGTATATGAAAGACAAAAGGCTGAGAAAGAAATTATGGAAATTACACCCTTCACAATAGCTACTAATAACATGAAGTACCTTGGTGTGACTCTAACCAAGCAGGTGAAAGACCTGTTTGAAAAAAAAAAAAACTTTAAAGTCTCTGAAGAAAGACATTGAAGAAGATATCAGAAGATGAAGAGATCTCCCATGCTCAAGAATTGGTAGGATTAACATAGTGAAAATGGCCATCCTGCCAAAAGCAATCTACAGATTCAATACAATTCCTATCAAAATACCAACAGAATTCTTTATAGAACTTGAAAGAAAAATCCTCAACCTCATAAGTAAAAATAAAATCCCAGAATTGCCAAAATGATCCTGTACAACAAAAGATGTTCTGGAGGTATCTCCATCCTTGATCTCACGCTCTACTACAGAGCAATAATAATAAAAACTGCATGATACTGGCATAAAAACAGAATGATGGATCAATCAAATTGAATAGAAGACCCAGAAATATACCCACACACCTACAGATACTTGATTTTGGACAAAGATGCCAAAACCATACAATAGAAAAAAGACATCATCTTCAAGAAATGGTGCTGGTCTAACTGGATATCTACATGTAGAAAAATGCAAATAGATCCATATTTATCACCCTGCACAAAACTAAAGTCCAAGTGGATCAAAGACTTCAACTAAAACCAGACACACTAAATTGGTTAGAAGAAAAATGAATTCATTGGCACAAGAGACAACTTCTTGAACAGAACATTAGCACAGGCTCTAAGATCAACAATCAATAAATGGAACCTTGTGAAACTGAAAAGCTTCTATAAAGGAAAGGACACAGCCTACAGATTGGGAAAGGATCTTCACCAAACCTATATATGACAGAAGGCTAATATCCAGAATATATAAAGAACTCAAGAAGTTTAAAAGCAACAAGTCAAGTAATCTGATTAAAAGATGGGGTACAGAGTTAAACAGAGAATTCTCTGTATAGGAATATAGAATGGCAGAGAAACACTTAAAGGGATGCTTAATATCCTTAATCACCAATGAAATGCAAATCAAAACGACCCTGAAATTTCACCTTACACCCATCAGAACAGCTAAGATCAAAAACTCAAGTGACAATACATGCTGGAGAGGATGTGGAAAAAGAGGAACCCTTCTCCATTGCTGGTGGGAATGTAAATTTGTACAACCAGTTTGGAAATCAATCTGACGCTTTCTCAGACAGTTAGGAATATTGCTTCCTCAAAATCCAACTATGGCACTCCTAGGCATATATCCAAAACGTGCTCAAGTGTACAACGAGGACATTTGCTCAACCACATTCCTAGCAGCTTTATTTGTAATAGCCAGGACATGGAAACAATGCAGATGTCCCTCAACAGAGGAATTGATATAAAAATTGTGATATATTTATACAATGGCATACTACTCAGCAATTAAAAACAAAGAAATCATGAAAATTGCAGGAAAATGGTGAGAACTGGAAAAGATCATCCTGAGTGAGGTATCCCAGAAGCAGAAAGACACACATGGTATACACTCACTTACAAATGGATATTAGACATAGAATATGGGAGAATCATACTAAAATCTGTACACCTAAGGAAGTTGGGTAAGAAGGAAGACCTTGGGTAAGATGATCAATCCACACTCAGATAGGCAAACAGATGGACATCAGAAGAGGGAGAAAACTGGGAACAGGAGAGGAGCCTACCACAGAAGGCCTCGGAAAGACTCTACCCAATAGGGTATCAAAGCATATGCTGAGACTCATAGGCAAACTTGGGCAGAGTGTAGGAAATATTATGAAGGAAGGTTGAGCTAGAAATACCTGGAGGGGACAGGAGCTCCACAAGGAGAGCAACAGAACCAAAAAGTCTGGGCACAGGGTGTTTTCTAAGACCTCTGAGACTGATACTCCAACCATGTACCATGCATGGAGATAACCTAGAACCCCTGCACAGATGTAGCCCATGGTAGCTCAGTGTCCATCCAAGTGGGTGTCCTAGTAAGGGGAACAGGGACTGTCTCTGACATGAACTCAGTGGCTGGCTCTTTGATCACCTCCTCCTGAGTGGGGAGCAGCCTGTAGGCCACAGAGGAAGACAATGCAACCAGTCCTGATGAGACCTGATAGGCTAGGGTCAGAGGTAAGGGGAGGAGGACCTCCCCTGTCAGTGGACTTGGATAGAGACATGGGAGAAGATGAGGGAGGCAGGATGGGATTGGGAGGAAATGGGGATGAGGGCTACAGCTGGGATAAAAAGTGAATAAATTATAATTAATAAAAATATAAAAAAATAAAAAAGAGCTAGAGGACCCAGAAGTCTGCTTGGAGAGGGTGTCTTCTTTTATATGACAGTGTAATAATACTTACAAAACCTCAACATTCTAACTTAATAAGCAAGACCTGAAAAATGACCATATCAGGTGACATGCCAACATTAATTGGGGAAATCTCATGGGGCCTCACCCCTGGATGAAGATCTATAGGAAATTAATGACTGCTGAGAGAACGGGATTAGTTTTTCTAGGAATGAAGTCCCTAAGTGGGTAAACAAGACTAACTTGTGTATGGGATTCAAAGTTATTCTACACCTTCTATGTACTTGACCCTGAGGGTGTACTGCTGATATAATAGGGTATTTGGTTCCATGAGCATCCAGAGAGACAAATACTCATATTGACATACAGTAATCGGTTGGGAAGTAGTGTAGGGTATTAAGTTGAAGTGTATGAGTTGCCACCCACTTCACAATTGGGAACTAGATGAAGGAATGCTCTAAGTTGATATTGGGGTTGTCTGGAGTATAGGGCTTGAAAATGTACAGAGGATGGCATAAGGACGGTCCACGTATTTAAAAAGACACCAAGGCAAGGGAAGTTAGTACCTTCTGAGGAGGTTGGTCTGGTCTGAAGTTGGCTTGAACATAGTCATGTTGGGAACACATGACAGGATCATCAAGGTATAGAGTGAGGGTACAGACTTTTGTGTCTTTCTACTGCCTATCTAGGTTTCTTCTGAGAGCTCCATGAAGAGATAAAAGGATGTCTTGCTATAAACAAGCTCTACCTTCACTTGAGTACTTCCTTTCAGCAGATCACAAAGCACTCTCTTTAAACTTGAGCAGCTTTGTGAGACTATTCCAAGGCTGCCAGGAACAGAGGTAAAATGCTTCATTGTTTTGTAACTATCTTGTTAGTTACTTGTAACTAACCTTTTAACTATCTCTGACTCAGATCATCTCTGGATGGCTGCCCATCAGGCCTGGGCAAGTACAAGGTGCTTTTACACTGGGTTTCTTCCCTAGTTGGATATGTGCTTGTGTGTTCTGTGGTAGCCTCTTCTCTTGATATTCTCCAGTTAATATCATTACAGGAAGAACCTGGGAAACTGATACTCCTCCCATTGCTCTGAAGGGTAAAAGTTCACAGAACAAATTAAAGAATAGGGTTCAGGTCAATACATTTCCACATTTCAACCTTGAACTTTTATTGCCCAGTGTTTCAATAAACATCAGCTTTCAACTTTCCAGTCTAAGGTCATCTGAAGGAATCTCAATTGAGGGATTTTCTGGCTCAGATTGACTTGTGACCATATCTGTGAAGGCTGTTCTTGATTGATGAACTCTTAGTTCATAGTTGGTAGTGCTTTGTGAGGACGGTTGTAAAACCTTTAAAATGTGTAGCCTGACTTGAGGAAATATGCCACTGGCGGAGGCCTTTGGAAATTTAAAGTCTCACCCACTTCTTGGGTGGATAAAAATATGATTAGCTGGCTTCCTGCTTCTGTGACCATACTTGCCTGCTGTCATGCCTTTTACATCATTATGGGATCTAATTCCCTGGAAATTTTAACTAAAGTAACGACTTATTGCCCTAAGTCACTTTTGGTCAGTGTTTATTTAATCAACAGAAAAGAAAACTAGATCACTCTATTTCCCTACCATCAAAACCAACTCAGTCCTATTCCCTGTCATCTCCTGCTTCTGTTGTCTACCTCATTTGTCCTTCTGGATGAGGATTAAGCATCTTCCCTAGGGTCTTCCTTGTTGTTTAGCTTCTTTAGGAGTATAGATTTTAATATGTTTATCCTATTTTATGTGGCTAATATCCACTTATGAGTGAGTATATACCATGTGTGTCTTTCTGCTTCTGGGTTACCTCACTCAAGTTCCTACCATTTGCCTGCAAATTTCATGATTTCCTTGTTTTTAATAGCTGAGTAGTATTCCATTATGTAAATGCACCACAATTTCTGTATCCATCCCTCTAGGTTGTTTCCAGATTTTTTTTTTTTTTTTTTTTTGGCTATTATGAACAGAGCTGCTAAGAACATGGTTGAGCAAATATCCTTGCTGAATACCTGAGTATATTTTGGATATATGCTTAGGAGTGGTACAGCTGGATCCTGAGGTAACACTATTCCTAATTTTTTGAGGAAGTGCCAGATTGAGTTCCAAAGTTGTTGTACAAGTTTACACTCCCACCCACAATGGAGGAGGGTTCCTCTTCTCCACATCTTCTCCAGCATGTGTTGTCACTTGAGTTTTTGATCTTAGCCATTCTTATGGGTGTAAGGTGAAGACAGGGAACAGGACTGGAACCTACTACAGACGGCCTCTGAAAGACTCTACTGATAGAGGTATCAAAGCAGAGGCTGAGACTCACAGCCAAACTTTGGTCAGAGTGCAGGGAATCTTATGAAAGAAGGGGGAGATAGAAATACCTGGAGGAGACATGAGCTCCAAAAGGAGGCCAACAGAGCCATAAAAACTGAGCCCTGAGGTCCCTGAAGAGAATGATACCCCAAGTAAGGACAATGCATGGAGAGGACCTAACCCTGGCTCAGATGTAGCCCATATACTCAGTCTCCAAGTAGGGTCCCTAGTAAGGGGAGTAGGGACTCTCTCTGCCACGAACTCAGTGGCAGGCTCTTTGCTCACCTACCCCTGGGGAGTTCAGCCTTGCCAGTCTACAGAAGAAGACAGTGCAACTAGTCCTAATGAGCCCTGATAGGCTAGGGTCAAAGAGAAGGGGACAAGTACCTCCCTTATCAATGGACTAGGGGAAGGGCATGGGGAGAAGAAGGAGGGAGGGTGAGATTGGGAGGAGACAAGGGAGGGGGCCACAGTCAGGATACAAATTGAATAAATTATAATAAATGATAATAATAAAAATTCAACTCAGGATTATTACTAACTATTCTAGAGAAAACAATTTATCTAGCAAAGATTCCTTAGAAATTTTAACTTGGATTTTTCTAGCTACTTGTACTCATGAACAATTATCAGATTACTTGGGTATAAAGCACAGATTCATTCCTGCAGGTAGAGTCTGATCATTGCAGGTACAGAGACTGACACCCATCATTGTAAATGTGTGTTCTAAATCACTAGGAAGTGGATCCTCAGAATATCTAGTTCATTTACAACAATGAAATGGTGTTTGAAGATGTTCCAAAGAACCACTGGCTCCCATGACCTTTGTAGCCTATAATTAAGGCCTGTAGGTAGAAATCTCTCTCCTCAGGTACTGCTTGGTTTGTTTCTGAATCAGGAGATGTCACTGCTCTGAAAACACCTTCTCTGCAGAAGCTGGAAGAGTCACATCCTCAAAGTGCTTCAGAAAGGCAACAGAGGACAAATGCAACATTTGGTACCCTTCCATTTTGTCCTCAGCCTAATTATTTACCCAGCCAAATACCAATTGCCTATATGCAATGTTACAGTGAAATTCGATAGCACATGGGCATTGGATTGATTTTGGATTCTGCTAATTATCTCTCTGTTCTTGCCCCTTGTCTTCCTTTGTGTCTGTATCTGGCTGCCTAACTTTCTCTTGGCTTCCCTAACCACTCTTGTAATTTCACCAAACCAGTAATTACTCATTTTCTTTACTTTCACACTTCAAGTGTTTAATGATTTGGAGCCTGGTAATATAAGTTCTGATAAGCAAAAAGCTTCCTGCATACTAGCTTAAAAAGCTATTTTGAAACATTTGGCTGGATAAATGGTTTATTAATATTATAAATATTTATCTAAAATGATTTTTATGCTACATGTACAGTAATTGCTTTTTGGGGTAGAAATATTTTAGAATTTAAAGGATAGTTTAGCAGCAATATATTTTGGATATTTCAGTGAATGTATGTACAAAATACTATGTGTGTATATTAGTAGTTGTGGTGGTTTGAATGAAAAGAGCCTCATAGACTTATAGGGAAAGGCACTATTACGAGGTGTGACCTTGTTAGAGTAGGTATGAATTTGTTGGAGGAAATGCATCACTAAGGGGTGGTCTTTGAGCTCTGAAATGCTCAAGCCAGGTCTATTGTGATACTTACTTTCTGCTCCTTCTCCAGCATGCTACCTGTATGTCTGTCTGCATTCCACCATGCTTCCTGCCATGATGATAATGGACTAAACCTCTAAAACTCTTACCCAGCCTCAATTAAATGTTTTAATTTAAGAGTTGTTGCAGTCGTGGAGTATCCCCACAGAAATAAAACCATATGTAAAACAGTAGTTATATGTAGTGACAGAACACATTGGAGCTTCTGGGCCATTCTATGGCTGTGTGATTGCTAAGCTAGACTGTGGACAATAACAGCTTATAGAGATATTTGTATACAGATTCCTTCATCTCAAGATCAGTTTGATTGTATATTCCACACCACACCATTTTCACTTACTCACTTTGTCAAGTGAGTAAGTCAGAAGTTTTATATAGCAAAACTTGCTTCACTAGATAAGCCAACAGGGCCTTTGGGATCAAATCAACCACATGCTTAATAGGTTTTTGAAACTGGTTTGAGAGAGAAATGTAGAATAATTTGGAACTGTGAACTAAAGAATTCCTAGACTGATGTAAAATTAATGGGCTATTTTGGTATAACAGAAAATATCAAAATGTCCAGAATATGAACAAATAGTTTTTGAGGAGAAAAAGAGACTCTACCAAGTTAGATCTCAATCTATATTGTGTTTCAAAAGAATCTGGCTATATACTGCCTGTGTCCTGAAAGACTGACTATTTCTGACATCAAAAGTAATGGACTCCATTTTATTGGCAGAGGAAATTATGACAACATAGCTTTCAGGGTGTAGCATCATTAGACTAATCACTTCCTTTAGCCAAATTTATAGTTAGAGACACCAGAAAGTAGAGCAGAATGGTGTGAAAAATATGATTTAGAAGAAAAAGAACATGAGTGAATTTAAAGGTGCTTATAACAGTTATGGGTAAAGAGGCATTTTGTGAAAGATGTTATCACATTTAAAGAGAAACCTGTCGGTTTTCACTGGTTCAAGCTCCTTTGAGAACAAGACCCCATTTATTATCCAAGGCTCCAGGATATAAAATTCAAACATGTTTTTGAAAATCTTTATTTAAAAAGACTATATCTATTCTTCCATTGAGAGACATTTACAAAATAGAATACTACTCAGCAATTAAAAACAAAGAAATCATGACATTTGCAGGAAAAATTGATGGAACTAGAAAAGATCATCCTGAATGAGGTAACCCAGAACCAGAAAGACACACACCTATCTGCTCACTCATATGCTCACTTATAAGCGGATATTAACCACAAAATATAGGATAACCATATTAAAACTATAGTTCTAAAGAAGCTAAACAGCAAGGAGGATCCTAAGGAGAATGCTTAAATCTCATTCAACAAACAGGATAGACAGCAGGATCAGTGGAAGAGAAGGAACAAGATGGGAGCTTACCATAGAGGTCCTCTGAAAGACTCCATCCAACAGGGGATTGAAGCAGATGCTGAGATTCAGAGCCAAACTTTGGGCAGAGTGCAGGAAGTCTTACAGAAGAAGGAGAGATAGAAGGGCCTGGAGGGGACAGGAACTCCACAAGGAAACCAACAAAACTAAAAATTCTGAGCCCAGGGGACCCTACAGAGATTGATACCCCAACCAAGGACCATGCATGCAGAGGACCTAGTCCCCATGCTCAGATATAGCCATTAGGCAACTCAGTCTCCATGCGGGTTTCCTAGTAAGGGGAGCAGAGGCTGTCTCTCACATGGACTCTGTTGCCTGCTTTTTGATCACTTCCTCCTACCAGGGCATCCTTGCCAGGCCATAGAGAAAGAGGATCCAGGTAGTCCTGATGAGACTTGATAAGCTAGGGTCAGATGGCAGGGGAGGAGGACTCCCACTTTTCATGACTAGGGGAAGGGGATAGGGAGAAGAGGGAGTGAGGGTGAGACCAGGAGAAGATGAGGGAGAGGGATACAATTGGGATACAAAATGAATAAATTGTTTACAAAAAGACTCGGTGAGAAAATAGTGTCTGTACAGTTTTACAGTGGTAAGACTCTTCTCTACAGAGCCATAAGGAAAATGTTTTCCTAGCTTCAGCTGCCCAGGACCAAAAAGGCTGTTGTGGCTAAGAGAGGCAAGCTATGTCTCAAATTGGAAGCAGAACTTGGCATTGTTATATAGACCTTGATTTTCAGGCACACAAGATGCAAGAGTTATGATGTCATAGTGGCCTGCACCAAGGTTCCAAATCCAGGCGATGTATGACAAGGTCCTACTACTATCCCTCAAGAGTACCATATGCAAAATTGTTAATGAACAGCCCAAGTTTAAATGGACACCGGTGAATATTACAGAATTTAAAAATATGGGATGTCTGTTATAAATGAAAAGTGGAGTCAGACCAAGTTAGAGGCTGAAAGAATTAGAGGGACAGGGCTACCCAAGGATGTTGGAGAGCAAATGATCCCACAAATCTCAGATGTTAGGCATGGAGCTACAAAATGTAGTGTTTGACTTTCTGCATTTCAGTTTTATTTGGGCCTAGTCTTTTCTGGCTACACCTCTATAGGTCCCTATTAGAATGTTGGTGTTTATTCTGTGTAATTGTTTAATGGAAGTACTTAACTTTTTTTTTTTTATTGTACAGAGGCTCATAGGTGAGAGATTGTCTTGAGTCTCCGAACAGACTTTGAATTTGTGAATAATGTTAGAAAAAACTGTAAAACTATGGGGCATTTTTCTTTTTTCATACTTTATTTTTCTTAATTTTTTACAATTTATTCACTTTGTATCCCTGCTATAGCCCCCTCCATCATCCCCTCCCAATCCCACCTTCCCTCCCACTTCTCTTCCCATGTTCCTCTCCAAGTCCACTGATAGGTGAGGTCCTCCTCCCCTTCCCTCTGACCCCAACCTGTCAGATCTCATCAGGACTGGCTGCATTGTCTTCCTCTGTGACCTGGTCAGGCTGCTCCCCACTCAGGGGCAGGTGATCAAAGAGCCAGCCACTGAGTTCATGTCAGAGACAGTCCCTGTTCCCCTTACTAGGACACCCACTTGGACACTGAGCTTCCACAGGCTACCTCTGTGCAGGGGTTCTAGATTATCTTCATGAATGATCCTTGGTTGGAATATCAGACTCAGGGCTTTCAGAAAAGACCCCTGTGCCCAGATATTTTGGTTCTGTTGCTCTCCTTGTGGAGCTCCTGTCCCCTCCAGGTAGGTGTTTCTATCACAACCTTCCTTCATAAGATTTCCTGCACTCTGCCCAAAGTTTGTTTATGAGTCTCAGCATCTGTTTTGATACCCCATTGGGTAGAGTCTTTCAGAGGCCCTCTGTGGTAGGCTCCTGTCCAGTTTCCTGTGTTCGCCCTCTTTTTTGATGGGACTGAATGAATGCATTTTGCACTATGACATTGTTAAGAGCCCATGAGGCCCTGAAATGAATATTATGGTTTGAATTAGATTCATGCATTGGATCACTGATCTCCAGACAGTGCTGCTAGTTTAGGGAGTTGTGAAATCTTTAGCAGTCAGAACCTACCTGAAGGATGTGTTTCACCAAAAAGGTTAGCACTAAGGATATATTCTGGCTAAGCACTGTTTTCTGATCTACCAATATGTGAGCAGACAGTCTTACATCCTTGCTACCATAATAAGTTTTGCTCCCATTGCCACGCTGTATCCACCATGATGTACTGTGTCCCCTGAGTCATTGGCTAGAATCAGCTTTTCTTGCTTTAAACTGTTTCTGTTAGGTATTAGGTCATGATATGTATATACATGTGTATATATATACATATATATATATATATATATATATATATATATATATAATGTGTGGAAAGTGTGTGTGTTAACGAAATTAGTTATCACAAAGGGAATCTGTTCCTCAAACTTCATTGTGGAAAAGGAAAGGGCATTAGAAGCTTCTTTCACAATGTTCTCAAGCCTCTAGTTCAATTGAAAGCAAACCATCATCCTGAATTTTCCCATCAGAGTCTGGTCTGGTTGACTTTTTACATGATAGCAATTGAACCATATGTCATGTATTTTTTAGATCCGTTATCTTTGATCTTATGTTCTATGTTTCTGAGCTTTATTTCTATTCCATACCATATTCTCTTATGTTGCCTCAGCTTGACTCACTCACTGATTCTAAGTTCATACTTTTGTTGGTGAACATTAAAACTGTTTTAGTATACACAGGTTTTTATGAAACCATTGTTTATACCAATACCCCTGAGGTGAATCAATGGCCAAGGGTATGCACATACTTGGCACATACCAGGGAATTCTAATCAATTTCCAAAGTGATGCTACAGTCTTAATTCCTGGAAGCTTATTTGCTGCTCCACATCATCACCCTCATCTGCTATTGTCAATATTTATTATAGATGTTCCACTGTGAGTAACCTAGCATCTCTTTGTGGCTTTAACATGCATGTCTCAAATCATTGAGTCCAACATTTTTCACATGCGGTAGCTATTTTGATGTCCTCTCTTGTAAGGTTTAACCCCCTTGTTCATGTCCCCTTTATATTCTTTTCCTATATTTTATCCATTCCATAGAGTTTTTTATGGATTCTGAATTAAAATATTTTTAAAGTATGTGTAGTGAAATATTTTAATTTACTTTACTATTTCTTTTTCACTTTCAGCAATATTTAAGGAACTTATATTACTTAGCCCAATGTGGATATCTTTTCCCACAGTGTTGATTTCTGTATTATGACTTAAAAGACTTTGCTTCTATCAAATTAGCATATATATTCTGTTTTGTTTAGATTTCTAAATTGTCTTATGTGTATTGCAACCAGAGTCAAATGGTTTAGAAGGAGAAATGTGCAGTGCCCTGTAATATTTGCCTTTGACAGAGAATATATCTTAGTAACTCAGGACTAATGATCAGAAGAAACTAATTTTACAGCCAAAACATCCACTATAGAAATCCTGTAATGAACATTATCCCATTAACTGATATTACAAAAAAATAAAAGGATATCCCTGGAAAGTACATCAATTATTTACAAAGGAAATGTAACTTCTTAGATAAAAAAAAGTCTAAACTCTAGTACTGGCAAGGTGGCTCAATGAGTTAAGGCACCTTTCACTAAGCTTGACTATATAAGTTCGATCCACAGGACCTGCATGAGAGAAGGAGAGAACTGACTCCCTCAGGTTGTTCTCTGACCTCTACACACATACACAGCTGGAAAAGCTCCATTAATCAAGCTGTTCAGGAGACATTTAGAATAGGGCATGCATGCTGATTTCTTATTTCTCCACTTGTCTTATTTTTATATGGATCTCTCAGTGAAGCAAATGCTCAATCTCAACACGGCTTGCTGGCCAGCAAGCTCTTGAGATCTGTCTGTCTCTGTCCCTCAGTGCTGAGATGATTGGCATGAGCAGCCTTACAGGATTAGGAGAGTAGAGATTTGAATTCAGGTCCTCATTTGGTGAAGCAAGTTCTCTTACTCAAGGATCTACCTCCTTTCCCAGGTCAAAGTTAGTTTTATTTTTTTTCCGATAGTGTACAATTACTTTTTCAAATAAGAATGAGATTTGCACAAAAGACATTTCATACAATAACTTTTCCCTGTGTTTTGATAAAGTTTCCAAAGAGCATCACACCTGATGTTTTACAAACATCACACCTGCTTATGTCATGAAATACATCAGGGCATGGTCAGAAAAAAAATTTAGTAACAAATAATTCCAGTGGACATAGTGTTCTGCGACTGAGCATTTGACAGCAGAGCTTGTTTGTCAAGAGAGAAAATTTTCTTCTTTATCATTGTATCTTAGTGTTGTCAGTTTGGTATGCTCTTTGGTCAAGTATCACATGTGAAAAAGTGGCTAGATATTTTAAAAAATATTTTTATTTTAATTTTTTTTATTTTTTATTTTTTTTAATTTTATTTTTTCTTATCAGTTACATTTTATTAACTCTGTATCCCAGCCGTGTCCCAATCCCTCATTCCCTCCCAGCCCCTCCCTCCCTCCCTCATCTCCACCGTGCCCCTTTCCAAGTCCACTGATGGGGGGGACCTCCTCCCCATTCATCTGATCCTATTTTATCAGGTATCTTCAGGACTGGCTGCAAAGCCCTCCTCTGTGGCCTAACAGTATTATTTTAATTTTTATTAATTACACTTTATTCACTTTGTATCCCCTATAGCCCTCTCCCTCCTCACCTCCTAATCCCTCCCTCCCCCTTCTCCACGCATGCCCTTCCCCAAGTCCACTGTTGGGGGATGTCTTCCTCTCCTTCCTTCTGATCCTAGTCTGTCAGGTCTCATCAGGTGTGGCTGCATTGTCATCTTCTGTGGCCTGATAAGGCTGCTCCCCCCTCAGGGGGAGGTGATCAAAGAGCAGGCCAATCAGATTATGTCAGAGACAGTCCCTCTTCCCATTACTTTGGAGCCCATTTGGACACCGAACTGCTATGGGGCACATCTGTGCAGGGGTTCTGGGTTATCTCCATCAATGGTCCTTGGTTGGAGTATCAGTCTCAGAAAAGACCCTTGTGCCCAGATTTTTTGGTTCTGTTGCTCTCTTTGTAGAGCTCCTGTCCTCTCCAGGTCTTACTATTTCCCACTTCTTTCATAAGATACCCTGTACTCTGCCCAAAGGTTGGCCATAAGTCTCAGCATTTACTTTGATACCCTACAGGGTAGACTCTTTTAGAGGCCCTCTGTGTCAGGATCCTGACTTTTTCCCTGTTTTTTCCTTCTTCTGATGTCCATCCTCTTTGCCTTTTTGAATGGAGATTGAGCATTTTAGCCAGATTCCTCCTTCCTGATTAGTTTCTTTAGGTGTACAGATTTTAGTATGTTTATCCTATATGTCTAATATCCACTTATGAATGAGTATATACCCTGTGTGTCTTTCTGCTTCTGGGACACCTCACTCAGGATGATCTTTTCTAGTTCCCACCATTTGCCTGCAAATTTCATGTTTTCCTTGTTTTTTATTGCTGAGTAATAATTCCATTGCGTAGATGTACCACAATTTCTGTATCCATCCTCAGTTGAGAAGCATCTGGGTTATTTCCAGGTTCTGGCTCTTATGAATAAAGCTGCTACAAACATGGCTGAGCAAATGTCCTTATTGTGTACTTGAGCATCTTATGGTAATATGCCTAGGAGTGGTATACCTGGATCTTGAGGAAGCACTATTCCTAATTGTCTGAAAAAGTGCCACATTGATTTCTAGAGTGGTTGTAGAAGTTTACATTCCCACCAGCAGTGGAGGAGGGTTCCCCTTTCTCCACAACCTCTCTAGCATGTGCTGTCACTTGAGTTTTTGATCTTAGCCATTCTGATAGATGTAAGGTGAAATCTCAGGGTTATTTTTATTTGCATTTCCCTGAAGACTAAGGCTGTTGAGCATTTCTTTAAGTGTTTTTCAGCCATTTGAAATCATTTTTGATCATATTATTTATTTAATGTAAAAGTACCATAATATTTTAATTTTGGCACATGGCCCTAGTCACATATCAAGAGATTGATAGCTATGTGTAGTTAATGACTACTGTATTCAGCAATATAGTCAGAAACATGGCTGAAACACAGACATTCGTGAACACAGTCCTTTACAGATATCACAACTGAAAAATCTATGGCTTAGCCACTTTTTGATGATCTTATAGCTGTTTATTTATAGGCAAACAGTGCCTTTCAATGTTTAACTTTTGGACAATCAGCAAAAGTATTGTCTGGGATGCTTAGTGTGCATATTTTTTTCAGAAGCATATACAGGGATGGATCTAGTGATCTATCTTTCTGAAAAACCTAGAAACACACCTGTACTTTTGTTTGAAACAGCAGCCTTAACTCAGCCAAACATTTTACAAATGGAAGCAAGCCAGCAAGTTAGTAATCACATAGGTGATCATGGCTCATAATCCAAATGGGACCTCTCATAGCATGATACATCATCTATCACTCTCTGAAACAGACATGTGGGGAACAGTTTTGGTTTTCTAATGATTCCCAATTGCTATGGGCATCATTAAATTTGTAGAGGCAATGATCTGGACCCACACAGTAATATTCAGAGTAAAAAAAGCATGTTATAGGGAAAAGCAGATAGCTACTTATTTTTTATTAGCTTTGCATGCAGAAAGCAAATATGCAAAACAGTACTGAAAGACCTTTTTTAATATCTATTTTCTGACTCAGAGTATATGAATAATATGAATAATGTCCAACATTACTAGATTAATGTTGTTTTTTTTTCAAAAGCAGGAAACCTGCCTCATTTTTATCATTGCAGCATTTCTGGATCATAGAGCAATGCCAGACACCCAAAAGAGTGTCAGTAAACACTTGTAGAATGAATGAATGAATGCTTGAAAAACCTCTCTCTGTTTCAGATTCTGCCTTCAGATAATCAGTTGTTGGGAAAATTTATTGTTCTAATAATACATCATCCTGTTTTCTGCACTCAAGGGACATTTCCATTTCCTGCAATGACTCCCCTCTATCTAAAAGCATTTTTGTAGAAGATTTAAATGTTCTGTCTTTTCACAATGTAATCCAATAGGAGTAAAGGTATTGTATGAATCACTGCTTTATCCCTTCCTTGTAGAATATTACCCATAGAACAAATAGGTGATCAATAAATGTTTATGGAAACAATAATAAATTTCATCCCTCTAAAATGTTCAACATCCTCAGAGAGCAGAGAAATGTAAGTTGTGCCAGTAAGAATGACTGTCATCAAGAAAACATGCATACAGATATATATATATATATATATATATATATAATTTTGACAAACTTAACAAGTGTAATGCTTATCATTACTTACTTTGATTTGTGAAAAAAGAAAAATGAGAAAACATAATCAGGCAGTGTTGCAAGTGTGATGGGTTGTTATTTTATAGAAATCCACAACATAATGCTTAGGGATTCTGAGAGGAAGGGGAAGATGTACAAATCCTCAGCTGCATGAAGGTTTGCATTGTCTGTAAGTAAGCTTGTTTCACAAATAGAATTTCTTTTCACATTTATAACAGTTTTAAAAGTTGATCAGGGTAGTAGATACTGGTCCACATCTAACAATATACAGTCTGTGTTCTGTAAAATCACATGGTTGTAAGAATGAAAATGCAACTGAGTTCATGACAGAACAGCTCCTGCTTCCCTTACTCTGGAACCCACATGGAGACTGAGCTAACAATTGGCTATATCTGAGCAGGAGGTCTAGGTCCTCTCCATGCATGGTCCTTGGTTGCATCAGTTTCTGCATGACCACCTGGGCTTTGTTGGTCTCCTTGTGGGGCTCCTGTCCCTTCCGGGTTCTTCTATCCTCCCTCCCCTTCCATAAGACTTCCTGTGCTCTGCCCAAAGTTTGGCTGTGAGTCTCAGCATCTGATTCAATCTCCTGTTGGGTGGGGCCTTTCAGAGGATTCCCTATGGTAGACTCCCATCCTGTTTCCTCTCTTCCACTGCTTCTGGTGTCTATACTGTTTACCATTCTGAATTAGATTTAAGCATCCTTCCTAGGGTCCTTCTTGTAGTTTAGCTTCTTTAGGATTACAGATTTTAGTATGTTTATCCTACATCATATGACTAATATCCACTTATAAGTGAGTATATACCATGTGTGTCTTTCTATTTCTGGGTTACCTTACTCAGGATGATCTTTTCTAGTTCCCACCATTTGCCTGCAAGTTTCATGATTTTCTTGTTTTTAATACCTGAGTAGTATTCCATTGTATAAATGTACCACCATTTCTGTATCCCTTCTTCCACTGAGGGACATCTAGGTTGTTTCCAGATTCTGGCTATTACAAACAAAGCTGCTATGAACATAATTGAGCAAATGTCCTTGTTGAATGATGGGGAATCTTTTGAGTATGTGCCCAGGAGCGGTGTAGCTGGGTCTTGAGGTAGCTCTTTCCCCTGGTGATGCAGCCTTACCAGCCCACAGAAGAGGATCCAGGCAGTCCTCATGATTTTTGATTAGCTATCAGCAGATTGCAGAGGAAGAAAACTCCCTCTTTAAGTGGACTAGGGGAAGGGGAAGTGGGAAGAGGGAAGGAGGTGGGAGGGGTTTTCAATCAGGATATATAGTGAAGAAATTGTAAAATAAAATGATACTTTGAAATATGAAAAAAAAAAAAAAAAAGAAAATGAGCTTCATGTAAAGAAAGTCTTATATGCTTCCATTCACCTGACACTGCATAATTCCTTAAGGCACTTTTAACTTTTTTTTTTTAATATCACATTTGGTATAGTCAGAGAAGATGGCTTCTTTTTGCTTTATTCAGAAAGGTCAAGGAGTGAGCTCTCCAGCATGTGTTGTCACTTGAGTTTTTGATCTTGGCCATTCTCATGGGTGTAAGGTGAAATCTCAGGGTCGTTTTGATTTGTATTTCCCTAATGGCTAATGAAGTTGAGCATTTCTTTAAGTGCTTCTCTGCCATTTGATATTCCTCTACAGAGAATTCTCTGTTTAGCTCTGTTCCCCATTTTTTAAGTGGATAACTTGGTTTGTTGCTTTTCAGCTTCTTTAGTACTTTATATATACTGGGACATGCTGGAGAGGTTGTGGAGAAAGGGGAACCCTTCCCCACTGATGGTGGGAATGTATACTTGTACAACCACTCTGGAAATCAATCTGGCGCTTTCTCAGACAACTAGGAATAGCGCTTCCCCAAGATCCAGCCATACCACTCCTAGGCATATATCCAAAAGAGGCTCAAGTACACAAAAAGGACATTTGCTCAACCATATTTGTAGCAGCTTTATTTGTAATAGCCAGAAGCTGGAAACAACCCAGATGCCCCTCAACTGAAGAATGGATGCAGAAATTGTGGTACATCCATACAATGGAATATTACTCAGCAATGAAAAATAAGGAAATCATGAAATTTGCAGGTAAACGGTGGGACCTGGAAAGGATCATCCTGAGTTGTCCCAGAAGCAAAAAGACACACACAGTATATACTTCACTCATATAAACATACAGCATAGGACAAACCCACTAAAATCTGTGCATCTAAAGAAACTAAGCAAAGAGGATGGACATCAGAAGAAGAAGAAAACAAGAAACAACCTAGGACCTTCTACAGAGGGTTTCTGAAAGCCAGAAGAAGAAAACAGGAAACAAACTAGGAACCAACCATAGAGGGCCTGCAGATTATCAAAGCAGATGCTGAGCCTGATGGCCAACTGTTGGACAGAGTGAATGGAATTTTATGTAAGAAGTGGGAAATAGTAAGAGCTGGAGAGGACAGGGTCTCCACAAAGAGAGCAACAGAACAAGAAAATTTGAACTCAGGGTACTTCCCAGAGACTCATACTCCAACCAAGGACTATTCATGGAGATAACCTAGAACCCCTGCACAGATGTAGCCTATGGCAGTTCAGTGTCCAAGTGGGTTACATAGTAATGGGAAGAGGGACTGCCTCTGACATAATCTGATTGGCCTGCTCTTTGATCACCTCCCCCGAGGGGGAAGCAGCCTTACCAGGCCACAGTAGAGGACAATACAGCCACTTTTGATGAGAACTGATAGACTAAGATCAGAATGGAGAGGAGAACATCCCCTATCAGTGGACTTGGGGAGTGGCATCCATGCAGAAAGGGGAGGGCTTAGTTGGAGTATCAGTCTCTGCCCCCATGGGCCCAGGTATTTTGGATCTGTTGGTCTCTTTGTGGAGCTCCTGTTCCCTCCAAGCACTTCTATCCCCCTCTTCTTTCTAAAGTTCAGTTTCCAAGCGGATTCTGTAGTAATGGGTACAGGGGCTGTCTCTGTCATGAACTCAGTGGCAAGATGTCTGATCACCCCCTTCTGGGAGGTGCAGCCTTGCCAGGCCGCAGAGGAGGAGGATGCAGCCAGCCTTGATAAGACCTGATAAGCTAGGTTAAGATAGAAGGAGAGGAGGTCCTCCCCTGTCAGAGGACTAGGTAAAGAGCATAGGGGGAGAAGAGGGAGGGTGCTGCAGAGGGGATACAAAGTGAATAAATTGTAACAAACAAATACAGAAATTGAATTAAATTAAAAAAAAAAGAAGTGAGTTTAAGGCTGAATTGCTAGCTCTAGGTAACACAGCTGAAATAAGGTCACTGGCTTCCTTTGACAAAATGTCTTGTGAAGCTTTATTGTAATGAAAAGTAACTCGGCTTTTGTACAATCTGGAAGTGTAATTAGAAATTGACACAAACCATTTTCTAATTCTTCCTATCTTTCTCACATTGTGCACACATAAATTCAGTGCTTGACGAAGACTGAGTTGCTTTGTTGCTTTATGTCCTAAGCAGTTAAGTTTGAAGAAGGCAGAGCTATGACTGAATCTTGGGATTAGGAATAGATTCATTGAGAATGCTGGTGAGGGTTTCAACCAAAGCCATGGCAACACAAGCCACAAACCATACTTTAACCAGACTTTCAGTAGCTACATTGCACATTATCAGTTATGGTAGCAGTTGTTCTTCCACATGTTGGAAACATACAAACTTAATTGTATTCCCAAAAATTCTTTCCTGGCCTTGGGGCTTGCTGTGTTCCTTTCTCAGTTTGTTCAAGTCACAGATTCTTTTTGAGTAACCTGTCCTAGAGAGCAGTTGACAAAAAGTCTCACTCCCAAATTCTAGGAATCCTTTTAGGAACTCCCCATTCATTTCCTGACACATCTGTCCTTACTGTCTCCAGGGCATGAGCCATTGAACAAAAATAATTACCCTGCTTTGGAGAATAGCCTTAGGTGCATATTTGCTTTCCCTAAATACATTACTTATTAAATCTTAAAGGATTATTAAGATTATGAGAAAAAGGAGATACATTTCTTTGTTGTGTACTTTTTTAAAAATGTGCAGTGATTAAGATGTTAGGGTATATGAGTAATATATAAGACAGAAGCATTGTACCACAAAGGACTAAGCTTAGTAGTTTCATAGAAAATGTTTTTCTAAGATGTCTGGGCCAACTGGTATTTACAGGAATAGATTTTGGAGGACTTGAGGAAAAGCATAATATAACATCAAGAGCAATTGGAATACATCCATGGGACTATGACTGTATTTATAATGGGGGTCCTGAGTAAAGAAGGGTGGGAAGACACATGTATTTCCAGAGCCAATGGAAATACTCGAGAACCTCTTATAATTTACTGAGCAGTTGTCCCTGTGAAATCATAGAAAATTATTTTTAAGTTATATCACCAAAGAGTACCTGTTTTTGAGCTTCATATAAGTGAAATCATATATGCTTTTTGTGTATATGGATGCTCTCTTATCTTATATATTAATAGTGCAGTTCATATTGCTGTACAGCACTGCATTAAAATGAATAAAGAAAGCTTTGTTTGACATTCTTCTGTTGTTGATTTCTTAACTTGTATCTAGATTATTATTAATTGATCCATTATGCATTAGTTTCCCTTAAAAATACACCTTGGGTGCTAATGTTAAGTCCTGGAAGAGGAATGTATATAGCTTTATATCTCTAGGCTTTTGAGCTTTAATAGATGTAAAATAATAAAAACAAGCAAACATGCCACAAAAGTAAACATATATAGTAATTACACTTCTCATTGCTGTGATAAAATAATGTGATGAAAGCAACTTGAAGGAGAAAAGTTCGAATTGGCTTTCATTTCTAGGCATGGTTCATTATAATGGGGAAATCATGGTGGCAACAACTTGAGCTTTTAGTCACATTGCACCAATAATCAGGAAGCAGAGTGTGAACAGTAAGTGGTACTGAGCTATAAATCCTCAAGGTCTGTGCTTGGGTGATCCACTTCCTCTAGCAAGGCTCAGCCTCTTCAAGGTTTCCCAGATATCCTCCAAAGCCCCATCAGCTGAGGAACATTTATTCAGAGGACTCATATCCAGTATATATAAAGAACTAAAGAAGCTGAAAAGCAGCAAACCAAGTAATCCACTTAAAAAATGGGGAACAGAGCTAAACAGAGAACTCTCTGTAGAGGAATATCGAATGGCAGAGAAGCACTTAAAGAAATGCTCAACCTCATTAGCCATTAGGGAAATACAAATCAAAATAACCCTGAGATTTCACCTTACACCCATCAGAATGGTTAAGATCAAAAACTAAAGTGACAACACATGCTGAAGAGGTTGTGGAGAAAGGGGAACCCTTCTCCACTGCTGGTGGGAATGTAAACTTGTACAACCACTCTGGAAATCAATCTGGTGCTTTCTCAGACAACTAGGAATAGCGCTACCCCAAGATCCAGCCATACCACTCCTAGGCATATATCCAAAAGAGGCTCAAGTACACAAAAAGGACATTTGCTCAACCATGTTTGTAGCAGCTTTATTTGTAATAGCCAGAACCTGGAAACAGCCCAGATGACCCTCAACTGAAGAATGGATGCAGAAATTGTGGTACATCTATACAATGGAGTATTACTCAACAATGAAAAATAAGGAAATCATGAAATTTGCAGGTAAACGGTGGGACCTGGAAAGGATCATCCTGAGTTGTCCCAGAAGCAAAAAGACACACACGGTATATATTCACTCATATAAACATACAACATAGGATAAACCCAGTAAAATCTGTACATCTAAACAAACTAAGCAAAAGAGAGGACCCTAACTAAAATGTTCAATCCCTATCCTGAAAGGCAAAGAGGATGGACATCAGAAGAAGAAAACAGGAAACAACCTCGGAACCTGCCACAGAAGGCCTCTGAAAACCTCTGCCGTGCAGACTGTGAAAGCAGATGCTGAGCCTGATGGCCAACTGTTGGGCAGAGTGAATGGAATTTTATGTAAGAAGTGGGAAATAGTAAGAGCTGGAGAGGACAGGGTCTCCACAAAGAGAGCAACAGAACAAGAAAATTTGAACTCAGGGAACTTTCCAGAGACTCATACTCCAACCAAGGACTATTCATGGTGATAACCTAGAACCCTGACAATGCAGCCACTTCTGATGAGAACTGATAGACTAAGATCAGAAAGAAGGAGAGGAGGACCTCCCCTATCAGTGGACTTGGGGAGGGGCATGCATGCAGAAAGGGGGGAGAGTGGGGTCAGGAGGGGAGGAGGGAGGGACTTATGGGGGGATACAAAATGAATAAAGTGTAATTAATAAAAGTTAAATAAAAACATTAAAGACAAAACAAAACAAAAAAGGGCAGACATATTAGACTATAGTGAATATTTCACATCAAATCCATAACAATACATAATACAGAATCTTTCTTTTCATTGAGACAGAATAATCCAATTATTATGTAGGTAAAATTTTCTTTTGGAAGATCAACACTCATGCTATACACTACTGGAATTTGAACTAATGTGCATCCTAGATTCAGCTTAAATGCTGCCTAGAAACATATTCTACTTTCCCAGAAAAATTAAGTTTATGGTGCTTGAACATCTTGTTTAAAAAAATAAAGGCAAATTTAACAGCAAGGGGAAAAAAAAGCAAGAGTAGGTAATAGGGCTTAAACACAGAAAGTGCATGATATGCATAGTAGAACTTATTATTTTGTAGACTGTTTACAAAGTAAAGAAACCACCCTTGTGGGAGATAAGGCCTGAAAACAAATCTGTCCCATGTTTTAAGTTGGAGAATCAAAACTAAAACTTAAAATCCATAAAGCATCATGACAGAAAAAGCTGTCTCAAAGTGCTCCAAAGAGCAGTTTGCAGGCAAGGAGGAGCCAGTGTAGCTAGACAGGCACACCCCGGCTTTCAGCATTTCCGCCACTGCCTGTTGTTTCTTGTATTGGTGTGTATGTGCAAGTGAACTATGCTCTACATTGACTTTTTTTAAAGGTTTATTTATATATTATGCATACAATGTTCTGTCTGTATGTACACCTGCATATCAGAAGAGGGCACTAGATCTCATAACAGATGGTTGTGAGCCACCATGTGATTGCTGGGAATTGAACTTAGGACCTCTGGAAGAGCAACCAGCGTTCTTAACCTCTGAGCCATCTCTCCAGAGTACATTGAGTTTTTAAATTTAATTTTATTTATATATTTACTTATTATAATTTATTTACTTTGTATCCCCTCTGCAGCACCCTCCCTCATCTCTTCTCATTCCCACTCACCCTCCCTTTTCTCCCCCTATTCCCTTTCTCTAGTCTTCTGATAGGGGAGTACCTTCTCCCCTTCTATCTGACCTTAGCCTATCAGGTCTCATCAAGGCTGGCTGCATCATCTTCCTCTGTGGCCTGGCAAGGCAGCATCCCCCAGGAGGAGTTGATCAAAGAGTCAGCCACTGAGTTCAGGTCAGAGATAGCCCCTGTGCCCAGTTTTATTTTGGATCTGTTGCTCTCTTTGTGGAGGTCCTGTCCTCTCTAGGTCTTCCTATCTCCCCCTTCTTTTATAAGATTCCCTGTACTCTGCCCAAAGTTTGGCTACGAATCTCAGCATACCCTACTGGGTAGAGTCTTTCAGAGGCCCTCTGTGGTAGGCTCCTGTTCTGTTGCCTGTTTTCTCCCTCTTCCTATGTCCATTCCCTTTGCCTTTCTTCATGAGGATTGATCATCCTACCCAGAGTTCTCCTTCTTGCTTAGCTTCTTTAGGTGTACAGATTTTAGTATGTTTATCCTATATTATATGTGTAATACCCACTTATAAGTGAGTATATACCCTGTGTGTCTTTCTGCTTCTAGAATAACTCACTCAGGATGATTTCTTAGTTTAGTGCTGGTTGGTTAAAATTTCACCCTTACTGCCCCTAGATGCATTGCAGTTGTGGCTGCTATGTCAAGTGAGTGCAGAGAGGCTATTTCTGTTCTCAGTGTTCTGACCTATGAACAACTATCTGAATAATTAGTAGCTTAACACTCCCTGAAAAAAAATCAAGATTGAGATAACCACCAGTCAGGTACCCTGTAGTCCTGGACAGGCTCCAAGGGTGTAGAGCAAGCTGGAGACAAGAAGAACCCTGCCTGGGAACCAGGAGCAATCCCGAGATAACCACCACATCAGGGGCCTGGAATGCCCATGCTCCAGTAACATGGTCCTACACTCATGCACATATAGGTGACATGAAATGGACTCAATGGGCTTTAAAAAAAAGAACAGCATATGAAGTTGGAAGGGGAATGTGGAAGAACAGAAAAGTCTTGAATTGGAGAGGATGGAAGATTTGATTAAAAACATTATATGGATGTATGAAATTTTCAGGCAATTAAAAATTAATTAAAATATCTCTTGTTTTAAAAGGACTAACCGTGCTTTCCAAAAATGACTGTGCGTGTTGAATGTTCATATTACATGGATAAAAATGTCTGTCAAGTGAGTGAGGAGAGTCAGCTGAACTCCCTTCAGTCAAGATGGCTTCACTCAGTGTGTATGCCCACAGGCCTAGGCTTCTTATCAGCACCTGCTAATCCTGTGCGCAAGATATTTGACATGGGACGATAAAATCAGTCTCTCTAATCTACTCAATTAGACAGGTCCTAGATTAAATTAAATTCCATTATGACTGGTATGCTAGGCAGCTGTTAATTGCTTTTCATTATTTTTGCAATGACAAAGACACAAGTAACCAAGTCATTTCATTTTTGGTCATTTGCTCTCTTGCTAATCTAGAAGACCATTATGGTGAAATTCAAATATCTCCTGGATACATTTTTAAATTATCATGAATTTTGATAGGCTCACTACTTAATAAGCTAACACTAGAATTTCTCTCCCCAACTGACAAAAGTGATTGATGGTGAAATAAAAACAAGAACTTACATAGAGACTAGCCTAATGAGAATCTCAAAACTACACAGATGGAATGTAGCAGTGGCAGCCTACAGACTGGAAAAAGATCATCACCAACCCTACATCTGTCAAGGTGCTAATATCCAAAATATATAAAGAACTCAAGAAATTAAACAGCAACAAACCAAACAATCCATTTAAAATGGAGTACAGAGCTAAACAGAGAATTCTGAACACAGGAATATCGAATGGCAGAGAAACACTTAAAGAAATGGTCAACGTCCTTAGTCATCAGGGAAATGCAAATCAAAACGACTCTGAGATTCCATCTTAACGTCTGTCAGAATGGCTAACATCAAAAACTCAAAAGACAGCACATGCTGGTGAGGATATGGAGAAAGGGGAACCCTCCTCCATTGCTGGTAAGAGTGCAAACTTGTATAACCACTTTGGAACTCAATCTGATGCTTTCTCACAAAATTGGGAATAGTTTAAGACCTAGCTATACCACACTGGGCATATTCCCGAAAGACACTCTACCATACCACAAAAATACCACCTGCTCAACTAGGTTCATAGCAGCTTTATTTGTAACAGGCAAAAACTGTAAACAACCTAGATGTTCCTCAACCAAAGAATATGTAAAGAAATTTACACAATGGAATACCTCAGCTATTAAAAACAAGGAAATCATAATATCTGCAAGCAAATGGACGGAACTAGAAAGTATTATCCTGAGTGAGGTAACCCAGACCCAAAAAGGCACACATAGTATGTATCCACTTATAAGTGGATATTAGACATATAGTAGAGGGTAATCATATTACAATCCACAGATCCAAGGAATCTAAGTAACAAGGAAGGCCCATGGAGGATGCTTGAATCTTCCTCAGAAGGGAAATAAAATAGACAATGGAAGTGAATGAAGAGACAGAACTGGATGGGAGAGGGTGTGGGAAGGGGAATGAGGGTGGGGAGGAGGTGGAGGGAGAGCTAGGTTGGGAGGTGAGAGGGTTGGGAGAAAGAAGGCATCTCTGGGACAAGCTGGAGACCCAAGACAGAGTAGGCTCCTGGGAAGATTTAGGGGTGACTCTAGTTGAGATTCCTAGTAGGTGGGGTCATGCAGACTGAAGAGGCCACCGTCTAACTACACAGGACTTCTAGTGGAGAGAGGGGAACAGCAACCCACCCACAAAACCTTCAACCCCAAATTTACACTGCCTACAAGGTGTACAGGGATAAAGATGGAGCAAGGATTGAGGGAAGGGCCAAACAATGACTGGCCCAAATTGAGACCCACCCCGAGGGAGAAAGAGAACCCCTGACACTATTAATAATACTCTGCTATGATATTAGACAATAGACTGAGTCAACTAACTGAGGACCATGTGGTCTCACAGAGGCTAAACCACCAACCAAAGAGCATGCATTGATAGGATCTGACCTAGGTCACCTATATTTTATGTAGCTGATGGGCAGCTCAGTCTTCATGAGGATGCATTAGCACTTAGAGTGAGAGCTATCTCTGACATGTTCTTCATTGCCTGATTTTAGATCACTTGTCCCCCTAGCTGGGCTGCCTTGTTGGGCCTCAGTGGAAGAGGATACACTTAGTCTTGGTAAAACTTGACATGCATGGTGGGTTCCTGGTGGGGAGGCTTTTCTGAGGAGAAGGGGAGGTGAAAAGGTGGAAGGGTAGGACTTGGAGGAGAGAAGGGGGGCTCCAATAGGGATGTAAAGTGAGTAGATAAATAGATAGATTGATAGATAACTGCAAATACTGCCAGCCTACAACCAGGCTGTCATATAATAAAGGTATTTGCTTTGTCAGAGGCTTTCTTTAGGCTTTGAATTAGTTATAGGGCTAAAAATAAAACCTGTTCCATTTGTACTTTCTAATTGTGACAAAACTTGTAACCCTGGACATAAAATGAAAAATCAAACACATGTCCGGAGACAAAAATAATATAATCTCTACTATTTGAATAACCATTAGTGTGCCTTTGTTCAGTGAAACCTATATAAATAAAAGAGGGATCTGATTGCTGGTCAGTCAGAGCTGCAAGATTCCCTTAACCATTATGCCTGACACTCCTCCCTTGCCAACTCCTTATCTCTTCTTGGGCCACTCTGTTGGCTGGGGCTGGCCTGTCAGCTATCTTAATTTGAATACTCAGTGGTCTATTATGACCCTTCCCTATTCCAATTCTAATACTTGGAGTCTATTCCATAATGCATTTTCACAGTTTGTATGGCACATATTAGCCAGATACTTCAATTTTTAGAGGATAGGGCATTTGTTCCTACAGAAGTACTGATTCTCTTCTCTTGAGACTACATTATAGTTATTTGGTTCTAGAGAGTGACAGAGAAAAGTCTAATAGACCAAAATCATCTTAAATGACACCTGCTGGAGGTGAGATTCCTATACATCCACTGACCAAAAGAATCTGACCATCATAAAAGAAGGATTGCGCCTCCCTTCTATAATGGCTTGGTGAGTTTAGTATTCTAATATTCTCAGGCTCATCATCCCAAATGAACTCATCCTAGTTTCAGTATACTGGTCATAATAGCCTTGAGTTTGAAACAAAAGACCATACAAAATGTGCACATGGAGTCCTTTATAGCCTTGCTACCATCATAATCAGACTCTGGGCTTGGCTTTCTATCACTGTTTGCAAGAACCAGAGATTATAATGCCATAAATTTGTGTTACATGTTCTTTTGGCTTTCAGAACATACTTTACATTGGCAATTAACCTAACAGTGCAACATTTTCTTCGTGTGAGTCAAAGGCAGTCCTCCCACTTGACAAGGTACATAATATTCACCTTTCTAATATTTGATATGTACTGCAACTTCTGGAATTCCTAACACATGACCTATTCCTAAGCCTTACCCCAATTTGCTATTGGTAAAAGCTTAAGTAACTGTGCTACAGCTATATTCCAGGATTTATTTTCATCATAATTCAACACTAAAAATGTTATCTCTACTTCTTTCTGACAGGTTAGTAATCCAGTTCCAATCTTGTCCACAGGATATTTTTGCTACAACTGTTTGTGTTAGTTCAGTTTCCTGAGGAAATCCTTAAACAAATAGTTGGTGGTAATGCTTTAACTGGAATATGTAATCCTATGATAGGGAAGACAAGATGAAGGTAAAGAAGCTTGGCAGTATGGGAAGACAAGTTGATATGTTACTGTTCTGGCCATTCCACTTCTATTTGGCCAGTAAATGCATCTCCCAGATAACATGAAACAAGCTCTGAACATGTGCAGATGAACAGGCTTTGGAAGAGCCTATCAGAGAGAAATGGAGAGGAAATTTATTCATTGCTTATTTTTCCCTCTGATAGAAGTTGGTCTATCTTGTAGTTAGTTGTAGGTTAGTTGTTCTCCACCAGGGAACCATTTGACTAGAGATATGTTTATGTGTAGGAGCATTGCAGATAGTGGCTAAGGACCAGGAGCCTGCTAACCACACTGCTATCCCACAAGAACTAGTCAATCTAAAATGTGATTAGTGCTACTACTAGAGAATGTAAGCAATGGTAAAACCAAAAGAGACAATGATAAGATGCATAAGATGAATCTGATAACAAAATTCCACAGGAGGAAAAAAAAGAGATGGAAATAAGGAAAGCATTTCAGAGAAGAACAAACACAAATAGCGAACAATACATGAAAAGATGCCAAACCTCATTAGTAACCAAGGAAATCAAATTACAGCAAGTTTCCATTTCACACTCAACTGATCACCAAAAGTGAAGATATTGAGAAAAACATGCATGTAGAAAAAAACAGTGCTGATCGGAAGCCCTCATAGACTGCTTGTTGGTAGTGGAATTTGCTAGCCCCTCTGTGGGAAAGAGCATAGATCACATATAAAGCAGGCATGTACGCACTTAAAACAATCAGTTATTCCATTTTGCCTGAGCCTGTTCTACTTTTAGTAATAAACTTTTTGTATCCTGGGAAATGCTTAGTTCCAGGAAACTATGATGTTTTGTCATTTTTACCTCCTATCCTATCATAATCCACTCTAATAGCTCTGAAAACTTTTGTATAAAGAGAAGAAAACTAAATGTATAGAATGATCTGAAAAGCACAAGACAGAAGCAACAAAATGTCAGCACCTCCCTCTGTTTATATTTTGCACAATATTTTATTCTGCAAGTGAATAAAAGGCACATATTTAAGATGGAGGTACTCCTATAGTGAAACTTGAAAGATAGAGTATATGCTCTGCTTCTTAAAGAAAAAAATATGTTAAATTAATTAATGCAGTGTGAAGTACTCATTCATTGAAGTTCATGTATTTGTTTTTTCTATGTTACCTATTTTTCTCTAAATGTTATTTTATGTTTATTTATTCTTTTTCTAAAATTGCACCTCACCTTTTAGAAATAGAAATCAAAGAATTATCAAAATGTTTAAGAATGAAGAGTGAAGGCACTATATTTCTAAGTCAGCAGGGGTGAGGATTTTGTCTCAGGTTTTTAATTCACAGTTCTTTCCAGCACTTATTTCCACAACCAAGTTACCATTCTGTCTCTGTAAGGCTTGAGATGCTAATATTAGCTTGCTAGGCATCACACTAAAATTGGCCACGCCTGCTTACCAGGAGAATGCCAGCCTTAACACAAACTTTGGAGGACAATGATAGCAATCTGAAAAACAGTAGAAGGGGGATGTTCATAATTTACACTGTTTAGTCTCCAAATAAAGAAATCTTAATTGTAAATTTCCATTCCCTGCCCCCAACAGAGATATTAAAATCATACCCTAATGTTAACACACCTCTCAGAGGAAACTTGGATTTATGGCCTTCTATTGCCATAGTACAGATTGAGTAGTCAATGAATAAGAATTAAACGATAAAGTATAAATGAAGGGTTTAGTATAGTACCTAGCTCATGACCATCACCGCCTTTGTTGACCTAGCAGAACCAGACAGTGCTCCCTCCAGCCCCTGAACATTCAAGTGTTCTGTGTGTTGATCTAACAATGGATACTGATGGCAGATGTATGGAATTGTGCCTGAGACCTTCCTCTGGCTATTCTTGTTGTTTAGTTCATATTCTTGGTAGTCCACAAATGCCAGATAATTGGCATTTCCCCATTTTCCCCTAGAGATTAGTTCTCATTAAGCCCAGACAGATATGAGAAGCTGACTAAATACCTAAACTCCCTTCTGCATGTTGGGATAAATACACAAAATCCTCTAGACTGTAGACTGAAATTACCTAAAGGACTGTATCTTTCATGCTCACAACAGTTAGACAGCAGCTTGATGTTATCTTTCTTTTCTCCATCTCATATCTTCACTCTCTTAAAGCTGTATTGACATCATATTCCTAAAATATCAATACTCAAAGTTTGGAATAAACAAAGTAGGATAGCATTACTTTTTTTTCTGGATTATGCTATTCTTATTGCTTTTGAATTTAACCACTTCTGGAAATGATAGCTTCTTTAAACAATTCAAGGTAATTACAGTTGTATCCTGCCCATTGGCTGATAAGACAGCTAATAGGTAATATTACATCACTTCAGGTCTTCTCTGATGTTCTCCGTATGACTCAATTCTTTGAGTTGGGAAGGTACTGTTAACTTGCAGTTGATTGTAGGTAGCACTGCATTTAGTTTGCTGATACCAAGAACTGTGGTGTTGAGTCCGAGTCAAGACATATGTAGTGTGTACTAACCAGTCATTTACTATGTGCTGTTAAAAATACCCCTCTAGAATTTGACTATATTGTTTAGTGAAAACTGGGATAATGAGGCACCCCAATAAAGTGATTGTCTTGTGATCATTAGTAGCTGAGCTCAATCCCCAGAATCCATATCTTATGTACACACTTGTAATCTGAGTACTTGGGAGGCAGAGAAAGTCTCATTCCTGGAGGTTACTTGGTGATCTCTAAGCTAATGAATGACTCTGTTTCAAAAACAAGGCAGACAGCTCCTGAGAAATGACACTGGAGCTGAACCTGCACAAATGCACACTTGGAACAAATATGCATGCATACCACATACACATATGCACCCACATCCTTTGTGATGCACAAACAATGCTAGATGCCCTGCCTGACATCTCAGATTTCTCTGTTTTCCTATGCTTGCTTTTTTCTCATATCATATAATTCACTTTAATTCCAGCTTTACATGTATATGTTTTGTAAAATTTCACAAATCTTCAATTATCTAGGCCTATATAACTGCTGCACAAAGCCTGCCTTATCAGCACAGGCTGCCTTTGAAAAGATATCTGGAGTAGAGGAAAGAAAGTGTCCCATGGCATCTGAATTCAAAGCCACTTAGGAATCATATGGTTTCAAAAAACAGTCTTCTGTAGTTTATTAGGACTTTAAAATATTATAGAGTTGAGTTATTATCAGTTAATGTTATAAAACCAAATTTAAGGTGGGCCATGCTCCCTCCATTGATGGATTTATTTCCAGTTAACATCTAAGAAAAACCCAGTATGTGAATGAGTTTTTTTTTTTTTATGGAGGCTTATTTTTTATTATAAATGATTACGCTTTATTAAACATGAAATTAGCATAAGTACATTTTTTTCAGATTTTTAAAATTTTTATTAATTATATTTATTCACTTTGTATCCCCCCGAGGCTCTCTCCCCTTCCCCTCCTATTCCCTCTCTTCCTCCCCCTTCTCCACACATGCCCCTCCCCAAGTCCACTGAGAGGGGAGGTCTTCCTTTCCTTCCTTCTCATCCTAGTCTATTAGGTCTCATCAGGAGTGGCTGCATTGTCTTCCTTTGTGGCCTGGTGAGGCTTTTCCCCGCTCAGGGGGAGGTGATCAAAGAGCAGGCCAATTAGTTCATGTCAAAGACAGTCCCTATTCCCATTACTATGGAACCCACCTGGACACTGAACTGCCATGGGCTAAATCTGTGCAGGGATTTTAGGTTATATCCATGCATGGTCCTTAGAATATTACTCAGCAATAAAAAACAAGGAAAACATGAAATTTGCAGGCAAATGGTGGGAACTAGAAAAGATCATCCTGAGTGAGGTGTCCCAGAAGCAGAAAGACACACAGGGTATATACTCATTCATAAGTGGATATTAGACATATAATATAGGATAAACATACTAAAATCTGTACACCTAAAGAAACTAATCAGGAAGGAGGAATCTGGCTAAAATGCTCAATCTCCATTCAAAAAGGCAAAGAGGATGGACATCAGAAGAAGGAAAAAACAGGGAAAAAGTCAGGATCCTGCCACAGAGGGCCTCTGAAAGGCTCTACCCTGCAGGGTATCAAGGTAGATGCTGAGACTTATGGCCAACCTTTGGGCAGAGTACAGGGTATCTTATGAAAGAAGTGGGAAATAGTAAGACCTGGAGAGGACAGGAACTCTACAAGGAGAACAACAAAACCAAAATATCTGGGCACAGGACTCTTTTCTAAGGCGAGTGTGAGTTTTTAAGCCATTCTTTGTTTTAATTGAAAAGATTTTTTTGTATAATATATTCTGATTAGAGCTGCTTCTCCCCAATTCCTTAAAGATCCTCCCTAACCCACTTTTTAGCTTACATAAGCCACTAGTCCTTAAAATTTCATATACTTCTTACCTAGAAGGGCACCAATTACACAAGCTACCCTACATTAGCAATGTTTCCAGTTTTGAGGAGCCATGCAAAGAGCCCTCATCCAGCCTTTCCCTTATTAAGTTTTATACCATATTCATAAACACGATCAGTGGCTATGAGTGTCTTTCCCACTCATTACTTATTTAACTCTCATACTATACTCTCACTTACTCCAAGGCCACATCTTTGATGTTTTAACTCATCATTGTATTCCTAGAACTCCGAACAGGTTGTAAGCGTGCAGACACAAACCATTAAGCACTGTTGAATTAGAAGCTGCATTTTCCAATTTTATTTAATTTGAAGTAAAATTTAAAAGTGCAAAACCATAATATATTTCCTTACTTTCTTTTTTCTGATGGCTGTGGATGAATTAAAGACTCCAGAAGAGTTTGGCTGCTTCTTTTTTGCAATATTTTTGTTGGAGTTCTTCAGATTTCTTCATTTTTCTTCAGTGTTCATTTAAGCAACAGACAGAAGCATTTCACGAGTGTATTTCTGTAACAAAATGGTACCAACATGACTCAAAGCCCACCAACATTATGTTCTTTTTATAAATAAGTATATATACATTTATTTACTTTGATTCTTCTACATATCAATTTTTTACAATCTCTGTCACATTCTTGAGCAACATATATATATATTATATGTATACATATATATATGTTGTTACCTTATTACCCTTTTTATGGTGTTTAGCTTCCCTTAGTACTTGGCCTGTACCTGTACTGTAGATTTTCTTTACTCTGTATAATAATTGCCTTAGAAATCCATCTGCACAAATTATGGAAAAACCAGGTAGGAGCAAGGAGTATGACTTTTGTACCTGAATCTCTGGTGTCTACCCTAATAACTGGACTGTATGTATATGTACATATACATGTATGTGCGAATATACAAACACACTTTGTACACAGCTACTAAGTCATACAATATCTTTCACACAAATACATAATATGCTTTGAGTTTATTTTTCATCTAAATACCCCTACACTCCTGCTTTCACTTTTCTCCATTTCTGTTAGCTCCTATTGTTCCTCACACAGTTAGTAAATGTAATACACCGCACAAATAGTATAAAGGTCAGAAATCACAGGATCATGTCAAGTGATGCAGAGGCTTTTGAGAAAATCTAATGTCCTCTCATGGTAAAACCCATGAAGAAACTAGGAGTAACATGAAAAACTATATATAGCAAGCTTATAACCAACATTACACTGATGTGGGAAAAACAAAGCATTTCCAGTATAATGAGAACAAGACAAGGTTGGCTACTTCATTCTTGTTCAATAAAGTGATTTAACTCGAGCTAAAGTGATAAGACAAGAAACAAAACATGCAAGCAATATGACTGGGCATACTTGTAATCCCAGCACTCAGAGAGGCAGATGCAGGTGAATCTTCGTGAGTTTGAGGCCAGCCTTATCTACAAAGCAAGTCCGGGAGAGTCAAGCTACATAGAGAAACCATGTATTGAAAAACAGAATGAAACAAAACAAAAATGTGCTAGCAATAGGAAAGGAGAATGTGTGTGTGTGTGTGTGTTTATTAAAAGGTATATATACTCTTTGGAAATATTTAGATCTGATAAACACTTTTAGAAAAGTAGCAGGATACAAAATGAACTTGAAAAATCAATAGCTTTCCTGCACACAGAAAAAAAAGATTTTTTATTTAAATTTTTATCTTTCATATTATTGTAATTTATTCACTTTGTATGCCAGTTGTAGCCCCTCTCTCATTCCCTCCCTACCCCACCCTCTTTTCCTCATCTCTCATGCCCCTCTCCAAGTCCACTGATAAAGGAGGTCCTCCTCCCCTTCCATCTGACCCTCGTCTATATGGACTCATCAGGACTGGCTGCATTGTCTTCCTCTGTGGCCTGGAAAGGCTGTTCCCCCCCTCAGGGGGAGGTGATCAAAGAGCCAGCCACTGAGTTCATGTCAGAGACAGTCCCTGTTTCCCTAACTAGGGAACCCACTTGGAGACTGAGCTGTCGTGGGCTACATCTGTGCAGGGGTTCTAGGTTATCTCTATGCATGGTCCTTGGTTGAAGTATCAGTCTCAGAAAAGGTTCCTGTGCTCAGATTTCTTGGTTCTGTTTCTCTCCATGTGGAGCTCCTGTCCCTTCCAGGTCTTTCTCTCTCCTCCTTCTTTCATAAGATTCCCTGCACTCTGCTTAAAAGAAAACATTTTAAAAAATATTAGAAAAATAACCTCATTCACAGTTACCTTACAAATCCCTTGAAATAAATCTAACAAGGATGAAAAGGGCCTCTTTTCCTGCTTAGTTTTTTTTTTTTTCAGATTAATACTGGGAAAAGAGAATATTATTTGATAAAATGCTTCAAAGTGGCCTGTGGGTAGTCCTGTAGGACATTTTCTTGTTTAATGATTGATATGGGAGGGCTCCATCCATTGTGGGTGATGCTACCCCTGGACTGCTGGTCTTGGGCTCTGTAAGAAAGCAGGTTGAACACGCCGTGAGAAGCAAAGCAGTAGTAGACATATTCCATGACTTCAGCTATAGTTTCTGACTCCAGTTTCCTGCCCTAACTTCCTTTGATGATGGACTGTGATGAAGAAGACTAAGAAGGAATAAGCCCTTTCCTCTCCAAGTTACTTTTGGTCATAGTATTTTACTATTGCAATAAAAAATAACCAAGACACTTCTACAATAAAAACTTTAAAACCACCAAAGAAAAAAGATATTAGAAAAGATAATGCTATCGGTATGGCCATACCTGGTTTCAAATTAGAGTACAGAAAAATAGTAATAAAAATAGGATTGTACTGGCACAAAGACAAATACAAAGATCAATGGTACAGAACAGAGGATGCAAATATAAACTGATACAGATATACTGACCCAATTTTTAACAAAAATGATGAAAATATACACTGGAGAAAAAAAAGTCTCTGCAGCAGGCTGAGCAAGCCAGGTAGAGCAAAGCAGTAACCAGCTGCTCTCCAAGTTCCAGCCAGGCTTGAGTTCCTGTCTTGACTTCGTTCAGTGATGGACTATGATGTGGAAGTGTAAGCTATTCAGATAAACCCTTTCCTCTCCAAGTTTCTTTGTTTCTCTGGGTCAAAAGTTTTCCTTTTTTAAAACACCTTGAATTGCCTTTTATTATATATGTCATACCTAGATAGTCAATTTATTGCTACTGGCTTTAAAACAGTTCTTTGAATTTTCAGTGGACTAATGCTTAGAGAGAGCAAAACAATGAAACTGATGAGCTAGTCAGCTGCTTGATTACAGCTGCTTGATTAGACACAACTTTTAATACCGTGAAAATAAAAATCCCCATGTGCTATAAATATGTCCCTTTCTTAAATTTAATAATTATTTTTTAAAAGTCTTTAGTAATTACACTTTATTCACTTTGTATCCCCCCTATGGTTCCCTTCCTTCTCCCATCCCAATCCCGCCCTTCCTCCACCTTCTTCATGCATGCCCCTCCCTAAGTCCACAGATAGGGGAGGACTTCTTTTCCTTCCTTCTGATCCTAGTCAATTAGGTCTCATCAGGAGTGGCTGCATTGTCATCTTCTGTGGCCTGGTAATGTTGTTTCCCCCTCAGGGGGAGGTAATTAAAGAGCAGGCCAATCAGTTCATGTCAGAGATAGTCTCTGTTCCTATTACAATGGAACCCACTTGGATACTGAACTGCCGTGGGCTACATCTGTGCAGGGGTCTTAGGTTATATCCATGCATAGTCCTTGGTTGGAGTATCAGTCTCAGGAAAGACCCCTGTGCTCAGATTTTTTGGTTCTGTTGCTCTCCTTGTGGAGTTCCTGTCCTCTCCAGATCTCACTATTTCCCACTTCTTTCATAAGATTCCCTGCACTTTGCCCAAAGGTTGCCCATAAGTCTCAGCATCTGCATTGATAGTCTTCAGGGCAGAGCTTTTCAGAGATCCTCTGTGTCAGGCTCCTGACTTGTTCCCTCTTTTCTCCTTCTTCTGATGTCCAGCCTCTTTGCCTTTCTGGATAGGAATTGAGCATTTTAGCAAGAGTCCTCCCTCTTGATTAGTTTCTTTAGGTGTACAGATTTTAGTAGATTTATCCTATATTATATGTCTATATGAGTGAGTATATACCGTGTGCATCTTTCTGCTTCTGGGATAGTTCACTCAGGATGACTTTTTCCAGATCCCATCATTTACCTGCAAATTTCATGATTTCTTTGTTTTTTATTGCTGAGTAATATTCCATTGTGTAGATATACCACAATTTGTGCATCCATTCTTCAGTTGAGGGGCATCTGGGTTGTTTCCAGCTTCTGGCTATTACAAATAAGGCTGCTGCAAACATGGTTGAGCAAATGTCCTTACTGTGTACTTGAGAATCGTTTGGATATATGCCTAGGAGTCGTATAGCTGGATCCTTTTTTTTTTCTCAACCATGTATATAGTAGCTTTATTAATAATAGCCAGAACCTGGGAACAACCCAGATGTCCCTCAATGAAGGAATGAATACAGAAATTGTGAATTAAAAAAAAAGACTTAATCTGCATTTAATGAGAAGATTTTGTAGTTTCTAAAATTGAAATTATTGATATGATAGGTTACATTCGTTGGCTTATGAATACAGAACTATTCCTGAATATCTGGTATAAAACTGCTTTCACCAAGGTAGAGAATATTTTTGATGTGTTCTTGAAACATACTATATATTAAAATGTATAAAACCTAACTGTCTGATACATGTAAAGTCTTCTGACAAGGAACAGTTTATGCATTCATTCTTTTGGTCTTATTTCTCTGTCTTTACTCTTTGATCTCAGTGTTAGTTGTGAATTGAGGAAGCGCTATTCCTAGTTGTCTGAGAAATTGCCAGATTGATGTTCAGAGTGGTTGTACAAGTTTACATTCCCACCAGCAGTGGAGGAGGGTTCCCCTTTCTCCACAACCTCTCCAGCATGTGTTGTCTCTTGAGTTTTTGATCTTAGCCATTCTGATAGGTGTAAGGTGAAATCTTAGGGTCGTTTTGATTTGCATTTCCCTGAAGGCTAAATGAGGTTGAGCATTTCTTTAAGTGTTTCTCTGCCATTCGATATTTCTCTGCAGAGAATTCTCTGTTTAGCTCTGTACCCCATTTTTTAATTGGATTACTTGATTTGTTGCTGTTTAACTTCTTTAGTTCTTTATATATACTGGATATTAGCCCTCTGTCAGAACACCAACAGCACAGGCTCTAAGACAACAATCAATAAATGGGACCTCATGAAACTGAAAGCTTTTGTAAAGCAAACGACACTGTCCTCAGAACAAAACGACAGCCTACAGATAGGGAAAGGATCTTCACCAACCCTATAGCTCTGTTTCTTTTTTATTTTAACAATACCTCAGTATAGTATAAAATCTTAATGTAGGATTGACTTAAGCTTCTTTCCATTTAGTTTGATGTTGGCTATAGGCTTGCTGTATATTGGCTTACTATGTTTAGCTTGTATTCCTGACCTCTCCAAAACTTTAAACATGAACAGGGGTTGAATTTTGTCAAATGCTTTTTTGGCATCTAAGGAGATGATCATGTTTTTGTTTTTTGTTTCTTTCAGTTTGTTTATATGGTGGATTACATTGATAGATTTTTGTATGTTCAACCACGCCTACATGCCTGGGTTGAAGCCTACTTGGTCAAGGTGGATGATATCTTTAACGTGTTCCTGGATTCAGTTTGCCAGTATTTTATTGGGTATTTTTGCATCAATGTTCATCTCTGAAGTTCTTTTTCTTTGTATTGTCTTTGTACAGTTTAGGTATCAACATGACTTCATAGAATGAGTTTGGTAGTGTTCCTTCTGTTTCTATTTTGTTGAATAGTTTGAAGAGTATTGGTGTTAACTCTTCTTTGGAGGTCTGGTAGAATTCTGTGCTGAAACTGTCTGGCTGCACTCCTGGAGGGTGCAGCCTTGCCAGGCCACAGAGGAAGATGAAGCAGTCAGCCTTGATGAAATATGATAAGCTAGGTCAGATAGAACGGGAGGAGAACCTCCCCTATCATGGGGGAGAAGAGGGAGAGTGTATGGGACTGAGAGGAGATGAGGAAGGAGGCTGCAGCAAGGGTACAAAGTGAATAAATTATAATAAATAAATATATAAATAAAATTAAATTAAAAAATAACTTAATGTGACATCTGCCTGGGCAGGGTGATACTCGGGAGGCAGTGAAACTGAGGGCAGCCTGGCTTACACAGTGAGTCTGAGGCCATCCCAGGGTTACACAGTGAGACTGTCTCAAAAAAAAAAGGCAAAAAAATTATCCTTTCAAAACACATATATTTTACTTCACATGCTTTCAACCAAAAGCTAAGTATGTGCTTACTTGAGAATGGTTCAGGTACTAAAGGTTTCTCCTAAACACACTTGGCGAGGGTCTGGAGGGAATGTGAAGCTGTGAATATGGGTTCTCATACACTCTGCAGGAGTCCTTAAGAGGAATACATGGCACACATACTAAAATCGCAGGTCCTGGCCACCCTTTACCCCAAACAATTAATTTTTTCTTTCACTGAATCTTTATTAGTGGGCTCAAATTATTGTCAGCTGGCTTTCTTTGCTAGTCTTTGGTCTATTGTGTAAAAACTCAGTTTTAAGCAATGAAAAGGTGACTGCACCTCCCACAAGTTGGTAGTGGGTAGGAAATGGCTCTCAAAAGCCAGAAAGGGGAAAAATTTCTTTGCTCTGATATACTAGTCCTGTGGACACCAACATTGAAAAAAGCTCAAATGGACACTACTTTACCAAGGACCTGGGGCTTCACTCAATGACACATATTTTATATCTCTTTAATGAACTTGAAATAATATACCCTAAATGGCACTAATAGACACAAAAGGAACCAAGAATATGAATCATCACTCAAAAACATCAATTATTGAAAAGAAAAATAATAATAATAGTGAATTTTGTCTTACCTATTTTGACAAAAAGTAATCATTTTAACATGCTTCTGCCACATATTTGCATTGTGGGTATACATGTATAGTGCATCTTGATTTGCATTATATATGGAGCTGCACTTCTTAGTAGCCATGTGTGATGGTTAGTCTTGGTTGTCAGTTTGACTACATCTGGAATTAACTAAACCCCAAGAGGCTGGATACACCTGTGAGGCACTTTTTCTAATTAAATCATTTGAAGTGGGAAGACCCACTTTTTTTGCACTTTGAAGAATTTTTAAAAATTTATTCTTTTCTTATATATTATAATCTCACTGCAGTTTCCCTACCCCTTCCATTCACTCCTCTATCTTTCTTCAGAAAAGAGCAGGCCTCCCAGGATTATTAGCCAAACATGTTACATCAAGTTGAAATAAGTATAAGCACCTCCCCTCATAATTAAGCTAGAAGAGGCAACCTTTTAGAAGGAAAAGGGTCCCCGAAACAGGCAAAAGAGTCAGAGACAGCCCCTGCTCCCACTGTTAGGAGTCCCAGAAGAAGTTCAAGATACACAACCATAGCATATACACAGGAGGCTTAGGTCAGACCCATGTAGGCTTCCCAATTGTCTGTTCATGGAAGACCCATTTTTAACATTGATCTTTGGAGATGGGAAGACCCATCTTTAACCTCGGCCACATCTTCTGCTGCCATCCTGTATAAAGAACATTGCAGAAGAAAAAATTTGCATTTATCTGATTATTTTTGTTCTCACTGGCAAGTCCATTCCTTCACTGGCATTAAAGTTTGCTTCTTTGGGAATCTGGTGTATAATGAGGACCAGCTGAGACATCCAGCATCATGGACTGAACAACCAGATTCTTGGGCTTTCCATTAATAGACAGCCATTGTTGGACTAATTAGACCACAGCCTGTAAGCCAGTCTAATAAATTTTCTTTATACATACATAATACATATATGTGTGTGTATATATGTATGTATATATGTAATAACTATATATACACATATATGTGTTATATATAGTCATATAGAACATATAGTCATTCTCTAATACACCTTATGTGATTAATTGACATTGTCATTCCCAACAAATCTATGATTTACTGTAATGATTTTAGAAACCTTATTAATGACAATGATAAGAGAGAAAAATGGTGAGATTTCAAACAGCAGTGTAATGAATTTTTCCATGAAAAAAATAATAGGAATTATGTTAGTAATACCAAAGTTGGCATGATCTAGCTGATATTTGTTTCAGCACTTCAATGTGTCTGTTTTAGAGTACATACTTTGCAATGGAGATGAAATGTATTATTGGCAACTGGCTCATTTACAATTCAGATATTTTGCATAAAGAAATTTTGTAGTCATTGAAGTATGCCAAAGTAAAATTCATTAAGTTTTAGTTAAGCACCCCAAGCAAATAATAAAACATATTTAGGCATATTCTTTAACATGAACAATAAAACAACATACGATGTTGAAAGAGAATATAAAATATCAAAAATGAATGACACAACTTTACAGTAAGTTTTAATGGTAATTAATCTTTAGAAAATTCATTTGAATTACAGATTTACACACAAAGATTTTCTCTAGGGTTAACTGAATTCTTTAAAATGATCTGTAGGTTTATTAGCTTGAGCATAAGTCAGGAACAGAGGTCAGGATGAATGCTTATAAACCATAAACTCTATAGATAAAAATTAATGTTGTCTACAAAATACAAAAAGTTTGAATTAAGCAATACCATGTAGTTTTTATTGCTATTATTCTATAGTTTAGCTTGAAATCAGGGATGTTGATACTTTTAGAAGTTCTTTTATTGTAGAGAATTGTTTTTGCTATCCTGGATCTTTTATTTTTCCATATGAAGTTAATGGTTGCTCTTTCCAGGTCTGTAAAGAATTGTATTGGAATTTTGATGGGGATTGCATTGAATCTGTACTTGGCTTTTGGCAGGATGGCCATTTTTACTATGTTAATCCTACCAATCCATGAGCATGGAAGATCTTTCCATCTTCTAAAATCTTCTTCAATTTCTTTCTTCAGAGACTTGTAGTTCTTGTCATATAGGTCTTTCCCTTGCTTGGTTATAGTCACACCAAGATATTTGATATTATTTGTGTCTATTGTGAAGGATGTTGTTTCCCTAATTTCTTTCTCAGCCCTTTTGTTGCTTGGATAGACGAGAGCTACTGACTTTTTTTTTTTGAGTTAATTTTGTATCCAGATAATTTTGAGTTAATTTTGCTGAAGGTGTTTATCAGCCATAGAATTTCTCTGGTAGAATTCTGGAGGTCACTTATGTATACTATCATATCATCTGCAAATAGCAATACTTGACCTTCTTCTCTCCCAATTTTTATCTCCTTGATCTTTACTATTCTTATTGCTCTAGCTAGACCTTCAAAGTACTATACAGAAAAGATATGATGAGAATGGGCAGCTTTGTCTTGTCCCTGATTTAACAGAAATGCTTTATGTTTCTATTTAACTTGTCCAACCAATAATTGGCCCAACCTTAGACCCATGGTAGAGAGCTAGTCCCTGACACTCTTAATGATGTTCAGCTATGCTTGCAGACAGAAGCCTAACTTGACTGTCATCTGGGAAGTTCCAGCCAGTACAGGATTAAGAGAGATGCTGAAACTTGCAGCCAAGCATGCAGTGGAGCTCCGGGTATCCTGTGGAAGTATGGGGGAAAGATGGAAGGATCTGGGGAGGGGGACAAAAACCTCACAAGAAGATCAAGAGACAACTAAACCAGACCCATGGGGGCTTACAGATACTGAGACATCAACTAAGGAACATTCATGGTCTGGACCTAGGCCCCCCACCCATATGTGGCCGATGGGAAGCTTGGTCTTCATGTGGGTCACCTGGCAAGTTGAGTTGCAGGGGGGAGCTGTTTCTAACAAGGACTCTATTGCCTGTTTTTGGATCACTTCCCCCTGGCAGGGCTACCTTGCTGGCTTCAGGGGATGAGGATATGTTCAATCCTGATGTGACCTGATACTCTGGGGAGGGTTGATACGGTGGGGAGGGGACTCCCTTTTTCTGGTGGGAAAGGGAGAGGGGAAGGGAAAAGGAAAAGGAGAGGGATAGGTGAGGCTGGGAGAAGAGGAGGCAGGGGGCATCTTTCGGATATAAAGCAAATAAACCAAAATAAAAATTTAAAAAGTTTGGATTAAATTTGTTTTTATATTAAAAATTATTTTAAACATCTTATGTACATTAACATTTAAAGCATTTAGGCTGCTGTCAAATTACCTGTTCACCCTATATACTTAAAACATGATCCTCATATAGAGATACGAATTACTGAATTTTCTTATTTATAACCCTAGATTGGTAGAATAATCTGAAAGAGACATTTATCTCCTCAAAGTCTATCTTTTGCTTGTGCTTTACTGGACTCTTATATTTGCAAGAACTTACTTTATTAGAATAATATTGAGCTATTTACCAAGAGCTTAAATGAACTGACACTGATTGGGACTGGAGAGTGAACTATTAATGACTCAGGCCCTTTAGTTTAGTCTCACAGGGATAATAGCTTAGCAAGGAAAATAATTCAAAATTAATTAAACAATTAAATACATAATTACACATTTTGATAGATAAGTGTTATAAAGACAATAGATGTTGGTGTTGAGATGGCAAATATACACATAATTAACAAATAAATATTGTAGATATTAAGTTGTATAATTTGTTTTGACATGCATATACATTGTGATACACTATGATGTATTCATCATAATAAGGTTATTTGTATATCTATCACCCTCACATAAATATTACTTTTTTCTTTGTCTTTTTTAAAATTTATTTATTGTTTTATTATTTATAGTTTATTCACTTTGTATATAAGCTGTAGCTCCCTCCCTAGGCCCCTCCCAATCCTACCTTCCCTCTCTCATCTTCTCCCATGCCCCTTCCAAAGTCCACTGACACAGGAGGTCCTCCTCCCCTTCCCTCTGATCCTAATCTATCAGTTCTCATCATTGTGTCATCCGCATTGTCTTCTTCTATGGCCTGGTAAGGCTGCTCCACTCTCAGGGGGAGGTTATCAAAGAGCAGGCCACTGAGTTCATGTCAGAGACAGTTCCTGTTCCCATTACTAGGGAAGCTACTTGGACACTGAGCTGCCATGGACTATATCTGTGCAGGGGTTCTAGGTTATCTCCATGAATGGTCCTTGGTTGGAGTATCAGTCTCAGAAAGGACACTTGTGCCCAGATATTTTTTTTTCTCTCCTTGTAGAGCTCCTGTTCCCTCCAGATCTTTCTATCTTTCCCTTCTTTCATAAGATTCCCTGCACTTTGTCCAAAGTTTGACTATGAGTCTCAGCCTCTGCTTTGATACCCTGCTGGGTAGAGTCATTCACAGGCCCTCTGTTAAAGGCTCCTGTCCTGTTCCCTGTATTCTCCCTCTTCTAATGTCAGTCCACTTTGTCTTTCTGAATGAAGATTAAGCATCTTACCCAGGGTCCTTCTTCTTAATTAGCTTCCTTAGGTGTACATATTTTAGAATAATTATCCTATATTATATGTCTAATATCCACTTATAGGTGACACACTTATAGATGTGTCTTTTGCTTCTGGGATACCTCACTCAAGATGATCTTTCTAGTTCCCACCATTTGCTTGCAAATTTCATGATTTCCTTGTGTTTAATTGCTAAGTAGTATTCCATTCTGTAAATGTACTACAATTTCTGTATCCATTCCTCTGTTGAGGGACATGTGGGTTGTTTCCAGATTCTGGCTATAATGAATAAAGCTACTATAAACATGGTTGATCAAACATCCATGTTGTACAGTTGAGCATATTTTGGATACATGCCTAGGAGTGGAATAGCTGGATCTTGAGGTAGTGCTACTTCTACTTTTCTGAAAAAGAACCAGATTGATTTCCAAAGTGGTTATAGAAATTTACATTCCCACCAACAATGGAATAGGGTTCTTCTTTCTCCACATCCTCTCCATCATGTGTTGTCACTTGAATTTTTGATCTTAGCCATTCAAATGAGTGTAAGGTGAAACCTCAGGGTCATTTTGATTTGCATTTCTCTGATGAGTAAGCATGTTGAGCATATCTTTAAGTGTTTCTCTGGCATTTGATATTCCTCTATTGTGAATTCTCTGTTTAGACTCTACCCCGAGGCTGAGACTTAAAGCCAAACTTTGGGCAGAGTGCAGGGAATCATATGAAAGAAGGGGGAGATAAAAAGACCTGGAGGGGACAGGAGCTCCACAAGGAGAGCAACAGAACCAAAAAAAAAATCTGGGTAAAGGGGTCTTTTCTGAGACTGATACTTCAACTACGGACCATTCATAGAGATAACCTAGAAGACCTGCACAGATGTAGACCATAGAAGTTCAGTCTCCAAATGGGTACCTTAGTAAGGGGAACAAGGGCTGTCTCAGACATGAACTCAGTGGCTAGGTCTTTGACCACCTCCCCTTGAGGGGGGCAGAGCTTGACCAAGCCACAGAGGAAGACAATGCAGCCAGTCCTGATGAGACCTGATAGGCTAGGGTCAGATGAAAGGGGAAGAGGACCTCCCCTATCAGTGGACTGGAGGAGGGGCATGGGAGTAGAAGAGGGAGGGAGGGCAAGATTGGCAGGGGATGAGGGAGGGGGCTGCAGCTGGGACACAAATTGAAAAATTGTAATAAATAAAACAATTTAAAAAAAGAAGACTCACAAAGTAAATAAATCCAGCTCCATGTCTGCCCTTTTTCATTAATTCATTGACCTTGTTAGGTTAATCCCTGAAGCCATGCAGTGTGTGACACTTGAGAATCCTCTGAGTAGGAAATGCCAGGTTGAACACATAAATACAAGTGGGTTTTTCTTGTAATTGTGTTGTAGTCATTGATTAATATTTACTACTGGTTTATCTTTTGGTAATTCTGCTATTAGTCCTAAACAGCTGTATAACCAAATCACCACACAGAGACTGGGTTTGTTTAGTTAACACAGAACACAATGCTGGGCAATAGTTACTCCATCCTAAACCTCCAATCCCTCATAATTTCCTAACATTTAGATTTCCCACATTATACTTGCTTTTAGTGATATCTTAGGTCCAGTCCATCTCTTCACATTGTTCCAAGAGCTCTCCTCCAGCTCTCGCTGCCTTCTCCTAGCTCTCCTCTCACTTTCTCCCTCCCACTCATTTCCTGCCCTCTAGCTCCTCCCAGCTCAACATTGTGTCTAGTTGCTTTATTTTGGCCTGTTTTACACAAGAGTTGAAACAGGATGCTTAGAATGAGTATCACAATGTAATATCCGGATTGAAACTGGGGGGGGGGGGAGAGGGGGAGAAATCAGCATTTGAATGAACAAGGGTAAGATGTATATATTGTAAGAGAACATTATATCAGCATAAGTGCCTCTGAAAACTGTAAACAAATTACAAGATACCTTACAAATATGGTATGCAGTGAACACTTTCAACCAGTCTTCTGTAATCTTGAAATGCTCATGGTACTCAATCACTTCAAAGGTTATATAGATATTTTTATCTCATCTTTCAAGTTTTAAAAAATGATGTCTTGTAAACATTTTTAAGTCCTGTTTGGTCATGTGTTTTAGCTAGGTTAAAGTCATCTCAATATTTAATCTCTCTTGTGGTAGTAATATAAAGATAAGTGGAAACTTGAATGTACTGGGGACACCATTCATACATGGAAAACATTAAATGATAGCTGCTAGAATTTATGGTACCATCCTTATATTCTATATAAGCTGACTTTTAAATGGCAAAGGTTCAGAAACAGGTAAATTATAATTAATTTATCTCAAGAACTGAATGATATCAGTTTCTAATATGAGTCAATAAATCTGCCTCTACTCCAATTTACTCTTATGGATCAGACTCAAAACATTTCTGAGTAAGAGAGATCATCCATACTTCTGGAATAGTCAATAAGTGTGCAAGTTTGATGAACTGGAGTCTTCTGCATGATAGAAGGGAAGACTATTACATCATAGAAGAATCCTATTATAAAAAATAACCCAGAACCCCTGCATAGATGTAGCCCATGACAGTTCAGTGTCCAAGTGGGTTACATAGTAATGGGAAGAGGGACTGCCTCTGACATAATCTGTTTGGTCTGCTCTTTGATCACCTCCCCCTGAGGGGGGAGCAGCCTTACCAAGCCACAGAAGATGACAATGCAGCCACTCCTGATGTGATCTGATAGACTAAGGTCAGAAGGAAAGAGAGGAGGACCTCCCTTATCAGTGGACTTGGGGAGGGGCATGCTTGAAGAAGGGGGAAGGAGGGTGGGACTGGGAGGGGAGAAGGAAGGGGCTTATGGGGGGATACAAAGTGAATAAAGTGTAATTAATAAAATAAAATTAAATTAAAAAACAACAACAAAAAATTCTCTAGATGGAAGCTTATCTTACCACTGTGCCTCAATCTGGAGGAAGGAAACAAAGAAATATGGGAGCAAAGACTTAACCAAACTTGGGTACTTTCCTATGAATGAATGAACAAGTTCATGATAAATAACATGTTGACAGTTTTTCCTGCTTCCCAGGTTTTGTTAATTTTGGTATCTCATTCCAACTAGAGCTCTTGTTCACATTTTATATCTTATTTATTTATTTATTTATTTATTTATTATCAGTTACATTTTATTAACTCTGTATCCTAGCTGTATCCCATTCCCTCATTCTCTCCCAATCCCTCCCACACATTTTATATCTTAAGGATAAAATAATTATTAACAATTCTGGTACAAAACAATATCTGAACATAGACTGTATTAGAAAAAAGTTAAAAGCAGTTTTTCTTGGAAAAATGTTGGAGCTACTGCTGGACTTTATCAGTAAACACCTTAGTCAAGCACTAATAGCCCCCTAGAGATTAGGTGACTCTGGAAGAGAATAAGGGTTGACCAGAATTTAAGGATTAGAGGAGCATGGCAGAATCCTGAAGGCTCTTAACACAAGGTACCTATTTGGGATGCAGAGCAAACATAAGACAAATTGAGATTATTTAGAAATTATGTGAAGAGCATCTGTGAGGGTTAGACAAAAGGTCTGCCTCTATCCTTTTTAAAATCCCTAACTTGTTAGGTAAACAAAAGATTTAATAATCCCTCCAACAATCACCCTTCTTCAGAGCCACATTACATGTTCATTGCATGCATCAGACTAGAGAGCAGATTTCTACTTCATGTTTAGAAAGACACCTGTCTTTTCTCTTATGCTCCTGCATTACTAGTTTCCCCTTGAGGACATGCCTGGGCTACCATGTGGGAAAATAAGAGTCAAATGGTGTAAATGAATGTTGTCCCAGTGTTCCCATCTGAGGCCAGCCTAAGCAATCAAATGCCAGCCAAGTGTGGATAGATGAGTAAATTCAGTCAAGTCAAGACAATAAGAACTGACCACCAAAATCTATAACATCAAGACCCATGAGAAATAAGTGCTTCCATCAAGAAGCCACAGGTACTTAGATGTTGTCATGGAACATTATCACAGCAACAGGTGATTGATATGTTACACACATGACTAAATGCTTGAAAATAAAATGTTCAATCAAGATGGTTTCTGGGGTTCTATATTTTGGGAAGATGTACAAAAATCTCTTCCCTGCCAGCTTAGACCTTTTTGTCACAGACTAAACTACCAAATCCTGACCCATAGTTGGCCTCTGATTAAGTATTTTTTTTTTTTTAATGAAATGTCTTGGGCAATCATAGTTGTCATGGTTAGTTTTAACTGTCAACTTGGCAGAATCTAGATGGTATTATCTAGTTCAGAGTGTTCTGTGAGCATGTCTGTTGGGGATTATATTCATTACATTAATGACATGAAGAAAATGCTCACTATGGGTAGAACCATTTCCTAAACTTGGAGTGCTGAACTAGGTAAAAGAAGATGAGGAGGGGGTGTAGAAGAGGGACAGAGGAAGAGGAGGAGAGCATTTGCTCTCATTCTCTTTTAGGAATATGACTAGTTGTGCTTTTAAACTGTGAGCTAAAATAAATTCTAACCCTGCAAGTTGCCCTTTGCAGGGTGTTTTGCCACAGCAGCTATGAAGCTATTGTGATAAACCTAACTATGTGTTTCAGAGTTGAATTTGTTTGAATTTTTTTGTGGCTGGAATGTGGTAGTGTTAGGTATTTTGCCTAGAAACCCTGAAGCCGTGGTTCCAAGATGGCAGCAAACAGAGCGCACCGTTTTGAAGAGGCAGAGGACATGAATCTCCAAAATTGGTGAGTGGAGAGACAACCAAAACTAGAATTTGGACTTTCGGGCTTTCTAAAGGAGAGGGAACACCACAGAAGTGTGGAGTGCTTGTAGATTTAGATCGGGCGCGGACTTCTTTGGGGACAAAGTGGGTCCCTTCCCTTGTCCGGCCTCCCTCCCTCACAGGGAAGCCTGCACACAGACAGCACCAGGTAGCTGAGCACTGACCAAGACAGCAGAGACAGTGCTCCAAGCCCCTTAGCGCAGCTGATAGCTGTAACTGCATGCTGAACACCATCCCTCGGACACATGTCCGAGGATCCCACACCCCGAGCCCCACCTAGTGCCCTCTTGCTGAGCTCTGGATCCGAGGAGCGTCCCCCACCCCCACCCCGCGGGACATGTCCCTCCAGAAATCCCGCCTCACCAGAGCACACACACCTCCGGAAAACCCCGCCCCACCTGAGCACACCCACCATAGGAAATCCCGCCTTGCAGTAGCACACACACCTCCTGAAAACCAGTCACACCTGAGTGCACACAACTCTGGAAACCTTGCCACACCAGAGGAGCACACACACCTCTGGAAACCCCACAAAAACTGGAAAGCACCCACTGCCAGTGCCAGAGTGCAGGTCAACCACAGAGTGCCAACCACAAGGACTCAGTTCCATAATACAATCCTTCCTGGATCCCAAATCTGCAAAGCTCACTGCCTGGGGTCCAAGACAGCAGAGGCAGGGATTCAGGCCCCTCAGCCGCAGCAGAGAGTGTAACCGCTGAACGACAACCCTCAGAGCACATATCTGAGGAGCCCACACCCCGCCTAGTGCCCTCTTGCCAAGCTCCAGACCCTCGGAGCACACCCCCCACCACCATCACCACCGGGCCCCGGCTGGAGTGCATGCACCACTGGAAACCCCACTTTGCCAGAAAGCCTGGCCCAGAGACTGCCAGCCACAGAGACTCAGGTCTGCAGTACAGTCCTTCCCAGATTCCAAGTCTGCAAGTGGCAGTACTGATGACAAAGGGCTGCCCAGCCAGTGATTGTACGGACCATCCAACCCCTCAGTGGCAGATAACCAGCTGAAGAGCCACCAAAGCCAAGCAGACCTGCAAAAACAATACGTGCCCACAATCTTCAACAGTGCTTGTGATCCCTTAAGCGCCTGCAACACCTTCAGTGCCCCAAGGCACCCCTCTCACACACTGAAGGCCTCTTCATTCTTCAACACCCTGTCTCTTAGGACACACCTACATGCACACACTCAATCACATGTTACCCCACATTTGCCCTTCTGTGCTGGTGAACTTTCCTCCTACAGGTATAGCAGAATCACCAATGCACACACTGAAACCACTCGACCTCTCTCATTTTCATGAAGAATTCTCCAGACACCAGAGAAAGACCAACCTGATTTGCAGAATCCAGGAACAAACAGTGAACACTACGGGTAACCAAATGGCCAGGGATCAGCAAAAGAACACAACCAACATAAATCAAGATATTATGGCTTCACCAGCAACCCCCAAAATTAATGGATACTCCAACTCATCAGAAACACAGAAAATGATTTTAAAGCCATAATTATCCAGTTATTTGAGGTACATAAAGAGAAAACCAACAAATCTCTCAGAGAAATAGCCATACAGATTCAAACAGTTAAAGAGGAAACAAATTTGGCCTCCCAAATGGAAACAAAGAAAAATGAAGTGAATAAAGCTCTCAAAGAAACACAGGCAAATATAGCCAAACAAATGGAGGCAGAAGTAGTGGCATTAAGAGAGGAAATAAACAAAAACAAACAAAAAAAAAATAGAGACCATCTTGGAGACACAGGAATCCACATTCAAACAGATGAAGGAAATGTCGCAAGGCATGAAAACAGAATTAGAATCAATAAAGAAAACACAAACTGAGAAAACTGAGTTCTCCCTGGAACTGGAGAACTTAGAGAAAAGAGAAGGAACCACAAAGATAAGAATACAAGAGATGGAAGAGAGAATCTCAGGTGCTGAAGATATACTCGCAGACATTGATACTTCTCTTAAAGAAAAAGTAAAATCAGGAAAGTCCCAAACACAAAACATCCAAGAAATCAAGGACACCAGGAAAAGGCAAAATCTAAGAATAATAGGAATTGACAAAAAAGAGGATTCCAGGCTCCAAGGTCCAGAAAATATTTTCAAGAAAATCATAGAAGAAAAATTTTCCAACCTAAAGAAAGAGATGTCCACAAACATACAAGAGGCCTACAGAACACCAAATAGACTAGATCAGAAAAGAAACTCCTCATGCCACATCATAGTCAAAACACTTAATCTACAGAACAAAGAAAAGATACTGAAAGCAGCAAGGGAAAAAGGCCAAGTAACATATAAAGGTAGACCTATCAGAATCACACCGAACTTCTCATCAGAAACTATGAAAGCCAGAAGGGCCTGGACAGATATCATGCAGGCTCTAAGAGATCACAGATGCCAACCTAGGCTACTATACCCCACAAAGCTTTCAATCAACATAGATGGAGAAAACAAAATATTCCATGACAAAACTAAATTTAAGCAATATTTGAACAGCAAACCAAGCAGAAGATACTAGAAGGAAAATTCCAATCCAACGAAAACAACTACATCTAAGAAAACATAGGTTATAGATAATTTCCCAACAAAAATCCAAAGGAAACAAGCAATGAATCACAGTAACACCACCAACTCCACAATAATAGGAAATAACATTCAATGGTCATTATTATCTATCAACATCAATGGACTCAATTCTCCAAAAAAAAGACACAGACTAACAGAATGGGTGAGAAAACAGGATAAAACATCCTGCTGCATCCAAGAAAGACATCTATGCAACAAAGATTAAACACTAGCTCAGAGTAAATGGATGGAAAACTGTTTTTCAAGCAAATGGACCCAAAATCAAGCAGGAGTGGCTTTCCTAATATCTAATAAAATAGACTTTCAACCAAAACTAATCAAAAAAGATGAGGAGGGGCACTACATTCTCATCAAAGGAAAAATCCACCAAGAGGACATCACAATTCTGAACATCTATGCCCCAAATACAAGAGCACCTACATTCGTAAATGAAACATTATTAAAGCTTAAATCACACATCAAACCCCACACCTTAATGGTGGGAGACTTCAACACCCTGCTATCACCAAGGGACAGATCATCTAGACAGAAGTCAAACAGGGAAATAAAGGCACTTACAAACGCCCTAATTCAAATGAACCTAATAGATGTCTACAGGACTTTTCACCCAAACTCAAAAGAGTATATATTCTTTTCAGCACCTCATGGAACGTTCTCCAAAATAGACCATATAGTTGGTCACAAAGCAAGCCTCAACAGATACAAGGAGATTGAAATAATCCCCTGTATACTATCTGTCCACCATGGACTAAAGCTGGACCTCTACAACAAAAATAGCAAAAAGCCTACATACACATGCAAACTTGACAACTTACTTCTCAATGACAACTGGGTTAAGGATGAAATAAAGAAAGAAATTAGAGGCTTCCTAGAATTCAATGAAAATGAAGGCACAACATACCCAAATTTATGGGACACAATGAAAGCAGTGCTTAGAGGAAAACTCATAGCACTAAGTGCCTTTAAAAAGAAATTTGTAACATTTCATACAAACAACTCAATGGCACAACTGAAAGCCCTAGAAAAAAAAAGAAGCAGAAACATCCAAGAGGAGCAGACAGCTGGAAATAATCAAACTCAGGGCTGAAATCAACCAATTAGAAACAAATAAAACAATTCAAAGAATCAATGAAACCAAGAGCTGGTTCTTTGAAAAAAATAACAAGATAGACAAACCCTTAGCCAAACTAACTAAAAGGCAGAGAGAAACTATCCAAATCAGCAAAATCAGAAATGAAAAGGGGGACATAACTACAGACAATCATTAGGTCGTACTACAAAAGCCTATATGCCACAAAGTTCAAAAATCTAAAAGAAATGGACAATTTTCTTGATAGATTCCATCTACCAAAATTAAGTCAAGAAAGTCAAGACCAAGTAGAAAGATTGAAACTGAAGCAGCTATTAAGAGCTTCCCCTCCAAAAAAAGCCCAGGGCCAGATGGTTTCAGTGCAGAATTCTACCAGACCTTCAAAGAAGTGCTAACTCCAATTCTCTCCAAATTATTCCACAAAATAGAAACAGAAGGAACATTACCAAACTCATTCTATGAAGCCATAGTCACCTTAATACCTAAACCACACAAAGATCCAACAAAAAAGAGAACTTCAGACTGATCTCTCTTATGAACATTGATGCAAAAATACTCAATAAAATACTTGCAAAGTGAATCCAAGAACACATCAAATATATCATCCACCATGACCAAGTAGGCTTCATCCCTGGCATGCAGGGTGGTTCAATATACGAAAATCCATCAATGTAATCCACCTTATAAAGAAACTGAAAAAGCATTTGACAAACTCCAACACCCATTCATGTTTAAAGTCTTGGAGAGATCAGGGATACAAGGCACATACCCAAACATAGTAAAGGCAACATACAGCAAGCCTATAGCCAATGTCAAACTCAACGGAGAGAAATTTAAATCAATTCCACCGAAATAAGGGAGAAGGCAAGGCTGTTCACTCTCCTCATATCTCTTCAACATAGTACTTGAAGTCCTAGCTAGAGCAATAAGAAAATTAACAGAGATCAAGGGGATACAAATCAGAAAGGAAGAAGTGAAAGTATCACTATTTGCAGATGATATGATAGTATACCTGAGTGACCCCAAAAACTCATCCAGAGAATGCCTTCAGCTGTTAAACACCTTCAGCAAAGTGGCTGGATACAAAATTAACTCAAAAAAATCAGTAGCCCTCCTGTATACCCAAGACAAAAGGGCCAAGAAAGAAATCAGGGAAACAACACCCTTCACAATAGCCACTAATAACATAAAGTACCTTGGGGTGACTCTAACCAAGCAGGTGAAAGACCTGTTTGAAAAAAACTTCATGTCTGTGAAGAAAGAAATTGAAGAAGATATCAGAAGACAGAAAGATCTCCCGTGCTCATGGATTGGTAGGATTAACATAGTGAAAATGGCCATCCTGCCAAAAGCAATCTACAGATTCAATGCAATTCCCATCAAATATCAACAAAATACCAACACAATTGTTTACAGACCTTGAAAGAAAATTCTCAACTTCATATGGAGAAACAAAAAACCCAGAATTTCCAAAACAATCCTGTACAACAACAGATCCTCTGGAGGTAGCTCCATTCCTGATCTCAAGTTGTACTACAGAGCAATAATAATAAAAACTGCATGGTACTGGCATAGAAATAGAAAGGTGGATCAATGGAACCAAATAGATGACCCATAAATAAACCCACACACCTATGAATACTTGATTTTTGACAAAGAAACCAAAACCATTCAATGGAAAAAAGACAGCATCTTCAACAAATGGTGCTGGTCCAACTGGATGTCTACATGCAGAAAAATGCAAATAGATCCACATTTATCACCCTGCACAAAACTAAAGTCCAAGTGGATCAAAGACCTCAATATAAAACCAGATACTCTAAATCCATTAGAAGAAAAAGTGTGGAAGACCCTAGAGCTCATTGGCAGAAGAGACAACTTCCTGAACAGAACACCATCAGCACAGGACCTAAGAGCAACAATCAATAAATGGGACCTCATGAAACTTTAAGCTTCTGTAAAGCGAAGGACACTGTCATCAGAACAAAATGATAGCCTACAAATTTGGAAAGGATCTTCACCAACCCAATATCTGACAGAGGGCTGATATCAGGAATATATAAAAAACTGAAGAAGTTAAAGGCAATAATTCAAGCAACTCAATTAAAAAATGGGGTATGGAGCTAAACAGAGAATTCTACGTAGAAGAATATAGAATGGCACAGAAACACATAGGAGATGTTCAACATCCCTAGCCATCAGAGAGATGCAAATCAAATGACCCTGAGATTTCACCTTACTCCCAGCAGTATGGCTAAGATCAAAAACTCAAGAGACAATGCAAGCTGGAGAGGTTGCAGAGAAAGGGGAACCCTCCTCCATTGCTGGCGGGAACGTAAACTGGTACAACCACTATGGAAATCAATCTGGCACTTTCTCAGACAATTAGAAATAGTGCTACCTCAAGATCCAGCTTTACCACTCCTAGGCATATATCCAAAAGATGTTCAAGTACACAACAAAGACATTTGCTCAACCATGTTTGTAGCAGCTTTATTCATAATAGCCAGAACCTGGAAGCAACCCAGATGTCCATCAACGGAAGAATGGATAAAGACATTGTGGTACTTTTACACAATGGAATACTACTCAGCAATTAAAAGCAAGGAAATCATGAATTTTGCAGGCTATTGGTGGGATCTAGAAAAAAATCATCCTGCATGAGATATCCCAGGAGCAGAAAGAGACACATGGCACATACTCACTTATAAGTGGGTACTAGACCTATAAGATGGGATAAACATACTTAAATATGCACACCTAAAGAACATAAACAAGAAAGAGGACCAGGGGTAAGATGATTAATCCTCACCTAGAAAGACAAAGGGGATGGACATTGGAAGTAGGAGAAAACAAGTAACAGGACAGTAGCCTACCACAGATGGCACCGGAAAGACTCTACCTAGCAGTGTATCAAAGCAGATGTTGAGACCCATAACCAAGCCTTCGGCAGAGTGTAGGAAATCATATGAAGGAAGGAGGAAGTAGTATAACCTTGAGTAGACAGGGAGCCCCACAAGTTCCAAATATATCTGGGCACAGGTGTCTTCTCTGAGACTGTTTATCCAACCAAGGACCATGCATGGATATAACCTACAACCCCTGCTCAGACATAGCCCATGGTAGCTCAGTATCCAAGTGGGTTCCCTAATAAGGAGGACAGGAATTGTTTCTGATATGAACTCAATGTCTGGCTCATTGAGCTTCCTCTCCCTCCCCGGGGCAGGAACAGCCTTGCTAGGCCACAGATAATGACATTGCAACCATCCTGAAGATACCTGATAAGCTAGGGCCAGAAGGAAGGAGAGGAGGACACCCCCTCTCAGTGGACTGGGAAGGGGACAGGGAGGAGATGAGGGAAGGAGGGGAGGATTGGGAGGGAAAAAGGGAGAGGGCTACAGGTGGGATACAAGTGAATGTATAAAATTATTTGGAAAAAAATATATATATATAAAAGAAACACTGAAGCCTTAAAGGGCTATTCTAGCAGAGGCTGTGAGAAGTGTGTGTAATGAAGGCTCAGTGATCAAGCCAAGAAAGCACCCTCCCTCTTTTCTTCTCTGATTTCAGGACTTTACAAATCACCTACTTTGACATGTATTTATTCAGTGTTTCTGTATTTTTTTTGTTCACACTTTAAATCCTACCTTAGAAAGATTGAAAGAGTGGTTGAAGACGAGCAAAATGGTCCTTCCACATGTACAACCTTTTAAAGCACACAGCATGGAAAGCTGAATAAAGGAATGCATTGTCAATCTCCTATCACTCAGAGACAGTCAGTGCCGAACAGAGTTGACCTTCTTAGGAAAGATTCTACTAAGGATGCTTCCCCACCCACATGCTACTGTAAATCTGTTCATAGCAAGGGAACCAACAGACAGATGGTACTATAAATATCAGGTGCCAAGTGTACACTATTTATTTCATGGAATAACCAAATAAAAACAGAAGGAAAATCATCTTACTCTTATTATTGCCTTTATAGCAATGGTTACTGTTGAGACTCAGGCAAATTCACCCATAACTAAAAATAAAAGTGGTATTATTCTATCAAGTCACTCTGATTCATAAGATGGAAGTAGATTTTAATTGTTTTTAATCTTGTGTGGTAAAGGCATCTAAATATCCCCTAAATAAATTACACACACTGATGATCATTCTTCTAGTTAAAGTCCCAGAGGCATCTTCAGTTTAAGCAAATAGATCAAGTTCTGCTCCAACAGAAGATGCTATTCCCAAGGCACTTGCTGTTATACAGGTTGCCTCTTATTTCTGCTGTTTGCTTTAGAATGCTGCTTTTTAACAGACACATTCATACACACACACACACACACACACACACACACCACACACACATACACACACAGTTTCAGGTGGGTCTATCACAAAATGTTATGTTTATGGTTTATTTGTATACATGTTTTCTGAACAGAATATTATCTCTGGTTGTGGTCACCTTAAAGAACATTAAGAACCTTAAAGAAACATTCTCCAAATAGAAAGCACCATCCTTGTGTGGGAAAAGGAGGATTTACAGTGAGGCTGCCACTTAGTCCCTCCTTGCTAGGATGTCCTAATGGGAGTTCTGGCCCTGCCAAGAACGGACTTCATTATAAACTCTGTGCTCAGAATCAACAGCAGGCAAATGACCCAGAAACTTCTTATCTAAGGCCCTTACACCTGGTCTGCCTTAATTTTTACATGCAATTAACCTGGAAATTATGTATTTATAGCATGCATTCCATTGGGAAATTGGCTTTAGCTAAGTAGGTGTTCTAATGTGTGTGACTGATGAGTTATACAGACTCAGAAGCCATAGTCTGGCTGAGTTTGAGGGAAAGAAACATAGGGTATAGCTTAGCAAGCAAAAACTCCACTTGGCTTAGGCTATACACACATTGCTCTCCTAACAATGTGCTTGTCAACCTGGGACACCCCCACCTATATGGAGGTCCATATATACCCTACTTCCAAAGTTAGTTACCCTCTTTGGAAACCCTTTGGTAATACTCCATATTCATTTAAATGCACTTATGAATGATGTCCTATCAGTCCACCTGGCCTAGTTTGTTATTAGACACATGAGTAGCAAAGTTAACTGTGAAAGTTTAAGAGAATCAAGCCATTGTACCATATTATGTTCATGCATGTTTGGGAATGTATATGATAAAAATCAGATGTATCATGGGAAGGGAGGTGCATAATAGAAAAACTGAAACATATACTATTCAAATCTGTCAATCAAAAGAGAGAAATGCCCATACTCTACCCCAGTAGCAATGAGGAAGGCATGGACTGTAACTTGGAGCCCTGAACTTGGAATTTCTAACTCAACTAGCCCCTGTCACTCTTGACAGCATGTAGTCTGTACTGTCATTTTGCTTTTAAATGAAGTGTCCTTGCTAACTCGTGATTTGTGTGCACCTTCATTTTAGCTCAGTGAGTAAGACAAGAACCTGGAAACACCCAGACTAGATACCAACCACTAGTAACAGTTTCATCTAAAGTGACTCGAGTTACACTTGTAGATAGTGCTTGCTGGCTGTTCCTAAACCAAAATTTGTTCCAGTTCAGAAGATCAGAATTTTAGGTAAAATTCTTTTTTTTTCTTTTACTTAGAGGTTCCAGAATCCCCAAAGGATGGGGTTGCTGTGAGTGTGCATACTTAAGATTCCTTGTTGGATAAACTCCTTGTGAAATTTCAATATTCTCCACAAATATTTTTAAAAAGTGAAAACTCAAAGGGAAATTTCTAAAAAGTTTGTGTCAAGCAGAAACAAAGAACCTTAAAAGATAGCCAAATCCTACTTCTGAGAACCTGTGAACATTATATTATATGTCAAAGACTTTGTAGGTTAAAATACGAATCTGGACCCAGAAGGATTAATCTGTGTTATCCATGTATACATATGAATCCTTTGAAAGAGAAAGAGTGAGAATATATACAATTAGAATTTTGAAGATGCTGGTCTAAACTAGGATTGTGACCATAAGCTAATTCTGTAAACCACCAGAAGCTGGATAAGGCAAGGGACAGATCTCTTCAAAGAGGCTTTGGATGAAGTTGTCCCTGGGGATGCCTTAATTTCAACTCATTGATGCCAGCTTCAGACTTATGGCTTTCAGGCTGTGAGAATAAACTAGTATTTAAAATCATTAAGAATGACGTAACTGGTCATAGTCGTCACAGTAATCCAAAACCTATGGGTACAGATGCTTTATGATCTCATTAAATGGCAAACAAAAGCCCAAGAAAGCAAGATGTCTTCTAGAACAAGTACCTTTGGCCTTTAATAGCTGACTCAGCATGTAAAGTGGTTTGTGCTCCTCATATTTTAGCCAGATCATTACAGCTTACTAAAAGAGAAAACTTTTCTGATTAAACTGGCATACTCCGTATAGAGCAATGTGCCAAATATGTATAATTGGTAGATAAATAAATTAAGATATTAAGGAAGGAAAGAGTCTGGAATAAAACATGATAACTGTGTGACTAAATAGGGAAATTATGGATTGAGAAGCCTGGCCAAACATGATGTGTCTCACTGCTGAAAGGAGAAACCTCTCACATGTATGAAGCATCATCTACTATGACAGTTTGTGCTTGCTCTAGGCCATATTGATGTGGTAGGACTTCTGCCTGTTTTATCTTGCTTTTGCTGGAATGACTGGTACCCATGTAGTGCTTAGAACTAGACTCTTGTTTTTTTTTTCTTTTACTTTTTTTTTTTTTTTTTTTTTGTTACTCACAAAAATTTTGCTTCCTATGCTATTGGGATTTGGTTCCTGCTCTGTGAGAGCCTCTTGGGGATGAACTGTTTAGTTTCCCTGTGGATGAGCTGCTTAGGAAGTTTCAACAGCAAGTAAACATGGTTGAAAGACTCAGCCCTTTCCTCACCCCAAGCCAGGTTTTCAGAGTGCTGTTTTTAGCACTCAATTTGAACTGAAGGAATTTCTGGGCAAAAATGAGACACCCACATGTTACAAAGCCAATGGTGAGACATAATTAATTATATGGCACTTGAGCTTATTCATTTCCTTTCTCATTTTCAGCATTTAACTGAAAGCTATTGTTACTAAGTAATTTGTTATTAAATTGCACCAAATTTGTTATTAAAAGGCACCAAATGATACATTTGTCTCTTTGTATGCCATCTTTAACTCAGAGTGATGACACATCAAAAGGTGACATTTTAACATAAGAAGATCATTTGACATTCCATTGTATGTAAGGTTGGTGACTTAGAGATTCCCCAAGGAGGAAACACTCTCTAAGAGCTGTTCAATTCAGCAAATTCTAGATCGTCAATTTAATATTTGTAGCCCTTGGCTAAAGGGATACAGAAGGAGCACGCTGATTTATCATTGCAGTTATGCAGTATTCTGAGTACTCTGTGTTGTCTTTAGCGATAGATACTCCAGTTCTACACAGATACCTAATAGTAACCAGCACATGGAGCTTTTGTTATATGCACATTCTAGCTTTGTAGGTTTCAGGTTGCATGTAATTATCTGTATTTTAACAAGCTTCTGGTAACACTACTGTTGCTGCTTCATGCCCATCACTTTATATAGTAAAATGTTACATGATTGAAGAACAAAAAAGTTAGTACTAAAATCCTCAAAATCTGTAAGGAAACTAAGAAACAAAAGGAGGTACATCAGTGTCAAGCTCCCTCAAAGTGAATGTATATATATGGTTTAACACATTTTCCTAAGTAATTCTTTTTCCAACCATGTCCTGCTGCCTGGAAATCAGAGAGAGAAAAAAAAAAAAAAAAAAAAAAAAAAAAAAAAGAATGGACTTGGCTTAAGACAAAGCCAGTTTTTTGTTTTGTTTTGTTTTTAACAGATCTTATCTCTTATCCAGATACTGAAGTATTTCAGATCTTGGTGTTATCTGAATTTGGAAAACTTGCATGGACTTTAATGTTTAAGCATCTATAAACTGGAATTCAGAAATACTCCCAGTTCTGAAGCTGTTTGAACATCATACCAGTGCCATCACATGTGGAGCTGACTTTCCTTATTTTGGCAGTTTTAAATAAAAAGAAGCACAGGGGCTCATGGTTGCCATGGTGGACAGCACAGGTATGTGTGGCAAACTTCTAATATCTCACAAGATGCTTTCACAATCTCTCTGTTGGAATCCCCAGCAGATTACCTTTTGGGCTCCGTTCTCATAGGTGAGTTTTGACTGATTCTAGCTTATCATCAAAAACATTTTTACTTTTTAATATTGGCACTTTACTTGAATGAATGATAGCTAAGCAATCCTAATTTGAACACCACAGATGAAGACAAGAAAAGCTGGTGACTTTTTTTATTATTGTTATTAGATATAACAATCATTATTACCTTTTCTGTGAGAACTTCTAATTGTCAAGACCTCACTTGCATGTGCAAAACTGAGATAAAAACATAATGTTTAACTCAACCAATATTCACCTAGGACGAATATTGACTGGAATGGAGTTTTATAATGGTATAATTTTATCAAAAGTAACATATGGTACAGGAACATATCATTATCTTTATCTTTTACTTGTGATTTTGTAAAATCCTTATGACCTTGGTTAGGTTAGATATCTTTATAAATTTAAAGACTTAAGAAAACTGTCTTATTGCCTTTCTTTCCATTTTTTGTTTGCTTGTTTGGGGAGGTGGGACTTGTGCCATGGTATGTGAGGTTCTATGTTACTCAGAGCAAAATTTGCAATAGTTGACTCTCTTCTGCTGCCTTGTGGGTCCCGGAGATGAAACTCAGGTTGTCAGGCTTAGCAACAAATGCTTTAGTCCACAACAACATCTTGTTGGTCCAAGAAAACTATTTTTATACCTAGACTTGTATAACCTTAGTTTGTTGGAAATAAAGAGTACTCAACCATGGTCCTAAAACACATATAAATTTAAAATTTTGTGTAGAAATAATTGTTTGTGTGAGGTCATTCCACAGGTGGAGTGCTCACCCGCTTTCTGCTGTTCACGTGTTTATTATCCATCAAATTATTGGCACTCGAAGTGAACAGTACACAAACTGTTTTCTTTTTCGGGTTAGGGCCTCCTTCGCCACGACCTTCATGTTAGGAGAAATGGTTAGCTGTGCTGAATACACTAATTGGTTTTCTTTTTCGGGTTAGTGCCTCCTTCGTCACGACCTTCATGTTAGGAGAAATGGTTAGCTGTGCTGAATACACTAATTGGTTTTCTTTTTCGGGTTAGGGCCTCCTTCGTCACGACCTTCATGTTAGGAGAAATGGTTAGCTGTGCTGAATACACTAATTGGTTTTCTTTTTCGGGTTAGTGCCTCCTTCGTCACCACCTTCATGTTAGGAGAAATGGTTAGCTGTGCTGAATACACTAATTGGTTTTCTTTTTTGGGTTAGTGCCTCCTTCGTCACGACCTTCATGTTAGGAGAAATGGTTAGCTGTGCTGAATACACTAATTGGTTTTCTTTTTCGGGTTAGTGCCTCCTTTGTCACGACCTTCATGTTAGGAGAAATGGTTAGCTGTGCTGAATACACTAATTGGTTTTCTTTTTCGGGTTAGTGCCTCCTTTGTCACGACCTTCATGTTAGGAGAAATGGTTAGCTGTGCTGAATACACTAATTGGTTTTCTTTTTCGGGTTAGTGCCTCCTTCGTCACGACCTTCATGTTAGGAGAAATGGTTAGCTGTGCTGAATACACTAATTGGTTTTCTTTTTCGGGTTAGGGCCTCCTTCGCCACGACCTTCATGTTAGGAGAAATGGTTAGCTGTGCTGAATACACTAATTGGTTTTCTTTTTCGGGTTAGTGCCTCCTTCGTCACGACCTTCATGTTAGGAGAAATGGTTAGCTGTGCTGAATACACTAATTGGTTTTCTTTTTCGGGTTAGGGCCTCCTTCGTCACGACCTTCATGTTAGGAGAAATGGTTAGCTGTGCTGAATACACTAATTGGTTTTCTTTTTCGGGTTAGTGCCTCCTTCGTCACCACCTTCATGTTAGGAGAAATGGTTAGCTGTGCTGAATACACTAATTGGTTTTCTTTTTTGGGTTAGTGCCTCCTTCGTCACGACCTTCATGTTAGGAGAAATGGTTAGCTGTGCTGAATACACTAATTGGTTTTCTTTTTCGGGTTAGTGGCTCCTTCGTCACGACCTTCATGTTAGGAGAAATGGTTAGCTGTGCTGAATACACTAATTGGTTTTCTTTTTCGGGTTAGTGCCTCCTTCGCCACGACCTTCATGTTAGGAGAAATGGTTAGCTGTGCTGAATACACTAATTGGTTTTCTTTTTCGGGTTAGTGCCTCCTTCGCCACGACCTTCATGTTAGGAGAAATGGTTAGCTGTGCTGAATACACTAATTGGTTTTCTTTTTCGGGTTAGTGCCTCCTTCGCCACGACCTTCATGTTAGGAGAAATGGTTAGCTGTGCTGAATACACTAATTGGTTTTCTTTTTCGGGTTAGTGCCTCCTTCGTCACGACCTTCATGTTAGGAGAAATGGTTAGCTGTGCTGAATACACTAATTGGTTTTCTTTTTCGGGTTAGTGCCTCCTTCGTCACGACCTTCATGTTAGGAGAAATGGTTAGCTGTGCTGAATACACTAATTGGTTTTCTTTTTCGGGTTAGTGCCTCCTTCGCCACGACCTTCATGTTAGGAGAAATGGTTAGCTGTGCTGAATACACTAATTGGTTTTCTTTTTCGGGTTAGTGCCTCCTTCGTCACCACCTTCATGTTAGGAGAAATGGTTAGCTGTGCTGAATACACTAATTGGTTTTCTTTTTCGGGTTAGTGCCTCCTTCGTCACGACCTTCATGTTAGGAGAAATGGTTAGCTGTGCTGAATACACTAATTGGTTTTCTTTTTCGGGTTAGTGCCTCCTTCGTCACGACCTTCATGTTAGGAGAAATGGTTAGCTGTGCTGAATACACTAATTGGTTTTCTTTTTCGGGTTAGTGCCTCCTTCGCCACGACCTTCATGTTAGGAGAAATGGTTAGCTGTGCTGAATACACTAATTGGTTTTCTTTTTCGGGTTAGTGCCTCCTTCGCCACGACCTTCATGTTAGGAGAAATGGTTAGCTGTGCTGAATACACTAATTGGTTTTCTTTTTCGGGTTAGTGCCTCCTTCGCCACGACCTTCATGTTAGGAGAAATGGTTAGCTGTGCTGAATACACTAATTGGTTTTCTTTTTCGGGTTAGGGCCTCCTTCGCCACGACCTTCATGTTAGGAGAAATGGTTAGCTGTGCTGAATACACTAATTGGTTTTCTTTTTCGGGTTAGTGCCTCCTTCGTCACGACCTTCATGTTAGGAGAAATGGTTAGCTGTGCTGAATACACTAATTGGTTTTCTTTTTCGGGTTAGTGCCTCCTTCGCCACGACCTTCATGTTAGGAGAAATGGTTAGCTGTGCTGAATACACTAATTGGTTTTCTTTTTCGGGTTAGTGCCTCCTTCGCCACGACCTTCATGTTAGGAGAAATGGTTAGCTGTGCTGAATACACTAATTGGTTTTCTTTTTCGGGTTAGTGCCTCCTTCGTCACGACCTTCATGTTAGGAGAAATGGTTAGCTGTGCTGAATACACTAATTGGTTTTCTTTTTCGGGTTAGTGCCTCCTTCGTCACGACCTTCATGTTAGGAGAAATGGTTAGCTGTGCTGAATACACTAATTGGTTTTCTTTTTCGGGTTAGTGCCTCCTTCGTCACGACCTTCATGTTAGGAGAAATGGTTAGCTGTGCTGAATACACTAATTGGTTTTCTTTTTCGGGTTAGTGCCTCCTTCGCCACGACCTTCATGTTAGGAGAAATGGTTAGCTGTGCTGAATACACTAATTGGTTTTCTTTTTCGGTTAGGGCCTCCTTCGCCACGACCTTCATGTTAGGAGAAATGGTTAGCTGTGCTGAATACACTAATTGGTTTTCTTTTTCGGGTTAGTGCCTCCTTCGTCACGACCTTCATGTTAGGAGAAATGGTTAGCTGTGCTGAATACACTAATTGGTTTTCTTTTTCGGGTTAGTGCCTCCTTTGTCACGACCTTCATGTTAGGAGAAATGGTTAGCTGTGCTGAATACACTAATTGGTTTTCTTTTTCGGGTTAGTGCCTCCTTCGCCACGACCTTCATGTTAGGAGAAATGGTTAGCTGTGCTGAATACACTAATTGGTTTTCTTTTTCGGGTTAGTGCCTCCTTCGCCACGACCTTCATGTTAGGAGAAATGGTTAGCTGTGCTGAATACACTAATTGGTTTTCTTTTTCGGGTTAGTGCCTCCTTCGCCACGACCTTCATGTTAGGAGAAATGGTTAGCTGTGCTGAATACACTAATTGGTTTTCTTTTTCGGGTTAGTGCCTCCTTCGTCACGACCTTCATGTTAGGAGAAATGGTTAGCTGTGCTGAATACACTAATTGGTTTTCTTTTTCGGGTTAGTGCCTCCTTCGCCACGACCTTCATGTTAGGAGAAATGGTTAGCTGTGCTGAATACACTAATTGGTTTTCTTTTTCGGGTTAGTGCCTCCTTCGTCACGACCTTCATGTTAGGAGAAATGGTTAGCTGTGCTGAATACACTAATTGGTTTTCTTTTTCGGGTTAGTGCCTCCTTCGTCACGACCTTCATGTTAGGAGAAATGGTTAGCTGTGCTGAATACACTAATTGGTTTTCTTTTTCGGGTTAGGGCCTCCTTCGCCACGACCTTCATGTTAGGAGAAATGGTTAGCTGTGCTGAATACACTAATTGGTTTTCTTTTTCGGGTTAGTGCCTCCTTCGTCACGACCTTCATGTTAGGAGAAATGGTTAGCTGTGCTGAATACACTAATTGGTTTTCTTTTTCGGGTTAGTGCCTCCTTCGCCACGACCTTCATGTTAGGAGAAATGGTTAGCTGTGCTGAATACACTAATTGGTTTTCTTTTTCGGGTTAGTGCCTCCTTCGCCACGACCTTCATGTTAGGAGAAATGGTTAGCTGTGCTGAATACACTAATTGGTTTTCTTTTTCGGGTTAGTGCCTCCTTCGCCACGACCTTCATGTTAGGAGAAATGGTTAGCTGTGCTGAATACACTAATTGGTTTTCTTTTTCGGGTTAGTGCCTCCTTCGCCACGACCTTCATGTTAGGAGAAATGGTTAGCTGTGCTGAATACACTAATTGGTTTTCTTTTTCGGGTTAGTGCCTCCTTTGTCACGACCTTCATGTTAGGAGAAATGGTTAGCTGTGCTGAATACACTAATTGGTTTTCTTTTTCGGGTTAGTGCCTCCTTCGTCACGACCTTCATGTTAGGAGAAATGGTTAGCTGTGCTGAATACACTAATTGGTTTTCTTTTTCGGGTTAGTGCCTCCTTCGTCACGACCTTCATGTTAGGAGAAATGGTTAGCTGTGCTGAATACACTAATTGGTTTTCTTTTTCGGGTTAGTGCCTCCTTCGTCACGACCTTCATGTTAGGAGAAATGGTTAGCTGTGCTGAATACACTAATTGGTTTTCTTTTTCGGGTTAGTGCCTCCTTCGCCACGACCTTCATGTTAGGAGAAATGGTTAGCTGTGCTGAATACACTAATTGGTTTTCTTTTTCGGGTAAGTGCCTCCTTCGTCACGACCTTCATGTTAGGAGAAATGGTTAGCTGTGCTGAATACACTAATTGGTTTTCTTTTTCGGGTTAGGGCCTCCTTCGCCACGACCTTCATGTTAGGAGAAATGGTTAGCTGTGCTGAATACACTAATTGGTTTTCTTTTTCGGGTTAGTGCCTCCTTCGTCACGACCTTCATGTTAGGAGAAATGGTTAGCTGTGCTGAATACACTAATTGGTTTCCATTTTGGTACAAGTTACACAACTCCCTGATGAGTGGGAGAGTTCCACATGCAGGACAGGCCTGTGGGCTGTATGTTGAGCAGCACCACTCTAGACCACTAGCTCCTCAGAACTCCATCTCCTAAAAGAAATTATCCAGGTACTCCTCCATTATAACTCCCCAGTGATTTTTAATTCCTGGCTGTCTAACAGTGCGTTTTAATTTTTTTAAGTTACAAATGCTTCCTTTGTTACATGAAACCAGTATTACTACTTCTATGTTCATGTTCTGTGTGATATTGACAATCATTTCCAAGTAGTGTTGTTGAGTAGTTCCCTGTGAGTGTCACTCCTGGTCCCTGTTTCCCATTTCACACACAGCTGGTAACCTGCTCTAGGGATATGCATCTTTTGTTGTTGGTTTTTTTTTTTTTTTTAATATTGGATTCTTTTTTTTTATTTTTTTTATCAGTTACATTTTACTAACTCTGTATCCCAGCCGTGTCCCGATCCCTCATTCCCTCCCAGTCCCTCCCTCCCTCCCTCATCTTCACCTTGCCCCTTTCCAAGTCCACTGATAGGGGGGACCTCCTCCCCATTCATCTGATCCTGTTTTATCAGGTATCTTCAGGACTGGCTGCAAAGCCCTCCTCTGTGGCCTAACAGGACTGCTCCTCCCTTCGGGGGTGGGGAGACCAAAGAGCCAGTCATTGAGTTCCTGTTAGAAATAGTCCCTGTTCCCCTCACTTTGGGAAACCAATTGGTTACTGAGCTACCACAGGCTACATCTGAGTGGAGGTTCTAGGTTATATCCATACATGGTCCTTGGTTGAATGTCAGTCTCAGAAAAGACCTGTGCCCAGATATATTTGGTCCTTGTGGAGCTCCTATCCTTTCCCCATCAGACTAACTCCCCTTCTTTCTTATGATTCCCTGTACTCTGCCAAAGGTTTGGTCATGAGTCTTTGCTTTGACAACACTGCTAGTTAGAGTCTTTCCGATGCACTCAGTAGACTTGTGTCATACGTTCAATGCACATCCCATCTGTCTTTCTAAACGAGGATTGATCATCTTACCCCATGTCCGCTCAATTGATTATCTTTTTTAGGTGTATAGATTTCATTATGTTTATCATATCTCATAGGTCTATATAAGTGAGTATATCCCATGTTTGTCTTTCTCCTTCTGGGATATTTCACTCAGAATGATCTTTTCTAGATCCCACCATTTGCCTGCAAATTTCATGATTTCCTCCTTTTTGATTGCTGAGTAGTATTCCATTGTATAAAAATACCACAATTTCTGTACCCATTCCACTGTTGATGGACATCTGGGTTGTTTCCAGGTTCTGGCTATTACAAATAGAGCTGCTATAAACATGGTTGAGCAAGTGTCCTTTTTGTGTACTTGAACAAACTTTGGGTATATACCTAGCAGTGGTATAGCTGGGTCTGGAGGAAGCACTATTCCTATTTATCTTAGAAAGCGCCAGATAGCTTTCCAGAGTGGTTGTACCAGTTTACATTCCCACCAGCAGTGGAGGAGGGTTCCCCTTTCTCCACAACCTCTCCAGCATGTGTTATCGCTTGAGTTTTTCATCTTGGCCATTCTGATGGGTGTAAGGTGATATCTCAGGGTTGTTTTGATTTGCATTTCCCTGATGGCTAATGAGGATGAGCATTTCTTTAAGTGTTTTTCTGCCATTCGATATTCCTCTGTCGAGAATTCTCTGTTTAGCTCTGTTCCCCATTTTTTAATTGGATTACTTGGATTGCTGCTTTTCAGCTTCTTTAGTTCTTTGTATATACTGGATATTAGTCCTCTGTCAGATAAAGGGTTAGTGAAGATTCTTTCCCAATCTGTAGGCAGTCGTTTTGTTTTGATGACGGTATCCTTTGCTTTACAGAAACTTTTCAGTTTCATGAGGTCCCATTTATTGATTGTTGCTCTTAGAGCCTGTGCTGTTGGTGTTCTGTTCAGGAAGTTGTCTCCTGTGCCAATGAGTTCTAGGCTGTTCCCCACTTTTTTTTCCAATTGATTTAGGGTATCTGGTTTTATGTCGAGGTCCTTGATCCACTTTAGTTTTGTGCAGGGTGATAAATATGGATCTATTTTCATTTTTCTGCATGTAGACATCCAGTTGGTCCAGCACCATTTGTTGAAGATGCTGTCTTTTTTCCATTGAATGGAATTGGCTTCTTTGTCGAATATCGAGTATTCATAGGTGTGTGGATTTATTTCTGGGTCTTCTATGCGGTTCCATTGATCCTCCTTTCTGTTCCTATGCCAATACCATGCAGTTTTTATTACTGTTGCCCTGTAGTACAGCTTGAGATCAGGAATGGAGATACCTCCAGATGATCTGTTGTCGTACAGGATCGTTTTGGAGATTCTGGGTTTTTTGTTTCTCCATATGAAGACTTCGGATTTGCATCTTTTGAGGCCCTTGAGAAACACTTGTCCACATCCTACTGTACCAGATGCAGCACAATCCTGAAGGAAAAGATATTAAAGATCTACAGTGTTCTGGCTCACCGATATACTGCTTTATCAAATATTTTCAAAAAATGGTTGTTGAGTCATATAGGTAATTAATTTTGAACTATTCAGTCTTTCTACCAGAAAGGAAATTATACTAAGTTATAGATGCAAGCATTTGTCTCTCAGATATCAGCACAAACAATCATGAATGAGAGGACTGAAAAGAAGAATTTTTGAAGACACAAAGTCTATTTAACTCTTTTGAACAGAGTGAAATATGAGAATAACTAAGTCAGTTATAATTTTTATTTGTGATCTAAAAGATATTAAAAACAAGTTTTTGGAAACCAACATAATGAGATTTGATTCCCGCTAAAGAAACTTCTCAATGTTTAGGTGATACTGGCTAACACACTGATAGAAAGTTGTATGCATCTGAAGAACTATAATTGTCCATTTTATGACATTCATAAGATGCTTTGCACTTTGCATTGGCATGAGTTAGACATAGGTTCTAATGTATAAACAAAATTAATGACCTTGTTTTTTGGGAAGATTAAAAGAAATTCTTGTTAAAATAAGGAGGAAAATCCCAACATTTTCTGAAACCATTCACAGAAGATCAGAGAGGAAAAGTCGCAGATGAACTTTGTCTAGAAACTCCCACAACCTGCCCAGTGAGAACAACACTGACCTGCTGCCACAGACCACTGCAGCTTGCACTGTCACCACAGTCAGAACATGTCAGAGTGCCTGCTGGCCTATTGGCCCCAGATGCCATTGCTTCCGATGATAAAACAGATTCCTTCCTCTAGCACTCTTCATGTTATAGTGGAGGGTGGGTCTAACTCATTACCCATGCCCAGTTCTCATGCCTGTATCCGAGCTGCAAAGAAAATTGAGAAACTCAGAATGCAGCTCTTTTGGGGGGTGAGGGGTGGGGCATGATTCAATACAGCTCCCAAGGGTGGAAGTTTTGTCTGCTACAAAAGACATTTCAGATATTTGGAAGCCTCCAAAGCTACAAACATATATTGCAATGTGCTTCCAAACTATTCATGCTCAGAAGTGATAGGACTAATTGTATCACATAGATCCAAATCATTGCTAATGTATGGGTGGTCTGCAAAGTTGAAAGGTTATTCAGGATCTTCCAAATGCCAGCTGTCTCATGTTCAAAGTGATGTTCTCAAATGACTCAAAACATTTGAACACAAACTCATATTTCAATGGCATCCACCTAGGGAGAAGCTTTGCAATATCTTGCTTCCTCCTCCATTTCTTGCCCTTGTAGTACATTTCCCAAGGCCATCACCTAATTAACACACTCAAAGCTTCCTACAATACAGCTGCGTTCACATGGCTGTTTTTTTTATTAGTTTTTTCAGCTCCTCTCATCTCTTCCAATTAACAGCTGATAAAAGGAAATCAAAAGCACCTGATGCCATTTTTTTTATAATGGAGAAATTTTATTTCTCTCTGAAACATGAATAAAATTTACTTTTAGAGAGCTCTCTTCCATTTGGAAAGTACAACTCTGAACATGGGCCTTCATCTGGCCAAGACCTCCTTCTGACTCTGGTTACTTGTATTAATTAAGCAATGCACTAGTACACTTATTTTGTAAACATCATCACTATATATAAAGTATATGCACCCACTTTTAATCCCTTGGACCATTCTAATTTTACTACCATCATGAAAGATCATTTGTTCTGATAAAGACTTAGGATATACAACTGTGTATGTTTCCAAAACATAATTAAATAAACCATATTCAAAATGGGAAGATTATAAAAATTTCTCTATTTTTAAAATAAAAATAATATGTTAGTAAAATGTATAATACACCAAAAGCTATAATACTCCAAAATCATTTGTGAAGTGACAACTATGTGCAGTAATATGCATGATTGGTGTTTGACTTATTAAGCACATATCAGGTAGAGGAGACAGGCAGCAGACACTAAATTATCATTTCCAGCAATATGCTGAATGTACACATAGCACAGGATGGGGAACAGGTCAAGGATGGTCAGAAGTAAGAGCAGGAAGATAAACCAGGGGGTTATCATGGTCGACTACATCAATGAAAATGGTGGTTGGGATTAGAAAAAGTGACAGGTAGATGAATTGTTTAAAATAGTGATATTAGAACAAAGAATTATTGATATGGTATGGTAATCAGTATGTGGCAGATAACAAAATGGTCCCGTATGATCCCTTCCTATATGGAAGATCTGTGCAATGTAACCTTGGGGAATCCCTTCAAGGGATGGAATCCTCCTCACACTTAAATGTGGACTTGTGTGTGTGTGTGTGTGTGACTTTCTTTGGCGAACTGAAGAAAGTAGAGTTGACTCTGCATCCATTCTGAGGATGGTTTCAGAAGCCTATGGCTCTAACTTTCTCTCAGGACCCTGTGTTCACATGGAACCAAGTTTATTTTGCTTTCTGGAATGAGATGGCATTACAGGGAAAGAATCTCCAGGCATCCCAGCAGAGGGCATCCTTCATCAGATATCTCCCTCTGTCTATATAAACATCTGGGTCAAAAATAGCTCAGATCAACCCAACAACCAATATTTATTATAACAGAAAGGCAGTGTCATGCAAGCATATAACATAATGCTTCATTTCAAGGTGGGTCTGCATAGTACACAACAAAGATATTTGCTCAACCATGTTTGTAGGAGCCTTATTTGTAACAGCCAGAAGTTGGAAACAACCCAGATGCCCCTCCACTGAGGAATGGATACAGAAATTGTGGTACATCTACACAATGGAATATTACTCAGCAATAGAAACAAGGAAATCGTGAAATTTGCAAGTAAATGTTGGGAACTGGAAAAGATAATTCTGAGTGAGGTATCCCAGAAACAGAAAGACACACAGGGTATATACTCACTCATAAGTGGATATTAGACATATAATATAGAATAAACATACTAAAATCTGTACATCTAAAGAAACTAATCAAGAAAGGGGACTTTCGCTAAAATGCTCAATCCCCGTTCAGAAAGGCAAAGAGGATGGACATTAGTAGAAGGAGAAAACGGGCAATAGGACAAGAGCTTGCCGCAGAGGGCCTCTGAAAGGCTCTACCCTGCAAGGTACAAAGCAGATGCTGAGACTTATGAACAACCTTTGGTCAGAGTGCAGGGAATCTTATGAAAAAGGTAGGAAATAGTAAGACCTGGAGAGGACAGGAGCTCCACAAGGAGAGAAACAGAACCAAAAAATCTGGACACAAGGGTCTTTTTTGAGACTGATACTCTAACCAAGGACCATTCATGGAAATAACCTAGAACTCCTGCACAAATGTGGCCCATAGCAGTTCAGTGTCCAAATGGGTTCCATAGTAATGGGAAGAGGGACTGTCTCTGACATGAACTGATCAGCCTACTCTTTGATCACCTCCCCCTGAGGGGGGAGCAGCCTTACCAGGCCACAAAGGAAGACAATGCAGCCACTCCTGATGAGACCTGATAGACTAGGATCAGAAGGAAAGAAAGGAAGACCTCCCCTATCAGTGGACTTGGAGAGGGGCATGTGTGTAGAAGGGAGGAAGAAAGGGAATGGGAGAGGGGGAGGGAGAGAGCCTCAGGGGGGATACAAAGTAAATAAAGTGTAATTAATAAAAATTTTAAATAAAGATATATGACAATTTCTTTTATAGATTCTAATTCTTAAACAGGGACTTTCTCTGACATGAACTCAGTGGCTAGCTCTTTGACCTCTCCCTACCTCTCAAGGGAGAGGCAGCCTTGCTAGGCCACAGAGGAAGACAACATGCAGCCACAGAATAAAGCCAGCCCTGGTGAGACCTGATAAACTAGGGTCAGATGGAAGGGGAGGAGGACCTCCCCTATCAGTGGACTTAGAAAGGGGCATCGAGGAGATGAGGGAGGGTGGGTAGGGATTGGAAGAGAATGAGGGAGGGGGCTACAGCTGGGTTGCAAAGTGAATAAACTGTAATTAATATGAAAAAATTTAAAAAGTAAAAAAAAAAGATTGTACAACAATGCCAACTGAGAATGTAGCATGTTAGATATGATTGAATAAGGCAATTTAGCACAAACTTACAACTTCATAATTCTACCATTATGTGATAAGAAATCTCATTTAAAAGGAATTATACAGATGTGAAAAAGACACCGCACTTACTATATTCTTTAGAGGACCTGGCAACTCACAGCCACCACAACTCCAGTTACAGGCGACCAACACTCTGTCTGGTACCTCAGGGTACCAGGCATGCACTTAGGACACATATATGTACACAGAGAAAACAATCATACACATAAAATAAGAATAAATAATTCTTTAAAAAACATATACATCATTTTTTCACATTTTTCAGTTTGTCGAAAACATGAGTGCAAGACTTTTGTAGAATACTAATAATAATACTGGAGAAAGAACAAGAGATGAGAAGTTGTGTTACAGAATGTCTTTAGAGAGATTGCTCCATCTGCTTGTACCACATTTTACTCTTACAGGAAAGTAGTGTAGTGTTGATAACAATCTTAACACAGACACAGCATAAGCTACAATGCAAGGAGCCTTACTTTTTAGGTCCCCTCCTCTGTTTTCTAAAGTTCAGTATCAAGAAAATAAGTCTTTTACCTTTTCCACCTATAAGTAATATACATAGAAAAAAGAATGAATATACCAAGGAAAACTCTCAAGTTAAGTATTAAGGTCTTAGTTTAGCTTGAGTCACTCTTTGCTTAACACCACAACAGACTCAAGCAAATTAATGAAACAGGATTGAGAAACAGCTACATTCTTCTTCCTGTTTAGTGGGGAGTAGATACTGAAAGTCAGACCTTTCTTGAAGACTTCCACTGTAAGATTAAAGCTCAACCATACTGTAAGGAGGACAACAGTGAGAAGAATTACTTACACCAAGAAAGCAGTCTAGCATAGAATATGGAATGGATGGGGAAAAGTAGAAATTTTGTTTCACCTTCAAGGTTCTTAATTTTTCTCTTTTTCCCATATGTGAAGAGAAAAATGAAAATATTTATGACATGAGATATTATAAAAATAGATGATATATTATTTAAGGAACTCTCAAATCAAAACAAGCAATAAGAGGCATAAAGTTTCATATAACAATAACACCAAAGCTTGGTGGCTTTCGAGTTAAGTCAACTAACAATACAAAGTCAGGACTGTGAATCTGCTTTTCTGGGATTTCTTTGGCTTTTGTCTCAGCCACAGCTATAAGCAAACATCATGGCCAACAGTTGTGTCAGGGATTTATTTTCTGTGTACAAAAGATATTGGGAAATCAGTATTTGGCATTTTTAGATTTTTTTTAAAGGAAGAAAATGTTTAGTTTGATAACTTGGCTTTGAACTTTCTTTTAAAATTTTATTTTTTATTATTATTTTTATAATTTATTCATTTTGTATCCTGCTTATAGCTCCTACCCTCATCTTCCAGCCCCACCCTCCATCCCTCTTTCTCCCCTATCTTTCTCTCCTATCTTTTAGATTTTTTTAAAGGAAGAAAATGTTTAGTTGATAACTTGGCTTTGAACTTTCTTTCTTTTAAAATTTTATTATTATTTATTTTATTTTATTTTTTTCTTATCAGTTACATTTTATTAACTCTGTATCCCAGCTGTGTCCCGCTCCCTCATTCCCTCCCAGTCCTCTCCCTCCCTCATCTCGACCGTGCCCCTTTCCAAGTCCACTGATAGGGGAGGACCTCCTCCCCATTCATCTGATCCTGTTTTATCAGGTATCTTCAGGACTGGCTGCAAAGCCCTCCTCTGTGGCTTAACAGGACTGCTCCTCTCTTGGGGGGTGGGGAGGCCAAAGAGCCAGTCATTGAGTTCTTGTTAGAACTAGTCCTTGTTCCCCTCACTTTGGGAAACCAATTGGTTACTGAGCTACCACAGGCTACATCTGAGTGGAGGTTCTAGGTTATATCCATACATGATCCTTGGTTGAATGTCAGTCTCAGAAAAGACCCTGTGCCCAGATATATTTGGTCCTTGTGGAGCTCCTATCTTTTCCCCATCAGACTAACTCCCCTTCTTTCTTATGATTCCCTGTACTCTGCCAAAGGTTTGGTCATGAGTCTTTGCTTTGAAAACACTGCTGTTAGAGTCTTTCAGATGCCTTCAGTAGATTCCTGTCATACGTTCAATGCACATCCCATCTGTCTTTCTAAACGAGGATTGATCATCTTACCCCATGTCCACTCTCTTGATTATCTTTTTTAGGTGTATAGATTTCATTATGTTTATCATATCTTTTAGGTCTATATAAGTGAGTATATACTGTGTTTGTCTTTCTCCTTCTGGGATATTTCACTCAGAATGATCTTTTCTAGATCCCACCATTTGCCTGCAAATTTCATGATTTCCTCCTTTTTTTATTGCTGAGTAGTATTCCATTGTGTAAAAATACCACGGAGAAATGAACACGAAAAATTTATTATTTATTATTATTTTTATAATTTATTCATTTTGTATCCTGGTTGTAGCCCCTACCCTCATCTCCTTCCAGCCCCACCCTCCATCTCTCTTTCTTCCCTATCTTTCTCCCCTAGTCTACTGATAGGGTAAGTCTCCCTCCCCTACTGTCTGATCCTAGCCTATCAAGTCCCATCAGGACTGCCTGAATCCTCTTTCTCTGTGAGCTTGCTTGGTCACCCCATTAGTGGGAAGTGATCAAAGAGCAGGCAACCAAGTTCACTGACAGAGACTGTCTCTTCTTTCCTTACTAGGGAACCCACATGGAGACTGAGCTGCCCATGGGCTACATCTTAGCAGGGGATCTAGGTCCTCTCTATCTATGCATGCATGATCTTTGGTTGATTCATCAGTCTTTGTCGTCCTCCTGGGCCCAGCTTTTTTGGCTTTGTTGTTGATCTCCTCGTGGAGCTCCTGTCCCCTCTGAATTTTAGATTCTAATAACATCAGGGCTTCCCAGCAAAGAGGAAGTCTGGGAGAAAGGTGTAAGCAGACATCCACTAATTTCTGATACATTCTATGCTGAGCAAGGAAAACAACAATAATACAGTTCAAGGAGAAAAGGGGTACCAGGAGAAAGCAAATTGGAGTTAAATCCTGTGTTCAAGAAGATAAACAGATTAGAAAAAAAAAAAACAAAAAACAGAAAACAGATGTTAGATGGAATAAAGGGAGTGGAGACCTCAGGGCAAGATCCTACCCAGTAAAGCTTCCAATTTGTAAAACGGAATTAAAGAAAAGCTCAGAGCCAGACGCGGCAGTGCACACCTTAACTCCCAGCACTCAGGAGACAGAGGCATGTGGATCTCTGAGTTCAAGGCCAGCATTATCTACAGAGAAAGTTCCAGAAGAGACAAGTTTAGGCTGTGAAGAAAACCATGAACAATAGAAAGTTGGTAAAGATGTAATTGAATGAGGTGGGAATATTCCAGCCCCAGCAAGCAATAGAATTTGGCAGATTCAGCCATGTGGTTCTAGCTTTAGATTCAAGGAAATGTTGAAGATGCCAGAGCCATGTGATACCTAATGAAAAAAGCTGCTAACAGGGTGTGGAACTAGTCCAAGGGATAGAAGTATGTTGCAGTCAACAAAACTGAAAGAAGTTGGAGATCCAAAGAGTGCTTTGGCATCGAATAGGGAGACGCAGAGTTTAGATTTGCCCAGCTGGTTTTCAGTCTTGCTTTGAAAGTCCAGTATTTCCTCACTATGCTCATTTTCTTCCCTATGGAACAGTTGTGTATATCCTATGCCATTGTATGTTGGAAGCATGTGATCTGCCTTTTGATTTTGGTTGTACAGAGTATTACAGTTAAGAGATTGCATGAGTCTCAGGAGAGAGTTTGAACTTTAAACTCTTAAACAATGCTGATACTACAAAGGTTATGAGGACCTTTGAAGTTGGAGTGAATGTATTTCTGCATTATGGTTCAGCTACAAGCTTATGGGGGCCAGGGAGTGGAATGTGATGGTTTGAATAGGAATGTTTCCGTAGACTCATGTGTTTGAATGCTTGGCCTATTGAAAGTGGTACTATTAGGAGGTGTGGCCTTTTGGAGTAGGTATGGCTTTGTTGAAGAATGTGTGTCACTGTGGGAGCAGGCTTTGAGCTCTCATATGCTCAAGCTATGCCCAGTGTGGGACAAGGCCTACTTCTGCTGCTTGCAGATCCAAATGTGGAGCTCTCAGCTCTTTCTCCAGCACTGTCTGTGTGCATACTGCCATGCTTCCCACCATGATGATGATGGACTAAACCTCTGAAACTGTAAGCCAGCTCTAATTAAATGCTTGTCTTTATAAGAGTTGCCACAGTCATAGTGTCTTTTCAGAGCAACAAAAACTCCAAGACAATGTGACAAACTAAATTTAAACATTTATTTTATTTCTTACTAGTGTGTACACACGACTGTGCACATGTACATGTTTGCATCATGTGTCCACATACACAGACATGAATGCAGGGAACTGACAAAGCCAGAAGATGTCAAATCCCCTGGATCTGGAGTTACAAGTGGTTGTGAGACCTGACGTGGGTGCTGAGAGTAGAAGCAGGTCCCTTAGAAGAAAAGTACCTCTCTTAATATTTTAGCCATCTCTCCAGCCTCTATAAATCAAATTTAAATAAAATTGTTTGATGTTCAGGGAATCAGTGCCAGCAGTGGGGAAACTTAAGACCATCATGTTAAGTGAAAGCAGCTTGTCTTATAATGATAAGTATTTTATGTTTTCTTTCATGTATGGGGTAAGGAAAGAGGGAGACTATCAAGAAGGTAGAAGGGGAAAAACAAATAGAGGTGAATGTAATCAAAGTGTGTTACTTTGCATAATTAGTTATAAAGTAACCAAAATTTAAAAGAAAAAACTAGAAGCTATTTTGTTCCTTGATAGAAAGTGTTCACATTAGTAATTCATTAGTTGAAGAACATTTAGATTGTCAATCTTGTTTATGTTCTCAATGAATGAGCTCTTTGATTTGTTGATTCTTTGTATTTTTGTTTTTGTTTCTATAAATGCAGAAAAAGTCTTTGGAAACACCCAAGAGGAATGTAGGACTAGGTGAAACATAACTCAGCATAATAAAGGCTATATATGACAATGTCATAGTCAGCATTAGATCAATTGGAGAAAAACTCAAAGCAATCCTATTTAAAATCAGGAATGATAAAGGGCTGTCCACTACCTCCAGTTCTTTTCAATGGAGTGCTTAGAGTACTTGCCAGAGTAATTAAACAAGAGAAAAAATACAAATAGAAAAGGAGGAAGTTAAGTTGTCTTTATTTCTAAATGTTATAATATTATGTGTAAGAGATCCCAACCCACAAGGAAATTTCTAAAAATGATCAACAATTTTATCAAAGTAAAAGAATATAAAATCAACTACCAAAGCCTAGCCTTTCCACATATCAACAGTAAAGAAACTGAAGTTTTCACAAAAAACATTCAAAAACAAAATAAAATAACTAGTAATATCTACCAAGGTTATGAAATACCTCTCTACAATAACAACTTTAAATCTCTGAAAAAAAAAAAAACAGATTGAGAAAGACAAAAAGATCTCTTTTTGGTTTATGGATTGGTAGATTTAATATTATAAAAATAGCTATCCTATAAAAAGCATTGTAATGTAAATCCAATCAAAATCCATAGCTTACACTGACCTTATCTGATATATTAACATAGACATTCAAAAGTAAACGCTATGTCAATTACAGTTATAGTATGAATCTAAGTGAAATTAAGTACCCACCTCTATTGAGGGCAATTGTTATGCAATATTATATTCCATTTATTATACTTAACCAGTTAAACCTATGGGGAGAATCTTCCTGGCACATAGATAGCTCCAAGTAATATCATACATAGGCACTCAGCTGCAGTGAAGTCCCTGCAAGTGTCATTGCTTTAAGTTAATATTGCTTTTAGTGACTCAAGCCTCAAAGGTCAATTATACTTAGAAAATATTCCAAGCCCTTAAATTATTAAATGCTTTTACACATTGCTTTTACACATGAATAGAGATCTTAATTAATAGAAAGATCACAGCCTTGTTCACATTAGTAAGTAAAACAAATACTTCATGGAGTCCAGCTGGAGATATGGAAGTGCAGTCTTTGACTGCCTTTCTGTCAGCAGCTGTTCAAATATCTTTAAAGTTTACCTAGAAGATGCTGTGAAAAAAAAATGTTCAGCCATGCATTCAACAGCCTGTGAAGAGCAGGTGTGAACTACCCACACATAAGGCACCAGGAATGCAAATTAGACAGAGTGTATAACACCGTTGAGCATCATTCTACGGTCAGGAAGGCCTCTAGAAAATTATTTCAAAGAAAGAAATTTAAAACCAAAATCAAAGTTCTTCATAATTAAAATAATCCTGAGGTAAAAAGTTTAAGAAGCATGATATCTTCTTTAAAATTTCTTTTTAAGATTTATTTTTAATTATGTATATATGAATGCATCTGTGGGTATGTTCACATATGAGTGCAGGTGCCCACAGAGTCCAGAAGAGGGTGTTGGATTCCTTGGAGCTGGAGCTACAGGCCTTTGTGAGCCACCCAACATGAGTTCTGCAAATCACACTTGGGTCCTATGGAAGAACGATAGTTGCTCTTAACTACTGAGCCATCTTTCTAGCTCAGAAATGCTCTTTAAAAACAAATAATCATTATCCAACTCTCTTATTTTCATGTATGGCATTTGATTAAGAGAAACATAAAGTCTAGTAACTTACTGCCAGAAGTGCTTGCCCAGAACCCTTTCTTCACAAGTTTTTACTTATATGGCATTAGTGTTTATTTCCTGCCCTACCTCCTGAAATGTACCAGCCATTCTCACTGAAATATAAACTCCATGAAGACAGCGTTTGTATCTTCCCCTAGTGTCATGGGTTTATGTCCATGTTAAGATCACAGAAATTGTTCAATAAAAATGTAGTAGCTGAGAGTAGAAGTAAAGAGGATAGATGAGGACCCGATCTCTGCTAATACAACTCTCAGCACACGGAGAGAAACAGTAAGGGTGAATATGCAAGGGACAAACAAATTATTAGTTTTCCATAAATAGTCAACAATTGAGTAAACTTCAAATAGCATTTCTTAAGCTTGGTATCTTAAGGAATCAGAGGAATCCTAGGAATTAGGGGCTCGTGCCTGTAATCCCAGTACAGGGATAGCTGTGGTGTGAGTATTGCTGTGAGTTAGGAAGCCTCGGTTCATGGTAAGATTCTGTCTCAACATCTAAAGTAAAAAATAATGCCAACGGGTTGGAGTGGTGGTTCAGAAGTAAAGAGTATGTATTGCTCTTGCAGAATATCTGAGTTCAGTTCCCAGCACCCATCTGGTGCTTTACAACCATTTATATTTCTAGTTTCAGGGAACTCAATGCTCTTTTCTGATTTGCCCAGCAGACATGCACACAATGCACATACATGTATGCAGACAAAACACTTACAAAACAATCACAGGGAGGAGGGAGAAAAAAATCAAACTAAAACAAGAGAAAGAAACAAGAAAAAAAAAAGCATCAGGGAATTAGGGCAAATGGCTTGTCAGTAACATATTCCCAGAACCCATAATAAAAATAAAAATGCGGCATGTTTGCATTCCCAGAACTGAATGGCAGAAACAGGCAAATTTGTTGTTCTTAATGATAACTCACTTGAAAACTTGCCCTCCGGGCTGGTGAGATGGCTCACTTGTCACAGGCACTTTCTTGGTAAGCCCAGCAAACACAAGTTCAATCCCCTGAATTCACGTGAAGATAGAAAGAGAGAACCAACTTCACAAAACTATCCTCTGCCATCCAAATGTATGCTTGGCATGATTACAGTCGTGCACATGTGCATACACACATGCGCACACACACACATACACACTAACAACACAGATAAAGAATTAAAATACACTTGATCTTAGCCAAAAGGCTGAGAAGCTCTTTGGGTGTACCTAAGTGAACATTGGTACAAAGTCCCAATTTATTTCTAATATCAGAGATCAGACCTCTACTCTTGCCTGATGCATCTAAAACAAAAAGGGGGAACTGTAGAGAGCTGCGTAATGCCACGCCTTAAAGATGGAGCTGGTTTCCGCCTTCCACCTTCCCGATGGTGAGTGCTCTCTGTCACGAACAATTCCACATTTGGCTAAGGCTGAGGATCTGGCTTGCTTCTGTGTATGTGGACCTATCTGCATTGCCCACGAGGCACGCCTGGGTTGGCTACCCAGAGGCTATTTAAGCTGTGGGCTGGCTTTCCCCAGGGTCTGAGGATTGTTCAAGGTTCCTGAATAAACTGCATTGAGAAGAACAAAAAAAAAAAAAAAGATCAGAAAGGAGAGGAGGACCTCCCCTATCAGTGGACTTGGGGAGAGGCATGCATGCAGAAAGAGGGGGAGGGTGGGACCGGGAGGGGAGGAGGGAGGGACTTATGGGGGGATACAAAAGGAATAAAGTATAATTAATAAAAGTTAAATAAAAAATTTTAAAAAATAAAAAAATATAAATAAAATATAAATAAAAAATAAAAACAAAAAAAAAAAGAATTAAAATACACACTCATCCTGAACTAAGCTCTTCCTATCGAACTTGCCTTCTTTGGGGTACCACCAATAAACCGCTTTCCTGGGATACTGTACTTGTATAAGAATCTTCTAATTGTCAGCTGCCTGTAGAGTCAAAATTAAGACATTAAGAAGGAAAAACCCTAATAACTATGTGTTTTAATCTGTTGAGATGTGTCATTTCAGGTCTCTGTCCTAAAGACTTCTTAAAGTTGAAATAGTGTGATATTCCTATCCCTTTTAGACCTACTGCTTTGTTTTATCCAAGACAGGCTGAAAATAAAGTGTGAATAAAATACAAAATTTAAATACCATCAAATCTCATATAGCACCCTCTCACCAGATATCTTATTAGATTAAATTTATCTTAGTCTTTAAGAAAGCTTTATACTTCTTCATGATTTAATTTTTTTAATTTAATTTTTAATATATTTATTTATTATAATTTATTCACTTTGTATCCCTCCGCAGGCCGCTCCCTCATCTCCCTCATCTCCTCCCAGTCTCACCTACATTCTCTCTTCTCCCCCTATACCCTCACCTATACCCCTGATAGGGGAGGATCTCCTAGCCTATCAGGTCTCATCAGGACTGGCTGCATCATCTTCCTCTGTGGCCTGATAATTTCCTGAGGAGGAAATTATCAAAGAGTTCATGTCACAGACAGCCCCTGTACCCCTTACTAGGGAACTTACTTGGAAACTGAGAAGCCTAAGGGCTTCATTTAAACAGGAGGTCTAGGCTCTCCATGCATGGTCCTAGGTTGGAGTATCGTCTCTGCAGGATCCCTTGGGCCCAGGTTTTTTTGTTTGTTTGTTTCCTTGGTTGTTTTTTGTTGTTTTGTTTTGTTTTGTTTTTGTTTCTCTGTTGGTCTCCTTGTGGAGTTCCTGACCTCTCTAGGTCTTTCTTTTTTCTTTTCCTCTTTTTCCTCTAGGTCTTTCTATCTCCCTCTTCTTCCATAAGGATTCCAGCACTCTGCCCAAAGTTTGGCTATGAGTCTCAGCATCTGCTTTGATAGCCTGATGAGTAGAGTCTTTCAGAGGCCTCCTGTGGACAGCTCTTGTCCTGTTCCCTGTCTTCTCCTACTTCCAATGTCTATCCTGTTTACCCTTCTGAATGAAGATTAAGCCTCTTTCCTAGGACCTCCTTGTTGTTTAGCTTCTTTAGGACTATAGATTTTAGTATGTTTATCTGATATTATATGGCTTATACCCAGCTTATAAGTGAGTATATATCATATGTGTCTTTCTGCTTCTGGTTACCTCACCCAGGATGATATTTTCCAGTTCCCACTATTTGCCTGCAAATTTCATGATTTCCTTGTTTTTTATTGCTGAGTAATATTCCATTGTGTAGATGTACCACAATTTCTGTATTCATTCTTCAGTTAATGGACATCTAGGTTGTTTCCAGATTCTGTCTATTATGAATAAACATTGTTGTGCAAATGTCCTTGTTGTATGGTTGCACATCTTTCAGATATATGTCCAAGAGTGGTATAGCTGGATCTTGAGGTAGCACTATTCCTAATTTTTTAAAATTTATTTTATCTATCTATCTATCTATCTATCTATCTATCTATCTATCTATCTTCTATCTATTATAATATGTTCACTTTGTTTCCCTGCTGCAGCTCCTTCCTTCATTTCCTCCCAGTCCCAACCACACTTCCTCTTCTCCCCCTATGCCATTTCCCTAGTCTCCTGATAGGGGAGGATCTCTTTCCCCTTCTATCTGACCCTAGCCTATCAGGTCTCATCAAAGCTGGGTGCATCATCTTCTTCTGTGGCCTGGCAAGGCTGCCCCACCCCAGGGAGAGGTTATTAAGGAGCCAGCCACTGACTTCATGTCAGAGATAGTCCCTGTACCCCTTACTAGGGAACTCACTTGGAAACTGAGAAGCCTATGGGCTTCCTCTGAACAGGGGATCTAGATCATCTCCATGCAAGGTCCTTGGTTGGAGTATTGGTCTCTGCAGTACAAACCTGGACCCAGGTTTTTGGTTCTGCTGTTCTTCTTGTGGAGTTCCTGTCCTCTCTAGGTCTTTCTATCTCCCTCTTCTTCCATAAGGTTTCTAGCACTCTGCCTAGAGTTTGGCTATGAATCTCAGTATTTCCTTCGATATCCTGGTGGATAGAGTCTTTCAGAGGCTCTCTGTGGAAGGCTCCTGTCCTGTTACTTGTCTTCTCCTATTTCTGATGTCTATCCTGTTTGCCCTTCTAGATGAGGATTAAGCATCATCCCTAGGGTCCTTCTTGTTGCTTAACTTCTTTAAGACTATAGATTTCAGTATGTTTATCTTATATTATATGGGTAATATCCACTTATTACTAAGTATATAGCATATGTGTCTTTCTGCTTCTGGGTTACCTCTCTCAGGATGATCTTTTCTAGTTCCCACCATTTGCCTGTAAATTTCATTATTTCCTTCTTTACCACAACTGCTTTCTTTCTGTCTGTCCTTCTAGTGCTGTGTGGTGGTATGCATGCTTATATGTGTCTGAGAGTGAGTGATGGGCATGTGTGTGAAAGAGAACATGTGAAGATATTTTTCTCAATTTTTCTCCATCTTACTTTTCTAGACAGGTTCTCTCCTTGAACCCAGAGATTGCTGATTTGGCTAGATTGGCTGCCAGGAAATCCTCAGGGATCTTTTCTTCTTATCCACACAGCTTGGTTAACAGGACATGCCACAATGCCTGGGTTTTGAAAATGGGTGCTGGTGATCATAACCAAGTTCCCATTTTTTCATGGCAAATATTTTGCTGAGTGAGCCAGCTCTTAGCCCCTCTCACTCTCTCTGTGCATATGTGCTGTATCTATTTGGACACTTACAGACCCACACTCAAAGGCATATATATGTATATATCATATGCTTTCCTCTGAATACATTCATATGAATCATAGATATAGTTCAGTAAGTATTGAGGATAAGAGACAAAGATATCCCCCCCCCGCATAACCACATTATACTGATTAATATGTGGGAAATTTAACATCTTGTCTTTATTGAGCGTATAGTCTATAGTATAGACTATGTGGCTCCCTGAAGTCATTCATGGGGTTCCCCCCCTCAGGCTCAGATCCAGAGCCACACACTACATCTTATCATCACGCTTCCTGATCCTCTTAGTTCCTGGGCATTGTCACTTTAAAAGACCATAGCTCTGCTTTGTGGGGAATAGACCTCAGCTTGCATTTGCCCAATTATTTTTTATGATATGTTCCTATATAATACTATTGGCATAAGTAGTACATAGATGATGTCTCATGTATTTACAATATTTTTCTCTTTCCTCTTGCTGCTGTATTACACTTGATTAACTGAAAAAGGCGATGTCTTCTAAAGCTTTCCATTTTAAATAGATAATATGTTATACTTTTGAGATCCTAGAAATACTTTCTTGTTTAAAATATTTTAGCATCTATTGATGATGTTTCCTGCATCAATAATTATTGTGGTGGTGTTGAAATAAGCTGCATTCCTAATGCACTGCAGGTATAGAATGAGAGTCCAGTATAGGGACCTGTTAGCTATCTACAGGAATCATTCATGATTAAGACTGGTCTTGTCATTGTTTCATAAACAACTTTCCTCTATTTTCTGAGATGAAACATTACCAGCAGATATCAGCTATTTTCTAGAACAATCATATGTATGCAAGCGTAGAAAAAAATAACATATGGTTCTGAGTGACTATCTCCGTGGTGGAAGCACTTGCATTATATAAAATCTCCATATGTTTTCCCTTGAACCAGTTGTCCTTGGAGATGGGGTCACAAGAAACTAGTCCAAGCCAGTAACCAAGAATAGAACTGATAAATCATAACTGTGAGGAGACCGTACAGTCCCTGCATGACCCTGAGCTTCTCCTTTGACTTTGTCATGAATATGGATACTAAGAGATGGAATTAAGAGCCACAACATGGAAGTTCCCAGGATGCTGAGGGATGTTTGACCTGTCAAGGACTTGGCATGAGTGAAATGAGCTCTTCTGAGCTGCTGGACTCTGAGGTTATTGCCACAGTAGAAGTGTACCAATGACAGCTTTTATATTCATCAATGATCTGAATTTTCTAAGAATCATCTTTGGTTTACTATGGTGAATTATTAACTGCATTATGATACTAAGTTATAAAGTGATAGAGAAACAGTGACTGGACAGTGTTCATCATTATCCCATACATATACACACACATATATACGTCTATACATAAATATACACAAATATACACATACATATGTATGCCTAACATAACATGTTATGATACATATGAGGATATGTATAAATGGAATTATGTTATGTCCCTATATATGCTAATATATGTACTTCCTCATTTCCTAGGTTGGCTGTCTTCAGTTTATGCTGGAGCTGAGGGTGCTAGCTCACAGAGATGTTGTAAGCTGGCTAGTGTGGCTCTGCAGCTTACACCTAGCCACGATAAAGTGTTTGCACAAAGGAAATATCACATGTTATAACCTAGCCTTTTTGTCCCTCTGCCCTTTCTCCTGCAATCCACAGAGTAGGTTGGTAATATTTAACAGTGGATATCTGGTTATCTTTTGTCTCCTAATAGGAGATGAGCTAATAGGAGATGAGCATGTGATCCAAGACTAGCAGAAAGGAACTGAGAAGAAATTAGAAGCAAGAACTAATAAAGGTTTCTCTCTCTTAAAACTGTATATGCACCTAAAGAAATATGTATATGTGACCAATAAAAGATAGGTATTTGGCTGCGTATTATAGTACCATTCACTGTTCAAATGTATATCCACAGGAGAATAGACAGTGGAGTGCTACACATCAAGGAGAATACGTGCCAAATGATACACAGTGTGTCTCACTAATGTAACAAGTAAAAGAATGTAGAAATTGAAAGAGGTCATGTGGAAGACTTCTTATGTAATAATTACATCCTGATTCTTCTTCAAGATCATGGATATAATCATTATGAACAAATATATCATGTAATACATATTTAAAATATTGCTTTTAAATATATATTACATATTTTAAAACATTTTTGTGGTCTGGTAAGGCTGCTCCCCCCTCAGGAGGAGGTGATCAAAGAGCAGGCCAATCAGATTATGTCAGAGGCAGTCCCTCTTCCCATTACTATGTAACCCACTTGGACACTAAACTTCCATGGGCTACATCTGTGCAAAGGTTCTAGGTTATCTCCATGCCTGGTACTTGGTTGGAGTATGAGTCTCTGGGAAGACCCCTGAAGATGACAATGCAGCCACTCCTGATGTGATCTGATAGACTAAGATCAGAAGAAAGGAGAGGAGGACCTCCCCTATCAGTGGACTTGGGGAGGGACATGTATGAAGAAGAGGGAGGGAGGCTGGGACCGGGAGGAGAGAAGGGAGGGGCTTATAGGGGGATACAAAATGAATAAAGTGTAATTAATAAATAAAATTAAATTAAAAAACATTTTTGTTTGTTAAAATTTTAAAGGAATTATTTTTATTTAAAAATATGTTATTTATGTGTGTGAGTGTGTGAATGTGTGTGTATGTGTGTGTGTATGTCTGTAGGTGTGTTCCTGTGAGTGCAGGTGCCCAGAGAGAGATCAAAAAAGGGTGTCATATCCTCAGTAAGAAACTGATGCAGAAATACACAAAAAAGAGTAGATTTCCTTTTACTTCCTACATTAAAATAAAGTTATGTGAGAAGCAGATACTCCATGCAGTCTGCATCAGCCACATCAGTGCAGCCTGTGAGTGAGAGTCAACACCCTGCCATCACTGCAACCACAGTTGAGAATCAGTTGAGCCAGTCTTCCCATCATGGAACCCTTTCTGGTCTTTCTCTTTTGGAAGGAATACATGTTATTTTTATTAGATTAAAGTCATTAAAGATGAGATGAAGGCATTCTGCATTAATGAAAAATATTTAAAGGATTGCAAGGGGGAGTGGCTGTGAGGGTAAATTTTCAAGAAAGTTACCCTTGTCATTTGGCTTATTAAATCAGGTCTGCTAGGCACACTCACCTGCCTGTTTTCAAATGTCACCCCTTCAGGAGCATCCAGTTTCTCCACCTACACCTCTTCCCTTCCATTATCCATCTCCATCTCCTTTAGTACACCTAGTATCTGAAAATGCAGCTATACCTAACTGTTTTCCTTCCAGAACACTGGATTTTCCGTATCACCAAAGGAGGTCTCACTAGTAATGAGGTCTCAGTCTGAAAGCAGTTGTGGCAGAATGGAATCCATTCACAGTTTTAAAGCAGAGGAACAAAGAAAGTATGTACACTGGCAGGCAATGTTAGGGTTCCATTACCTGCTAGGTTGTTTTAGATTCTTGTTTTTGGTCTGCCCATCACAAGTTTTCTTGCCTTTTCCTCTTAGTAGTGTAGTAAGACCATAAATGCTTATCCTAATGGAAGGTTCTCCTTTCTTATTTGTATTTAAGTTTCAAATTGATAACTCTTGCCCAGTTCCGCCCTCAGTTACAGTTCTCAGTTCTGCTTTCTAATTGAACTTTCTATAAAATAATTTTAAGGGATCAGAAACTATTTCCTGTTCAGAGCTGGTATATATTGAAAAGCCCCTATCGCTATAACATTTGAATAATTTCAAAAGAACACAATAGGCAATGTCCCACTTATACAATGAGACTAAATTGGTTTCAATGAATGACTGAACACTAATACAGTGTAACATATTCACTTTAATTAATATCATTAGGGAAGTGAAAACATACGTGAATGAGGGCTCAGTTTAACTTATGAGGAGCACTGATGAGTCAATGCTGAAGCAGGACATATTTTCAAGTGTGGAGATGAAGCTGTCATTTATCAATACCGTGAGTGTTAGCTATAGTCTGTCTGTGAAGAAAAACATAACAGAGAGAAAGAGAGAGGGTTGGGGGAGGAATTTTAACAGCTCCTCTCCATCCCTACCAGTCTGTATAAGCACAGGTCTCTGTGACATGCCTACCTCTTTAGCCATCACAACTAAAAATACGTCTCTGCAAAACTGCCACAGGGTTAAGACTTTGACTGACATAACATATCAGCCCTGGCTGTAGTGCTTTCTCTCTCATTTTGTTTTCAATAATGCTTTGAACACTTACCCTAAAAACTTAAACTGAAAATTGCAAACTAAAGAGATTTAAGAGAACAAATGGTCCCAAAGGTTTCCTTCAAGCCCAGTTAGGCAGGCTTAATGTACCTTTAGCTCAGCTGTGGGCTAGACAGGACAGTTAAGGTATTAAGAATATTGAAATGTTTCAGCAAAGGTGATAGAATGGAATGGCTTCATCTATCCTTCCAAATATTTGGTCACTATTCTCCTCATATCCTAATTTTTTTAAGCCAGAAAGCAGGTATTTCCTGTCTGATGTGGCCTCTGGTACTGAAATGAAATATAGAGGGAGAAGCTCTTCAAAATCAGATGCAGTAAAATAAATCATTAGTAGCTTGTGGGAGACTCTAGAACCAGGATACTGTGGGGTGATGTGATGTTGCAAAGGTTCTTGAAGGTGTCCTTTGAATTTTTTCCTAAAGAGTAGAGGGAAAACGGAGTAGTGAGTAGAGACAGCTAAAGCTATGAAGAAAATTACTTTGTTAGGGATAAAATGAAGTGTAAAAGCTGTGGTGCTAGAAAGAGAAGCATAATTAAAGTGGTGTTTTTGCAGTCAGGGAAGGATGACAATGATCACAAGAGGGTTTGGACTCATAAGGAGCAGAGATGGTGCATTGTGAGTGAACAGAATAAAGGCTGAGAGCAGGGCTACAGATGGTCATGTGACAGGCATGGATGTATCCAATTCTGGTGGCTCCATTTTTCTCATTGAAGCAAAAAGCAAGAACTTTCCATGAGAGTGGGGACTAGGAGAAAAAAAGATGCTCAGTGACTAATTAAAGATCAGTAGAGAGAGTGGACATGGGAAATATAATGGGCTAAGCAGCAGCTCTAAGCACTGAGAGTGGCTTGTGACCCTGAATGTAAGACATTTCTCCATCTGCCTTTAACTGGGGAAAAGTCAGTGAAGGTTTGAACAAAACCAAGATTAGAGTTTTATCAAGTGAATACAAGGATGAAAAGAGAGAAAATACATAGAGAAGAGGACTAAGCATAATGGAAGATAAGAATCTGAGTTGGAATGAGTACTGAAAGGCACAAGCGATGATGAAAAGGTAGTAAGATTCATGGACATCAAGTCACAGAGGTTTGGAGAGCTGTTACAGTTAAAATATTAACAGGAGTGAAAATAAGGCTTGACACAAGAAGTGATTATTATTTCCACACAGAGCTCTGTGTAAATGGATGGTGGTCAAGGATAGGTGCACAACAGATAGTCAACCCATTGTTATGGCTGCTATGGTAACAGTGAACACACACCAGAGCAGAAGCTCTTCTGATAAGGCAAAGATTAGAAAAAGTATCTCCATGGCAGAATGCTTGCATGAAGTGCCTGTGGTTCTTGATTTAATTCTCAGCAGTGAAAAAAAGAAGGGAAGATAAAGAAGAAGAAGGAGGAAGATGAGGAGAAGGAGAGGAGGAGGAAGAGAAGGAAGAGGAGAAGAAGAAGCATGAAAATGGAAAAGGATTATAAAAAAGGCACAGGGCCAAGCATGATGGTTGTACACGTTTAATCCCAGCATGTGGGAGGAAGTGATATGTAGATCTCTTGAGAGCTCCAAGCTGGGTTGGTAAACATACTGAGTTCCAGGCTAGCAAGAATACATAGCGACCCCTCCCCTTTTTAAATAGTACAGCCCACCCACACACACACCAAGGGGATACCCAAAGGCAAATTTCTTTGGGAAGTCATTTAACAACAAGATGTAGGAAAGATATAAACAGTTCAAGATTGTTAGTGTTGAAAAGTTCTAGAATTTTCCTAGCCAACCTCATTTTAAAGATGAATAGCTGAAACTCAGAGAGGTGGGAGGATTTGCTTAACAGCCACTTTTAAATGGGGAATGTTGTTCTCTTTATGGTGGCTGAGCCACAAGAAATTGATGTTGCAAAGGCATAACAATGGTCAATTTTTGCCATTTTGTGTGGCTCAACTTATGTACTCCAGTTTTATTTCTTTTACAGTGGTGTGCTAAACAAGAGCAGACATTAAAGAATTTTAAAAGAAACTATTGCCTACACATTTTCATTAAATTTCTAAATTTTGTCCAAGGAATGTGTGCATGGAGCTAAGCTGAATAACCACACAGAATCTACTGACCACGAACGAGTAATGATTGAAAAATCTAAACGAACAGATGAGAGCAGCTGCCCCAAGTTTGGGTCAGGATTACTAGCAACCCTCAAAGTAAGGTGACCCAGGACGGGCATAAGTGGATTACGATTATAAGCACAATGATTAAGGGTAAGGAATTACACTACTTAAGGGAAGCAAGGTGTCTGTCAAAACAAACTGAAACAAAAACCAGTTACACAGATGGTTTTGTTGAAGTCTCCAACCCTTTCCCATAGGAGACTATCCCACCTTCTTTAAAATGAATGCTGTTAGGTCCAACCACACTTGCAGGTCATCACCTCTGAAACACTGCAGATTTCAGATTTGAGGATTATAACTTGACTTCTCATTAGGATATGAGCTGAAAGAAAGGCTGTCTGCAACAAAGAACATATACATGAAATTCCTAGAGATTGTGTTTCTATTGCACATCAATAATTCAGCACCATTGGCTTCCATACATCACCCTCTGTATCTTGTTGTCATAATTAATGTGAGATCATATTAGAGAAATAATAAGGTAAATGATTCCAGGAACAAGAATATCCTTTGGCTCTGGCCCAGAAATTTTTCTCCAAAAACCAGGAGAGCAGCTCAGCCTGTGAGCAGGGGAGGATGGAAGCACCAGAGTTAATACTACAGAATCAGTCTTTAACCAAAGGGGAACAGGAACTATCCTAATTTCCTCACTTCACAGTGGCTAAACTGAAGCATGACTATATGACCTTTCTGAAAGGTCTTGGAAGAAAGGATTTATTTTATATTTTATTTTAATTTTTGAGTCTGTAATTTAGTTACACTATATCTTCATCCCCTTTTCTTCCTCCAAGCCCACCCATAAATCCCTCCAAATTCTCCATCAAATTTATGGTATTTCCCCATTAATTATTATTATAAGTACATATGTATTTGCACATACATATATTCCCAAATACATCCTGTTGAGTCCATATAATATTACTTGTGTATATCACTCCCGATCAAAGAAACTTCTTTGCAACAGACAGAGACTACTATAGAAAACCGCAATCAATCAAAATGCAGAGTTGTGGAACCCAATCCTGTAGTGCGTTTTGGTTTCTTTAAAACACAGTTATGATTTTAGCTTTTTATGGTAGCCAACCATGCTTGGGGAGAATGTCCTGCTTCAATGGCTGTAAAGGCCTGAATGGTCATGGCTGCATCACACTGTTGTGAGACTCTAATCTTGCATATATACCACAGGCAAACCAAGGAGACCAACACCAGAAGGCCTGCTAACGCTCCCATGCCTGCCCATTCCTTCAGATGATTCATGGCTGCAGCAATCCATGTTGATAATCCTGTGGCTAGTCCTGCGTCCACTCTGGTAGAATTTACTGTGACAATGGCCACTCTCAGCTGCTCCATCGTAGTATCGAATTCTTCAGTCCAATTACCTAAAATATGCGAGGCTAAGCACTGCACTCAGGGTCAGCAGCTTTCGACCCAGAGAAGAGCATGTCTGATTGCATGCGGGTTGATGCCCCAGGTCCCGCCTCTGAGAAAAAGGTATTGGACAGGTCTGATGCTCTTTGGGTGGATGACACCTAAATGAACATCAGTACAAAGTCCCAATTTATTTCTAATATCAGAGATCAGACCTCTACTCTTGCCTGATGCGTCTAAAACAAAAAGGGGGAACTGTAGAGAGCTGCGGAATGCTATGCCTTAAAGATGGAGCTGGTTTCCGCCTTCCACCTTCCCGATGGTGAGTGCTCTCTGTCATGAACAATTCCACATTTGGCTAAGGCTGAGGATCTGGCTTGCTTCCATGTATGTGGACCTATCTGCATTGCACACGTGGCACGCCTGGGTTGGCTACCCAGAGGCTATTTAAGCTGTGGGCTGGCTTTCCCCAGGGTCTGAGGATTGTTCAAGGTTCCTGAATAAACTGCATTGAAAAAAATAAAAATAAAAAATAAATAAATAAAAGTATTATATTCATAGTAAAAAAAAAAAGTTATGTTATGTGAATACGTTTTTGTTTTAATCCCAAGTGTGGAATGTGTGGCTGTTTCATATTGTCCACAGCAGTTAACTTCAAGTGTGCTCCAGAAGGGGTATGATTTGTGCCAGTTGCAGATAGTTTAATTCTGGGAACTACTGAAAAGGTAGAAATGTGAGAGCTCTAGGAGGGTTTGTGGCTACTGTTGCTCTCCCTGCTGCTGCACCTTGATGTTGCTGGCTCATCCTGCTGCTATTGCTGTTTTGCTGGATATCCTGGATGACCCAAGGAACCACATCCCTATTCAGCAGGAAGTAGACTATGGAAATCTATGCCCCCTTTCCCCTTACCCTTTTTTTCTTTCCTACCTACTGTTCAGGGATTGGAAGGGATTAGAAATGGATAAGGGTTGGAAGGAAAGTAGAGGTATAAGAACCCAATAATGTAGCTCCCCCAAAATATGCCTACACAGTCATCATGAATACAACTATAAGACACTTCTGTACCTAAGATTCAGGGAGCACTGAGGAGGAGGGCTGCTTCTGAGGAAGCTCAAGGTAAGAAAGTTAGTATTCTGAAAATTTAAGTTCCACACCCTTCAAAATCAAACCATGAGAGAAAGTGACCCATCTGATGAGTCTATATATGCAGAAGCTGAACTCATATGAGTGCACCACATTTCCTGCCACAATGACAGAAAGAGGTGTGTCTATTCCGTGTATTGAAGCTCTAAGCTCTATTATGCATAAATGTTGACTATGCCTCGGAGTCGGTCAATAACATCTTAATGCCATCTCCCTCTAGTCTGGTGGCCCCTCCTTTATAACTACACTTGAAAGTGAAAAAGAGAAGCCCTGAGTCAAATACATTTTAGATTGATATGAATGAGTAGATGAAACATAGAGAAAGAAAGGGAAGAACATAAAAGCACCCAAAAGGAGGGAGCACAGTGGTAAAGAGCCAAGAGGGGAGACACCAGAAGAGATGATGCCATCATAGGCTGCAGAGTTGGAGCCCTCAGTTACATGTGGCCATCATCTTATTGTCACAGTAGCACTACAAGTTTAATGATGTCCCATTTTGCAGCTGAAGAAAGCAGGGTTTAGGTTAAGTCTAAGGTGAACATTAGTAAACAGTAGAATGTGTGCCCAGGAGTACAGGTGAAAAATCCAAGCTCTGCCACAGGTCTGCTCACTTGCTGTTGTCTCTCTCTACATACTGGCAACTAGGGAAAGCTGTATTTTAGCTATGTATAGCTGAAAACAAAACCAACATGAAAAAGTTATAGAAGATACACATACACATAAAAAAGGCAGGAGCAACTGTCCTAACTGCTCAATTATGAATGCTGTATGATGCTGTAGGAGGCTAAAAAAAAGTGCCAATGGCTGTGCTGAGCAGGCCGAAGACCTGACCTGGAAGGAAGTCTATTCTTCACTGCTACATATTGGTCAGTAGAAACTCTAGTAGAAGAGAGAGGAAAAGGAGGAACAGAGGGGGTCCCAGTATTTCTCTTGTAAAGCTAAAGGGTAAAAGCTGCAATTAGAGAAAATAAAAACATGCATGCAATTGTCAAAGAGAAAATCTGAGACATCACCTCACACCGCAACCTACCTAAATGTGAAAAGACAATTCCCCATCTTGCAGATGAAGTGGAATAAGTGAGCAGCTCACCTAACAATGTTGGGTTTACATGAACATTCCTCTGTCCTGTTGCCCAAAGGCAACAAAAAGTGAAATGTTCATATGGGCTTCTTTTATACTGTCAAAAGTTTTATATGGGTTGATGTTCTTTTTTTATTTTTATTTTTTTTATTTTTATTATTAGCTACATTTTATTAATTCTGTATCCAAGCTGTATACTGCTCCCTCATTCCCTCCCAATCCCACCCTCCCTCCCTCATCTCCTCCCTGCCTCTTTCCAAGTTCTCTGATTGGGGAGGACCTCCTCCCCTTTCATCTGACCCTAGCTTATCAGGTATCTTCAGGACTGGCTGTAAAGTCCTCCTCTGTGGCCTAGCAGGACTGCTCCTCCCTTGAGGGGTGGGGAGGTCAAAGAGCCTGCCATTGAGCTCTTGTCAGAAATAGTCCCTGTTCCCTTACTATGGGAAACCAATTGTTTACTGAGTTACATGGGCTACATCCGAGCAGAGGTTCTAGGTTATATCCATACATGATCCTTGGTGGAGTGTCAGTCTCCGAAAAGACACCTGTGCTGAGATATATTTGGTCCTTGTGGAGCTCCTATCTTTTCCACATCATACTAACTCTCCCTACTTTCATATGATTCCCTGCACTCTGCCAAAGGTTTGGTTATGAGTCTTAGTATCTGCTTTGATACACTGCTAGGTAGAGTCTTTCAGAGGACCTCTGCAGTAGGCTCCTGTCCTATTACTTGTTTTCTCCTATGTCCAATGAACATTCCATTTGTCTTTCTAAGTGAGGATTGATCATCTTAACCTCGGTCCTCTTTCTTGTTTATTTTCTTTAGGTGTATAGATTTCATTATGTTTATCATATCTTATAGGTCTATATAAGTGAGTATGTACCATGTGTGTCTTTCTCCTTATGGGATATCTCACTCAGAATGATCTTTTCTAGATCCCACCATTTGCCTGCAAATTTCATGATTTCCTCGTTTTTGATTACTGAGTAGTATTTCATTGTGTAAATATACCACAATTTCTGTATCCATTCCTCCGTTGATGGACAACTGGGTTGTTTCCAGGTTCTGGCTATTACAAATAAAGCTGCTACAAACATGATTGAGCAAATGTCCTTCTTGTGTACTTGAGCAAATTTTGGGTATATGCCTAGGAGTGGTATAGCTGGGTCTTAAAGAAGCACTATTCCTAATTGTATGAGAAAGCACCAGATTGACTTCCAAAATGGTTGTACCAGTTGATGTTCCCACCAGCAATGGAGGAGGATTCCCCTTTCTCCACAACCTCTACAGCATGTGTTGTCATTTGAGTTTTTTATTTCAGCCATTTTGATGGGTGTAAGGTGAAATCTCAGGGTTGTTTTGATTTGCATATCCCTGATGGCTAAGGATGTTGAGCATCAATTTAAGTGTTTCTCTGCCATTCTATATTCTTCTACAGAGAATTCTCTATTTAGCTCTGTTCCCCATTTTTTAATTGGATTACTTGATTTATTGCTTTTAACTTCTTTAGTTCTTTATATATTCTGGATATCAGCCCTCTGTCAGATATAGGGTTGGTGAAGATCCTTTGTAGGCTGTCATTTTGTTCTGACAACAATGTCTTTTGTTTTACAGAAGCTTTTCAGTTTCATGAGGTCCCATTTATTGATTGTTGATCTTAGAGCCTGTGCTGTTGGTGTTCTGTTCAGGAAGTTGTCTCCTGTGCCAATGAGTCTAGGCTCTTGCCCACTTTTTCTTCTAATGGATTTATAGTATCTGTTTTTATATTGAGGTCTTTGATCCACTTGGACTTCAGTTTTGTGCAGGGTGATAAATGTGGATCTATTTTCATTTTTCTGCATGTAGACATCCAGTTGGACTGGCACCATTTGTTGAAGATGCTGTCTTTTTTTTCCATTGAATGGTTTTGGCTTCTTTGTAAAAAATCAAGTATTTATAGGTATGTGGGTTTATTTCTGGGTCTTCTATTCAGTTCTATTGATCCTCCTTTCTGTTTCTATGTCAATACCATGCAGTTAACATATAAAGTAATGAGTTTCATTGGGGGTTTTCAGGCATTTGTGTCATTATGCTTTGTTTTACTTCCTCTCCTCATTCTTATCCTCCACTGTCTTCTACTGTGACTTGTGCCCCCTCCGACTTTCTTGAACCAAAGAAACCCTCTTCTACTTTCTCTTTTCAATTTTTTATTTATTTATTCTTTATTACAATTTATTCATTTGGTATCATGGCTGTAGTCCCTGCCCCCATCTCCTCCCAGTCCACCCTTTCTCTCTTTTCTCCCCCATGCCTCTCTCCTACTTTCATGTCACATATCATTATTCTCTTTTTCCTCCTTCCCCTTAAAATTGCATCTTTTTAACAATCCTTCCTTCTCTATTTTTATATCACACACACACACACATACACACACACACACACCTGTTTGGGTCAGGACTCAAGCCTAAGCACATTTATGCATGTGTTTTTATGCACTGTATGTACATTGTCTAAAGGTAATCTTATGCAATAATTTCACCATTTTGGCTATGACTTGTTTGCTAAGTTTTCAACTGATAATGTCATATTGTCAGTCAAAGGGTTTTGAATTTTGAAGCATTATGAGTTTCTGATTTTCACATTAGGGATACTCAACCTATATAATCCATACAATCACACTTGATATATTACTAGCAAACAACAGAGAAAGGCATTTTCTGACACACAACATTGAATCTCTATAATATACCAATAACTACAGCAGTACATATTCTCCATAGAGAATAAATAAATTAATATGGAAGAAGACATATCAGTGGTTGCCTTGGGGGTGATAATGCATATTGGAAGAAGCCAGAAAGAATATTTTAAAGTGACATAAATATTTTGTTTTTATTGTTGTGTAGTTAAGCATATATATACATTTCAGAAATACATGCAACTATATAATTTAAATTTGTGCCTTTAACTTAATGAAAATTAAACATAATTGTCTTTAAAAGGAAAAATAACTTCATCAGGGGATTTATAACAACATGAGAACTTCTGGGTAAATTCTTTGTTGTAGCTTCTTGTTTAACTTAAAGTTGCTGAGCAGTGCTGTTTATGAACAGAGTCTGTAAAGCTTTATCTTCTCTGTACTGAATAATTTCCCAAATCTATAACACTGTCATTTCTCTTGGTTGCAAGTGAAACGACAGCAAAACTTCAAGGTTCCTTCCAGCACAGAGTATCATTTATATATTTCTTTAGACAGAATATTGACTTTAAGTTGCATTTCTTTATCCTACTATAAGTTATTTCCACTTGGTATATTTGTTGATTTTTCACCATGAGTACATATTGAAATTTGCTTGGAAGAACTAATACTTAGAGTCTATATAGCTATGTAAAAATGTTTTGGAAATAATGTAAGTTGAATTTTCTTCAAATATATGTCATGAACATATGTAGCTTATTGTGATGAGGGTTAAATTTAAGTGTTTCATGATACCTAGTAAAGAATTGCAGTTTGTAGAGAGTTCTTGGAAAATTGGAAAGAAAATGATTAGCCAGCTCTAGAATTTGTGTGTTTATCTGTAAAGAACACTTGAATTGCTTCACATATGCAACCACACTGAACTCTAGGAGTAGTCCTGTAAAGTAGGTAATTGCTGTATCATCAGTAGCAGATGAAGAAACTAAGGTTCACATAGACAAACATATCCAAAGTTCATAGATAGCAAAAGAAAAGTCAGAATCCCATCTCATGGCCAGTGAACTCCATAGTGTGTATCTTTGCTGCCTAAGAGAGACTTCAAGTGATTTACTCACCCAACAGCATTTATAAGGTGCCTTTTCTTTCAAGCACTAATCATACAATTTGTGGTGGCTGCCCATTTTCTACACTGTGTTGAGTTTGTGTTCTGTTACTGAGCAGTGACTTTTAAATTATTCCTACACATTCTTTGATGTTTCTATTTCAATAAGTAGAGCTTAATATCCCCATACATGGATATGGATCAGAATTAGTGATTTGTTGGTAGCACAAAGAATAAAGTAAAGATTTCATGCCACTTCTGGGGCAATGTCACAGAACACTGCAACTTTTCCCTTACTCACCTTCATGGATTATTATCATAGGAGGAAATTACTTGACATTTGGAGAACACTTATACATCCTTATGGACAGGCCAGTGAGGTAGAGAGTTGAGATTTCCTGCCAACAGCCATATCAATGAATTTGAAAATGGATTGACTTCCACAGCCCCAGTGAAGTCTTCATTCATTCAAACCTCCTGGCTACATGTTCAAAGCAAACTTGAACTAGAGACATGTGGCTAAGTTGTTTTGAATCTCTTGTTCATCATAATTATGAGATTAAAATCTGGTTGTTATCTTAAGCCAATAAGTTTAAAAGTCATTTATCTATCATTAAACAGACAAGGATATATTTACCATAATCTAATATTAAAACTTACACCAAAAAACAAAGAACTAAAGGAAAAATAAAAGGGTGGTACAATCTGAGGCATGGTGACATCCAGGGTGTCTTTGAAGCACTTCAATAAAGACACAAAGTAAGAGAAAAAAAAGTGTTCATTAGCTTTGGAAAGAGAGGTAGTTGGTTTTTTGATCAAATCAGGGCAATGAAGTAGAATAGAGTAAAATTAAATAGAGTAATTAAAATTAAAATATAGTAAAATAGTAAATTAAATAGAGTAAAATAAAGAGCAAGTGACTGGAGATAGAATCATATGCATTCATCTTCCTAAAAATCTTGGCTAGGAAAAAAGAGAACAGAAATGCTGGAGAAATTAGCGTGAGCATGACGTGAAGTAGTGGGGCGCTTCACAGAGGGGAGGCATTCATTTATACACGTGTGAGTATGGAAAAGCCATATAACAAACAGAGAACACCCAAGATGAGGATGCCAACCAGTCTAGAAAATAAGAAATAGGATAAATATGAGATTTTCTACAACATGACAACAGAGGATGGGGTTGGCTGAGCACTAGGGTAAAATTGCCTGATGTCCTATGGGCCTAACAGTGTGGGAATTCATGACTGGTGCTTGTTGGTAGAGAAACATTCCCCTCATAAATACATTTTCATTTTCATTTCTAATTATATAACTGTTAGTTAAAATAGTAAAATACTATAATTGGATTAATGTTTATTTTTAATGCAATGATTTGGGATTTGAGTAATTAAAAACATTTGTATATTTATAAATTGTGTGTGAAGGGGAGCACATTTATGTGCACATGAGTGCAGGTGCCACTCAGGACAGAAGAGGGTATCCCAGCTTTGCAAACTGGAATTGCAGGCAGTTGTGAGCCATCCAGGGATGGAGAAACTGAACTTTGGCCCTCCACAAGAGCACTTAGAATCTTTCTAAATAGAGTTGACTCACTTATTTGATTATTCCACATTCTCCTCAGTAATTGAAAGTCCTATGCATACCAATTCTTTCCAGTGATATATGTTGGTTTATTTTCATGACTAGACCACAGTAATCTCCCTTTTTATTGTGAAGTATACACAGAAATCAACATCCAATACACATGTATAGTGAAGTAAATAGTTTTTAGTGAATTTGTTCATAACCACCACTTATATTAACTCAGGAAGCATCAAAATTCCCTTTAAATTTTTGAAGCATCCTCCAGTTGATAGTTACCCTGCTTTTTTGTCTGAAAACATGGTGTTGACACAAAGAAGTAGCTCATGAGCACATAGACACAATACATTTTTTTGAGTGCATGCTTTCTCTGAAAATTATTATGAAATATTCTGATATCTTATGGGGCTAGTCTTTATGCTATTATTCCTTTGGAGTATTTTATTTTGAAGGTCTATTCTGGAATCAGATTTCATAGTTTATAAAATTACATTAGCACTGTGGTTGGTATTTTTACATTAGGAGATTATAATATTCTCCTTAGCATCAGTTGGGTAGCTGTTAAGCTCACTGTGCCCGATAATTTTTTTTCTTCTAAGTATGTTTTACAACATTTTATATGTCTCAATACTCTATTTAATATTTTAGTAGCTCCTTGAAGTCATCTTTTATTACAGTCAAAGATATTGGCTAGCATTATCAGTAAAAGGTTGTATACTAAAGGCCTCTTTGTTTGTAACTAGCATCAAGGGGCAAACATCAATACATATAAACCAAGATAGTTACAAAATGTTTTTTTTTTGTTGTTGTTGTTATTTTTACTAATAATGTGAAGCACAAAAACAGAAGGAATTCTGAATAAATATGTACATAACCTGCATTCTCTGTGAACCCAAGACAGGGTTATATGGAAAAAACAAGGGAAGACACTCAGACACAGCAGGGCCACCATTACTCAGGATTCCTTACTTAAGCTCTGTTCTCTATATATTTACATAAAGGAATAGGTTGATCCAATGTGTCCAATTGAATCACACTTAATTTAGTTTCAAAAAAGATATTGTCTTCATTTTAATACAGTGGCTCTTTTGAGTCATTCAACAAGTCTTTGTATTTTGTAAGACTGAGGCCATTTGACATCTTTTTTTCTGGTTTTTTGAAACACATATATCAAGGTAATGCTTTTCCCAAATATTACAGTTACTAGCTGTTTTTCCCATCTGTATCTCATGAACATCATGAGAATTACTGACATTAATTATAAAAGGAAAGATAAAAATTATTAGATTATTATTAAACAAATTGAATTTATTTCCCTCTTCAAAGTCGGACAATTAATGACTATATGCCAGAGTCTGAATTATCCCTGTTATTCTTACATTCATACATGGCATTTATGATTATAACAAAATGCAAACAAAATGAAAGTTGGTGACAAATGCCATGAAGCAAGAATTTTAATGTTACACTATGGAGATGATTATGACAAAAATGTGCTAATGACTGAAAGAATCACAGAATTTGTTTTGAAAATTTTTCAACTTGATCACATTCTTTTCCATCACTCTATTTCTCTATGTGAGTAGCTCCTTGGAAAGTTATCAAGACTTCAAATGATGATAAAATGTTGTTTTCAGATATGGACATGTTGAAAATGGTTTGTTTTATAGAGACTTTCTCAGACTAGGAGAATAATAATTACTATCTCAAAGGCACGGGAAAGGGCAAAGGAATAGGAGATTAAACTGAAAGAGTGAAAACAACAGCAACAATCCTGCTGACAGTGACTTTGAATAATTTAGCAATCAACAAAACTTTGGCTTATCCAATCGTGTATTGTTATTTGCAATAGTACATCTATCAAAATTAATACCTAGGTAATCCTAAAAATAGTGTCTGTGGATGGTGGTGTCAAAATAACTACAAGGTAAGTGTTCTGGAGAGCATTTAATTCAGACGGTGATGTCCTGAAACATACTGGTCTGCTCCAGCTATCAACCAATAAGAAGCACTGGATTAGAAGACTTACTCTTCCTAGTCATCTGTGCTACATTCTTAGCATGCATGGGCCTTTGTCCTGATGCTTGCTGTGTTATGACTGAAAGTCTTCCCACCTGCTTCCAGGAACCATGTCCCATTCCAGGTAGAAGAAATAAAGCAAAACCCAAATGTATCAGTAGATATGGTCAATAAGGCTGTCTCTTCAAGAAATGCAACCAGACAACATGTCTTTCAGTAGACAAATGGATAAAGAAATCATGGTGTATATGCACAAAACAAAATATCATTCATGCATAAAGACAATGTAACCCTTAACAGAACTGGAGGACATTGTATTAAATGAAAATAATTCAAGAATGAATGCCACACTTATTTGTGAAAAATTTTAAAAGTGAGCTCACAAAGAATAGAGTGGAGTAATAGTAACCAGAAATTGGGAAAGGTAACCTAAAAGGGAAGAAGAACATGGGTTCTCTCTGAGATGGACTCTGTGTCTGGCTCTTTGATCACCTCCCCCTTGGGTGGGGTCGTCTTGCCAGGCCACAGAGGGAGAGGATGCAGCCAGTCCTGATGAGCCCTGATAGGTTAGGGTCAGATAGATGGGGAGCAGGACCTCCCCCTCAATGAAATGTGGGAGGGGCATAGAGGAAGAAAAGCCCTCTCTAGGATGGGGCTGGGAAGAGATGAGGAAGGGCACTACAGTCTGGATACAAAGTGAATAAATTATAATAAACAATAAATCAATAAAAAAACAAAAAGTACTAAAGAGTTCAGCTAGAGGAGTAACTACAACATCCTATAGTCCCCCAGCAAGTTATGAAACATTTCCAAATGACTAGACGAGTATTTGCTAATAGGGAAATGACAGATTTCAGGGAAATTGAAATGCCACATGCAAAACATGAGCTCAGCCTGTCTCACACTGTGGATTTTAAATAAGCATATAGTTACGTGTATGGATGCATTTGGGCATTTTATATTCATTCATGCAGCTGGTGAGAAGAGCAAGAAAAAAATTTATATTTTAAAGTTATATTAAGCTAAAAGAAGGGGCCACAGGTAGAGCCCAATGACAGTCTAGCTTTAGTTGCCATACTTAACTAAAATACAGTGAATTCATACAGTTTTACCATGAATGTGAAGTGGAACAGTTTACAGATGACAGAAAATATGGTATAGAAAGGTGAAGTGTGCTGTCTGGTTTCACAAAGATAGTGTTTAGGCCTGCCTTCTTCCCATTCCTTCCTTCTCTATTCTCTACCTCTGGGCCTTTGCACTGTCTGAACTGTCTGCCTGCAATGTTTGTGCTCTTGATTTTCACAAGGCTGCCTTCTCTCATTTCTTTAAAAAAATTGTTCTGTAATTCTTTTCCAGTATAGATATAGAGTTCCTGATCATTGCCAGTATTTGCTTCTTCAAAATGTTTTTTTCTTTATTTTTTGAGATTATAATTACATCATTTCTCCATTTTCCTTTTACTCCCTCCAAACCTTCCTGGCTCTCCTTCAAATTCATAGCTACTTTTTTTCACTAATTTTATGTATGTATATATACAATTTCAGAACTTTCTCAGTCTGTATAATGTACTTGTATGCATGTTTTCAGGGCTGAACCTTTATTGTTAGACAGCCAACTGATGAGCTCTTCAGAATGTTTACTTTGTAAACTGTGAGATTAGGAAAACTAAAGCGTGAGAGCTCTGGGTGGAGAGGCTAGTTTCTTAAACTTTTTCATCAAGTATTGATACATTCCCTGCATGACCTGGCAAGAATTGTCACATTCATGCAAAAGGACACATTTTTTTTTTTTGCATGACCTAGAAGGATTTGTCACATGAATGTACCACTATGCATCAGCTATGCTTAAATTTTGACTGACTTTACAGAACAAACTTAAAAAACAAAAATTCCCAGTATCACTAAATACATATCTGGACCTAACTCTACAGCCACTCTATCATATAGTACTTCTCCCACAACAGATGAAACAGATGTAAACATCATCAACAATAAAATGTATAGGAGACAGTGAGTTTTAACTGCTCACTACTTTGCTTTCTAGTAAAACTTATTTAGCTATATTTAAGAGTTGTATTTAACAGTGGCTAAAAATTAGCTATATCTACCCTGTACACTTGTAATGTGTGTATTAAAGTAAGCTTTCTTTGTAGAAAATAAAAATCAGAAAATTTTCTTATTTTTCTCCAAACATACATAGATTGAGTACAGCATCAGCTTTGTTAAGTTTGGTCTTAAAGCAATGGATGCTAACAGCAGTTTTAATCACAGTCATGAAAATGTAAGAATTTAAACTAAGAATTATGAAAGCATCAAAGCCAAGGCATTATTGAAATGAGAATCCTATAGAAATGCAAGAATCTCTCATTGATGAACATTGTGTCACAGTAGATCTACTACTGACATCTCACCCTGACAGATTTTTAAAAGGCTTGCCAGACAACATCCTCCAGGCATTACAGTACCAGACAAGCTCTAAATTGGGTCAGGATGACCTCCTTCTACATCACCACTCAAATCCAAAGCTCCTGACCACCTTCAACTGAACAAAGCTGAGGAGGGAGAACCTGCAGCACTATCTCCTGCAGACCTGCAAGAACAAAAAGAGCCTGTACAAGGCTCAGTGGATGGATAGAGAAAGCTGATTGTTATCTTATAAAAACCTTCACAGAAATGTTTTTCTTTCCTTGTCTCTGGCAGTTGCTAACAGCCAATCCTGTTTGTCCTCCTGGCATGGACCTTCAAGCTGACCTGTATCGGGAGTTCTCAGTTCCATTTAGACTAAATGAATTGAAGAGTGTGCTGTCATGTTTCCTTCGTGGCACACTGTAACAAAGCTTACTGCCTAGATCACAACTGCTTAGTCTGAGCAGTTGATATTTTTGCTTAATTTTGCTGTCAGGGCTGTATTTCTTGTGGACAGATAGTTATCAAGACATTCTTCCTTTCCAATTACACATCAGATGCCTCACAGTTCAGTGAGGCAGCAGTCTTAAGGCAGGAGCATTTGTTCTTCTAGTTTGAAAGCTCCCTTAACTCTCAAATCTTTTTTTTTATCTTTCATTTTTTTTAATTTAACTTTTATTAATTATACTTTATTCCTTTTGTATCCCCCCATAAGCCCCTCCCTCCTCCCCTCCCGGTCCCACCCTCCCCCCCTTTCTGCATGCATGCCTCTCCCCAAGTCCACTGATAGGGGAGATCCTCCTCTCCTTTCCTTCTTTCTGATCTTTTTTTTTTTTTTTGTTCTTCTCAATGCAGTTTATTCAGGAACCTTGAACAATCCTCGGACCCCGGGGAAAGCCAGCCCACAGCTTAAATAGCCTCTGGGTAGCCAACCCAGGCGTGCCACGTGGGCAATGCAGATAGGTCCACATACACAGAAGCAAGCCAGATCCTCAGCCTTAGCCAAATATGGAGTTGTTTGTGACAGAGAGCACTCACCACTGGGAAGGTGGAAGGCGGAAACCAGCTCCATCTTTAAGGCACAGCATTAAGCAGCTCTCTACAGTTCCCCCTTTTTGTTTTAGACGCATCAGGCAAGAGTAGAGGTCTGATCTCTGATATTAGAAATAAATTCGGACTTTGTACCAATGTTCATTTAGGTGTCATCCACCCAAAGAGCATCAGACCTGTCTGATACCTTTTTCTCAGAGGCGGGACCTGGGGCATCAACCTGCATGCAATCAGACATGCTCTTCTCTAGGTCAAAAGCAGCTGACCCTGAGTGCAGTGCTTAGCCTCGCATCCTGAGCATAACATTTTAGCTTTTTATGGTAGCCAACCATGCTTGGGGAGACTGTCCTGCTTCAATGGCTGTAAAGGCCTGAATGATCATGGCTTGCATTATGTATATGCAAGATTAGAGTTGTGAGACTCTAATCTTGCATATACACCACAGGCAAACCAAGGAGACCAACACCAGAAGGCCTTGCCATGAATCATCTGAAGGAATGGGCAGGCATGGGAGCGTTAGCAGGCCTTCAAATCTTTTTTTTTAAAAAAGGTTTTTGAGGCGGGGCCTGGGGCATCAACCCGCATGCAATCAAACATGCTCTTCTCTGGGTCCAAAGCGGCTGACCCTGAGTGCAGTGCTTAGCCTCGCATCCTGAGCGTATCATTTTAGCTTTTTATGGTATCCAACCATGCTTGGGGAGAATGTCCTGCTTCAATGGCTGTAAAGGCCTGAATGATCATGGCTGCATCACACTGTTGTGAGACTCTAATCTTGCATATATACCACAGGCAAACCAAGGAGACCAACACCAGAAGGCCTGCTAACATTCCCATGCCCGCCCATTCCTTCAGATGATTCATGGCTGCAGCAATCCATGTTGATAATCCTGTGGCTAGGCCCCGCCTCTGAGAAAAAGGTATCGGACGGGTCTGATGCTCTTTGGGTGGATGACACCTAAATGAACATCTGTACAAAGTCCCAATTTATTTCTAATATCAGAGATCAGACCTCTACTCTTGCCTGATGCGTCTAAAACAAAAAGGGGGAACTGTAGAGAGCTGCTTAATGCTATGCCTTAAAGATGGAGCTGGTTTCCACCTTCCACCTTCCCGATGGTGAGTGCTCTCTGTCATGAACAATTCCACATTTGGCTAAGGCTGAGGATCTGGCTTGCTTCCATGTATGTGGACCTATCTGCATTGCCCCCGTGGCACGCCTGGGTTGGCTACCCAGAGGCTATTTAAGCTGTGGGCTGGCTTTCCCCGGGGTCCGAGGATTGTTCAATGTTCCTGAATAAACTGCATTGAAAAAAAAAAAAATATGTGTTGAAAAATTAAAAAAAAAAGGATAAAAAAAAAAGGTTTTTGAGATTTATTTTAAAGAGAGGTTGCTGTAATGATTTTTAATACACATTTCTAAGGTTTGTGTTACATTAAAGTCATTGAATTTCAGTTCAGTGTTTCATTATTTATTTATTTATTTTACTTTTATCAGTAAATTTTTATTTAATTTTTATTAATTACACTTTATTCACTTTGTATCCCCCCATAAGCCCCTCCCTCCTCCCCTCCTGGTCCCACCCTCCCTCCCCTTTCTGCATGCATGCCCCTCCCGAAGTCCACTGATAGGGGAGATCCTCCTCTCCTTCTTTCTGATCTTAGTCTATCAGTTCTCATCAGGAGTGGCTGCATTGTCATCTTCTGTGGCTTGGTAAGGCTGCTCTCCCCTCAGGAGGAGGTGATCAAAGATCAGGCCAATCAGATTATGTCAGAGGCAGCCCCTCTTCCCATTACTATGTAACCCACTTGGACACTGAACTGCCATGGGCTACATCTGTGCAGGGGTTCTAGGTTATCTCCATGAATAGTCTTTGGTTGGAGTAGGAGTCTCTGGGAAGTTCCCTGTGTTCAAATTTTCTTGTTCTGTTGCTCTCCTTGTGGAGTTCCTGTCCTCTCCAGCTCTTACTATTTCCCACTTCTTACATAAAATTCCATTCACTCTGCCCGACAGTTGGCCATCAGGCTCAGCATCTGTTTTGATAGTCTGTAGGGCAGAGGCTTTCAGAGGCCCTCTGTGGCAGGTTCCTAGGTTGTTTCCTGTTTTCTTCTTCTGGCTTTCAGAGGCCCTCTGTAACAGGTTCTTAGGTTGTTTCCTGTTTTCTTCTTCTTCTGATGTCCATCCTCTTTGCCTTTCAGGATGGGGATTGAACATTTAGTTAGGGTCCTCTCTCTTGCTTAGTTTCTTTAGATGTACAGATTTTAGTGGGTTTATCCTATGTTGTATGTCTATATGAGTAAGTATATACCGTGTGTGTCTTTTTGCTTCTGGGACAACTCACTCAGGATGATCCTTTCCAGATCCCACCATTTACCTGTAAATTTCATGATTTCCTTATTTTTCATTGCTGAGTAATACTCCATTGTATAGATGTACCACAATTTCTGCATCCATTCTTCAGTTGAGGGGCATCTGGGCTGTTTCCAGGTTCTGGCTATTACAAATAAAGCTGCTACAAACATGGTTGAGCAAATGTCCTTTTTGTGTACTTGAGCCTCTTTTGGATATATGCCTAGGAGTGGTATGGCTGGATCTTGAGGAAGCTATTCCTAGTTGTCTGAGAAAACGCCAGATTGATTTCCAGAGGGGTTGTACAAGTTTACATTCCCTCAAATCTTTCAATGGGAAACATTTTCACTTTCAAATTTTCTCCTAAATGGGGTTCATACTTAAATCACATGCTTCCTATCAACAGTTGTTAATATTCAAAAGGTGACCTTATGAGCTCTGGAAACAGAACCTCCAAAAACTCAGAAGTTAATGCTGTATTTAAGGGTGGCTTGAGCCACAAGTGGATCTTTTCATGTTCCATGTATGTTGGTCCAGAAGAGAAAGAGTAGGAGTTTTAAGAGAAAGTAAACTCCTGAATTTATCCCTGGTTCCAGGAGAAGATAGGATAAGTTATTATCCGTTCTGTGACTCCAGAATTTGGTATAAAATCACTATGAGCATGATATGGGCTGGTATCATTAAAGTGTCACCCTGGTACAGTGGTTCTCCATTTTCCTAATGCTGCAACCTTGTGTTATCATTTCTTATGTTGTGGCAACCTCTGACCATAAAATTATTTTTTTTGCTATTTCATAACTGAAATTTTGTTACTGTTATAAACCATAATATAAACATCTTATATGACTTCCCAAAAGGGTTGTGACCCACAGGTTGAGAACCACTTACTTAGTGGGTTGGAGAGATGATGGTTCAGCAATTAAGAGACCTGTGTTCAGTTTTCAGCATCTGTGTTTGGCAGCACACACTCACCTGTAACTTAGCCCTGGGCACCCTATGCCCTTTCAGGCCTCTATGGGCACCTGTACACAATGACATATACTCAAACAAATATGTACACATATGAATAAGTAAACAATAAATTTAAAGATTACCCTGGGAATGTTGCCAATTAGATCATTTTTCCATAGACCTACTTTTTAAAAGTGTCCTACAAATGATCCCAATGACTGGAAGATCTATTTCCTCCTATATCTAGCCAGGTACATTTATAAAAAAAAAAAAGATACTAATGCAAACTATAAAAGCCCTTCAACATTCAAGATACAGGTACAGGATAAGCATCAGTTTGAGCGAACTGAGGGAACAATGTATTTCATTTTAGGAGATTCATTCTCCATGATCTTTCTACTTCAACCCCCAGTTTTTCCTGAGTGGTAAAAGACCCAGCTTCCTGCTGAGGCAAAGCAAATGGTACCCTCCAGAACTCTACCTGGTTGTAGTATTGGATTTAAAATTCCCATGACTGAATTCCCTAGCTGGGAGATTTGTGAATAATGGTTAAGATTTGAGCTTTATTGGAGGAGAAAACACTATGTTACCTTATATAAATAAATTAATCAGTTTTGTTTAGCTATGATAGCAAATGGGCAGGTGGGTATGTATACTAAGTGGGTATAAAAGCACTTGCCACACAAGTCTGACTACCTGAGTTTGACCCCTAGACCCATAAAATTTAGTTGCAGTGGCACATATGCATAATCCCAGCATTCCTTTTGAAAGATAGTAAGTGGAGACATGGCTTCCTAGAATCTTCAGGCCAGCTAGTCTGGAGTGCACTACCCAGCAGAAACAAGAGATACCTTACCTCAACAAAGGTGGAAGGTGATACCCAAATCTAAAAAGTTGTAACCTGATCTTTGCATGCATGCCATGGCAGATGCATGCACTTTCACTCACAGGCATACATGCACAGAATTATTTATATTTAATAAATTAAGTATTTATATTAAATTATATTTAGTAAAATTATCCATAAAATCAATTAATTTTATTTTGAAGGAGCAAATAGAATCAAAAGGTTCCCAGGAGAGATAATTTGTACTTTCAGTAGAAGCAGAGATGGGGTAGAGAGAAACCTGTCCCAGAAAAGTGAGAGGATAGAGCATCACATAAAAGAGACTGCTCTCCTCCCTGTTCAGATGTGGCCCATAGGCAGCTTAGTCTCCATGTGGGTTCCTGAGTGAGGGGAGCAGGGGCTTTCTTTGACATGGACTCTATTGCCTGCTGTTTGATCACTTCCCCTTGGTAGTGCAGCCTTGCCAGATCACAGAGGAAGAGGATCCAGGCAGTCTTGATGAAACTTGATAAACTAGGGTCAGATGGCAGGGGTTGAGGACTCCCCTTTTCAGTGGACTAGGGAAAGGGGAAAGGGGAAGGAAGAAGGAAGAGACCAAGAAGAGATGAAGGAGGGGGCTACAATCTAGATACAAAGTGAAAAAATCGTAAAAAATAAATAAATAAATAAATAAATAAATAAATAAATAAATAAATAAAAAGAGACCGGTCTCTTTGAGAAGCCACACTATTAAAAATTATAGTTTGCCTTATCTGGTCTTAAATCAATAGTAAGAGAAGAGGACACTTCTGAAGACAACTTTCCATACAAAGCCCTACATGTGCCATCTACTCTTACTGTCCATTGATACTTTTCTCACAGTAAAGTCAACATAATTTCTTATTTTCCAAAAGCATAAGAACCAGAGCTTTAGCCTGACTGGCTTCCCTGCATCCCTGGGAATAAGTAGACTGCAGCACATGGAACCCATGATTTTTTTCTCTCTTTCTTTTTCTTCTTCATATGGAACTGCCTTCAAATCCTTCACTTACAAAACAATGGAACCCAGTTTCAACACTGTTGTTTCTGCTTTTTCTTCTTGTATAACCTTTCTTTACTGACTTAAACCACAACTCACTTGCAGATGACTGGAAAATCTTAAATTTTAGTCTGTGTATCACTCTTAAGTCTTAAGCATACACTGTCAATTCCATGCTACCCAGACAGATCCAGCAAGATTCCTTATCATCCAGTCACCCAACCAAGAAACTTGGAAATGCTGTAGAGTTCTATTTTTCAGTACAAGTACATGTCAGCAATGTTGGTGCACTCCCTACCCACACAAATTTCATCCCTTTATACACAGAGGATTTGTAACTGCCTGACCATAATGCTTTCTGAGAACTTTATTGTGCCCATGGGGTTCTTTTTTTCCTATCTGAGCAGCAGGTTAGATGAGATTTAAACCTGACTCTCAGCAAGAGCAGCATCTAGTAACCAGTGATCTCTCCTCAAAATAGTATAAATAATAATAATAATAATAATAATAATAATAATAATGCACCTCAGAAGTGAACTACACTAGTACATCCACTTTCATAAATTTTGTTTTATAATTCAGTCCTATAAGCTGGTTAGAAGTAAGAGCGAGAATGATGGGCATTATCTGAACATCTCCTGTTGATAGAATCATATCCTCAAAGCTTCAGTGAAGCTGGTGAATACACCTATATAGGACTTTTTCTGTTTGAGGACTGATTCCACAGAAAGTTCATTTATGAAATATGTTCTTGCATCCTCTCCAGCTCTCTCCCTCTTGATCTTTTGTCTGTATGTTTAAGACAGGGTCGTTGTATATACTCTTTCTGGCCTGTTGCTAATGTTTGTACCTTTGGCTGGCCTTGATCTCACAGTAATCCTCCCATTTCAACCTCTTGAGTAATAGATTACAGGTATATCAAAATCTCCAACTGCTTCTTCTGTTCTTTATATCCCAGAACTTTCATTATATAGTTGTTATTATTTATCTTTCTTCTTGTTTCTACAATCAGGTCATAAGCACCCCTTCAGGGCAGGATTATTTTTCTGTAATCTCTGCTGCACAAAGTGCATGCCCTGCTCTTTGAGTGAATAGGTTAATAATCATTGGAAAATAATTTTTGCATACATTTATATCAACAGAAAAAAGAAATGCAGATGTGAAAATTATTTAAAGGCTCCAGCACATGCACAGATATTTTGGTAAAGGAAACACAGAAGAAGGAAGTCACCATTTCTGAGTCATGGGAAGAAACTTGATAATCACTGAAAACACAAGCCTTGGAACTGGAGCCTGAACTGAAAACACATCTCCTCTCGAGAAGTCAGAGCTTAATAAGAGAGTGATGGCTTGAGAGATTTGCATTTGCCATCTATAGAAACTATTATTTTCCAGCCACAAATAATATAAGGTCTTACTTTTACATGAGAATTTAACCAAGAATTCCCATGCATTTTTAAATTAAATTTTAATTTTTTTAATCTTAATTACAGTTTATTTACTTTGTATCTCAGCTGAGCACCCTCCCTCATTCCCTCCCAATCCCATCCTCCCTCTCTCATTTCCTCCCATGCCCCCCTCCAAGTCCACTAATAGGGGAGGTCCTCTTCCCCTTCCATCTGACCCTAGCTTATCAGGTCTCAAAAGAACTGGCTACAGTGTCTAACTCTGTGGCCTGGCAAGTCTGTCCCTCCCTGAGGGGGGGTGGTCAAAGAGCCAGCCACTGAGTTCATGTCAGAGACAGTCCCTGTACCCCTTTAACTATGACAGTAACTTCTAGAAGACACATCTTTGAACACTTCTCCAATTTAAGTGAAAGCAATTCTTTTGAGGCCGCTTAACAGACCTAAAAGAAATAAACTCAAAGAAAAATATTTGACTAGAAAGCTGCAGAATAAATTACCATTTCAGAAATGACTGACACTCCACTTCTATTTACTGCATGTTATAGTAGTAATCCCAGGCAACAGACAGCAAAACTATCTGAGAAACTCAGAGGTTATAGGAAATATAATTAACATCGGTTCGAGCTGAAGTAGGCAACTGAAATTTTTATAGGAACCAGACAGCATATGACTCAGTCAAACTTCTGGCAGACAGCAAACAGGCAGGTAATACAGACTTGCTGGAGAATGAGGAGAACATGCTCTGTTACATGAACAGACTCTCTGGGAAAACTCCTGGAAAGTGTAGAGGTGCAATACACTTTGAAGATGAGCAGATGTTTCCAAAGATCTGTACATTGAAAACCTGAAGGGGAGAGGGCATTGTTTCTGACATGGACTATGTGGCCTACTTTTCAATCACTTTCTCCTTGTGGGGCTGTCTCACTTGGCCACAGGGAAAGATGTATTCAGTCCAGATATGACTTGATGTGCTGGTGTGATGGGCGGCTCCCCTATCGGAGGTGTAAGGGTGGAGGAATAAGGGTAAAAGGAAGGGGGAGTAGGAGGGCGCCATGATCGGGAGGGGAGGAGAGAGGGGCTTATGGGGGGGATACAAAATAAATAAAGTGTAATTAATAATAATAATAAAAAAAACCCACAGGCAAAAAAAATAAGTAAATAAACAAACAATCAAAACCGAATACAAAAACACATCAAAGATATCATCTACTACAACCAAGTAGGCTTCAACCCAGACATGTAGGGATGGTTCAATATGAGGAAATCCATCAATGTGATCCACCATAAAAACAAACTGAAGGAGAAAAACCACATGATCATCTCCTTAGATGCTGAAAAAGCATTAGACAAAGTCTAGCATCCATTCATGTTTAAAGTCTTGGAAAGATCAAGGATACAAGGCACACACATAAACACAGCAAAGGCAATATACAACAAGCCTATAGCCAATATCAAACTCAATGGAGAGAAACTTAAATCAATACCACTGAAATCAGGAACAAGGGTAGCTAGGTTGCCCACTCTGTCCATATCTCTTCAACATAGTTCTTGAAGTCCTTGCTAGAGCAATAACACATAAAGGAGATCAAGGGGATTCAGTTTGGAAAGGAAGAGGTCAAAGTATCACTATTTGCAGATGATACTTTGACTTTTTGGTCACCTGAGTGACCCCAAAATTTCTACCAGGGAACTCCTACAGCTGATAAACACCTTCAGCAAAGTGGCTGGATACAAAATTAACTCAAAACAATCAGAAGGCCTCCTGTATACAAAAGACAACAGGGCTGAGAAAGAAATTAGGAAAATAATACCCTTCTCAATAACCACAAATAACATAAAGTACCTTGGTGTGACCCTAACCAAGCAAGTCAAAGATTTGTATGAAAATAATTTCAGTCTATGAAGAAAGAATTAGAAGAAGATATCAGAAGATGGAAAGATCTCCCATGCTCATGGCTTGGCAGGATTAACATAGTAAAAATGGACATCTTACCAAAAGCAATCTACAGATTCAGTGCAATTCCCATCAAATTACCAACATAATTCTTTACAGACCTTAAAGAAAAATTCTCAATTTCATGTGGAATAACTAAAAACCCAGAATAGCTAAAAATAATCTTCTGCTAAAAAAGAGCTTCTGGAGGTATCTCCATCCCTGATCTCAAACTGTACTATACAGCAACAGTAATAAAAACTGCATGGTACTGGCATAGAAACCGACTGGTGGATCAGTGGAATTGAATAGAAGACCCTGAAATAAATCGACATACTTATGGACACCTGACTTTTGACAAAGATGCCAAAACCTATATGGAAAAAAGATAGCATCTTCAACAAGTGGTGCTGGTCTAACTGGATGTCTACATGCAGAAAAATGAAAATAGATCCATACTTATCACCCTGCACCAAACTAAAGTCCAACTGGATCAAAGACCTCAATATAAAACCAGACACACTAAATCAGTTACAAGAACAAGTGGGGAAAAGCCTTGAACTCATTGGCACAGGAGAGAACTTCCTGAACAGAACACCAACAGCACAAGCTGTGAGGTCAAGAATCAATAAATGGGACCTCATGAAACTGAAAACCTTCTGTAAAGCAAAGGACACTGTCATCAGAACAAAAAGACTGCCTACAGATTGGGAAAGGATCTTCGCCAAACCTATATCTGACAGAGAGCTAATATCCAGAATATATAAAGAACTCAAGAAGTTAAACAGCAACAAATCAGTTAATCCAATTAAAATATGGGGTACAGAGCTAAATAGAGAATTCTCAATAGAGGAATATCGAATGACAGAGAAACACATAAAGAAATGCTCAACATCCTTATTCATCGGGAAATGCAAATCAAAATTACCCTGAGATTTCATCTTACACCCATCAGAATGGCGAAGATCAAAAACTCAAGTGACAACACATGCTGGAGAGGATGTGGAGAAAGGGGAACGCCACTCCACTGCTGGTAGGAATGTAAACTTGTACAACCACTTTGGAAATCAATCTGTTGCTTTCTCCAACAATTAGGAAAGTGCCTCCTCAAGATCCAACTATTCCACTCCTAGGGATATATCCAAAAGATGCTCAAGTATACCACAAAGACATCTGCTCAGCCATGTTTGTAGCAGCTTTATTTGTAACAGCCAGAATCTGGAAACAACCCAGATGCCCCTCCACTGAGGAATAGATACAGAAATTGTGTAGATACATCTACACAATGGAATATTACTCAGCAATAAAAAAACAAGGAAATCCAGCTTCTGGCTATTACAAATAAAGCTGCTACAAACATGGTTGAGCAAATGTCCTTTTTGTGTACTTGAGCCTCTTTTGGATATATGCCTAGGAGTGGTATGGCTGGATCTTGAGGAAGAGCTATTCCTAGTTGTCTGAGAAAGCGCCAGATTGATTTCCAGAGTGGTTGTACAAGTTTACATTCCCACTAGCAGTGGAGAAGGGTTCCCCTTTCTCCAGCATGTGTTGTCACTTGAGTTTTTGATTTGGCCATTCTTATGGGTGTAAGGTGAAATCTCAGGTTTGTTTTGATTTGCATTTCCCTAATGGCTAATGAGGTTGAGCATTTCTTTAAGTGCTTCTCTGCCATTCGATATTCTTCTATTGAGAATTCTCTGTTTAGCTCTGTTCCCCATTTTTTAAGTGGATTACTTGGTTTGCTGCTTTTCAGCTTCTTTAGTTCTTTATATATACTGGATATGAGTCCTCTATCAGATAAAGAGTTGGTGAAGATTCTTTCCAGATGCCCCTCAACTGAAGAATGGATGCAGAAATTGTGGTACATCTATACAATGGAGTATTACTCAGCAATGAAAAATAAGGAAATCATGAAATTTGCAGGTAAATGGTGGGACCTGGAAAGGATCATCCTGAGTGAGTTGTCCCAGAAGCAAAAAGACACACATGGTATATACTCACTCATATAGATATACAACATAGCACAAACCCACTAAAATCTGTGCATCTAAAGAAACTAAGCAAGAGAGAAGACCCTAACTAAAACTCTCAATCCCCATCCTGAAAGGCAAAGAGGATGGACATCAGAAGAAGAAAACAGGATACAACCTAGGAACCTGCCACAGAGGGCCTCTGAAAGCCTCTGCCCTGCAGACTATCAAAGCAGATCCTGAGCCTGATGGCCAACTGTCGGGCAGAGTGAATGGAATTTTATGTAAGAAGTGGGAAATAGTAAGAGCTGGAGAGGACAGGAACTCCACAAGGAGAGCAACAGAACAAGAAAATTTGAACATAGGGAACTTCCCAGAGACTCCTACTCCAACCAAGGACTATTCATGGAGATAACCTAGAACCCCATGCACAGATGTAGCCCATGGCAGTTCAGTGTCCCAAGTGGGTTACATAGTAATGGGAAGAGGGGCTGCCTCTGACATAATCTTATTGGGCTGCTCTTTGATCACCTCCTCCTGAGCGGGGAGCAGCCTTACCAGGCCACAGAAGAGGACAATGCAGCCACTTTTGATGACAACTGATAGACTAAGATCAGAAAGAAGGAGAGGAGAACCTCCCCTGTCAGTGGACTTGGGGAGGGGTATGCATGCAGAAAGGGGAGGGAGGGGGACCAGAAGGGGAGGAGGGAGGGGTTTATGGGGGATACAAAATGAATAAAGTGTCATTAATAAAAAATAAAAAAGTTTAAAAAAATAAAAAAATAAAAGTCAATGATAAAAAAACAAAAACAGAAAACAAAAAACCAAAAAAAAAAAAAAAAAAAAAAAAAACAAAGAAATCATGAAATTTGCAGGCAAATGGTGGGAACTGAAAAAGATCATCCTGAGTGAGGTATTCCAGAAGTGGAAAGACACACAGGCTATATACTCACTCATAAGTGTATATTAGATATATAATATAGGATAAACCTACTAAAATCTGTACACCTAAAGAAACTAATCAAGAAGGAAGACTCTGGCTAAGATGCTGGTTCCCCATTCAGATAGGCAAATGGGATGGACATCAGAAGAGGGAGAAAACAGGGAACAGGACAGGAGCCTACCATAAAGGGCCTCTGAAAAGCTCTACCCTGCAGGGTATCAGAGCAAATGCTGAGACTTACAGCCAAACTATGGGCAGAGTTTCAAGATTCTTATGAAAGAAGTGGGAGATAGTAAGACCTGAAGACAGGAGCTCCACAAGGAGAGCAACAGAACCAAAAAATCTGGGCACAAGGGTCTTTTCTGAGACTGATACTCCAGCCAAGGACCATTCATGGAGACAACCTAGAACCCCTGCACAGATGTACCCCATGGCAGTTCAGTGTCCAAGTGGGCTCCAAAGTAATGGTAATAGGGACTGTCTCTGACATGTACTGATTGGCCTGCTCTTTGATCACCTCCCCCTAATGCGGGAGCAGCCTTTCCAGGCCACAGAGGAAGACAATGCAGCCACTCCTGATGAGACCTGATAGACTAGGATCAGAGGAAAAGGGAGGAGGACCTCCCCCATCAATGGACTTCGGTAGCGACATGGGTGGAGAAGGTGGAGGGAGGGTGAGATTGGGAGTGGAGGAGGGAGTTATGGGGCGGATACAATGTGAATAAACTGTAGTTAACAATAAAGCAAACAAACAAATAAATAAATAAAAAGGAAACTTGATATACTCAATTGTAATACTGCAAAATAGTTACCTATAGTTACCCATAATTACACTTACTGGGAAGTTGTAAGTCTTGGGAAGATATTCCTACAGAGCACTGTTGAGCTCTTACCAATCTCATCCTATTTCAAGGCTTGTGATATGACCACTCATTCCTGCACTTGTGAGCTACTCTTGCCAGGGGCTGAGGATTAGAATGACCTCATCTTCAACTTGACCCTCCAGAACTGTTAGCTACAGTAAACTTCTCTCTACATAACTTATGGGCAGTTCAGGAACCTAAACAAGTACCTAAAGATTCTATTGCTAAGTCTCAGTTCATGAGCCTAAAAACATAGAGGAAAGTTTTTATAGTGCCACTAATCTTGTCTTCTCAATTTCCCAATACTGTGAAGATGTCATCAGGTCCCATGTAGGCAAAGACTTTATGAAAAAGCATCAGTAAAATGGCCACTCCTACAGCTTCTCAATCTTTCACTAGAACCAAATTCACCAATGTACTCAATAATTTCTTAGACTTTTACGTCTGCCAGGGATATTGAGCCCACCTTTCCAAGGATATCAATTACGTTCAACACTTTGTGAAACACATTGTTTGATAATAATGTGAAAAAATAGTAAGCACAAAAATGCTTTTAAAAGATAAAATTTGATAGATGACATTAGTATTTGCATTTCCTAAATAATACACAGGTTGGGTTCGTATATGAGACCTTATTATGATAAGTTAGTCATTTAGGTATGAAGAAAATTGACTCAAAGTGACCTGGAATCATGAAACAACTTCAAGGGAGGCATCTCAAGGCATTGAAAAATATATCTATATATCTATATCTATATCTACATACATATACTAATTAGAGATTCCCCAAGTCTTCAAATTTAGCCTTCAGAATCATGATAAACTCCTCTACATAAATTTTGCATAGTTCAGAGGCCTAACCATGTACACAGAGAGTTTACTGCTAATCCCAAGCATAGATAAAAAAACATGAACTTGTAGAGTTGATGAAGGGAAAAATGCCCTTATAGGAGAAAAATGTCAGGTGAATTATGAGAGAGAATTTGATCATAGAGTGTGTCATGCCACTATGATGTTAAATATGGAGGTACTTATGATCACAACAGAATCCAGCACAAGACATGGGAGAGCAGAGATTCTAGTAACTCAAAATGTAAGCATCAGAGAACTAAGGATGGCGTACAGTCCATAAGCACATCATGTTCTCTGTCTCAGAGAGATGAACGTAAAGATAGCTATAGAAAGTAAAATCTTATATTTCATCTCTCTTTAGGGAAAGAGCCTTTACATATGATTCTGTGAGTTCAATAGAAGAGATACTTTGGGTAACTTTTCTTTTCCTATCATTTCTTTCCCTATTGTAATTTGTTTTATCCCTCAAAACCTAACCCCACCCCAACACACCAACACCCAATACACACTAGTTAGAACTCTGTTCCACTACCCAGAGAACTTTGTGATTCTGGATCTAATACTGGGTTTCCATAGATACCCCCAGGTGTATGTGCTATAAGTCTTACATCATTAACAAAATCCTATAGTTTCCCCACCCCTGCTATGAGACTATATAATCTAAGATGAACCCATTACTAGGTCATATGAAATAAATCAGTCTCTGCAGAGAAGATAAACATTCTGGTGGAATGTTTCCTACTGAGAACAACCACACATTGATAAACATTCCAAGCTGCTCTGGTAACAGCGTCACAATAAGAAAGAAATAGAAATGTTCACCTGAGCAAATAAATCTCTGGTTGTTTTTCTACTTAGAATTGAAATGACTTTAAAATGGCTAATACCATTTCAAAACTGATCATATTTACCACTGAAAATATGAACATGAGAAGGTACAGTAAGTTCCATTCTCACCCTTGCCAGGAACAAACCTTCATTAGACTTTTCTTTTTAGATACCAAATCATGGAGAAAATATACTAAACCTTTAGGGGTGTATGGTCCATAGAGATGAGGAGTAAAATTTGTGTAATTAGTAAGCATAATAAATTTTCTATTTTTTTATTTTTTAAATTTATTATTTATTATAATTTATTCCCTTTGTATCTCAGCTGTAGCTTCCTCCCTCTTCTCTTCCCAATCCTCCCTCCTTCCTTCCCTCCCTCTTCTCTCCCTATACCTCTCTCCTAGTTCAATGACATTGTTTTCCCAAACACCCCCCCCACAAAAAAGGTGTGGGAATAGAGGGACATGAAGGGGATAGGAGCCCCATAAGGAGATCAACAAAATTATAAGATCTGAGCCTTGGAGATCATGCAGAGACTGATGCACCAACAGAGAACCATGCATGGAGAGGACTTAAGACTCTCTGCTAAGATGTGGCCTATTGGCAGCTCAGTCTCTATGTGGCTCTCTGAGTGAGCAGGGGCTGCCTCTATCATGAACTCAGTTGACTGTTCTTTGATCACTCACTCCTGATGATGCAGCCTTGCCAGGCTACCAAGGAAGAGGATCCAGGCAGTCCTGATGAGACTTAACAAACTATGGGCAGATGGTAATGGTGGAGAACTCCTCCTTTCAGTGGACTAGAGGAAGGAGATGGGGGAAAGAGAGATGGGATAGGACTTGGGTAGAGTTGAGGGAGTGGGCTTTACTCGAGATATATAATGAATAAATTGTGAAGAAAAAATTAAAATTAAAATAAAAAACAGAAGTATTGTTACCTGTCATTTCCCTAGTCAGGGTTACGTGGTATCAAATGGGAAAGTAGATTTAAATATATTTTAATTGTACAAAGTAAACAGATGAACAGCAGTAAAGAGGACAAGCTCTAGAAGCAAAAATATATAGATAATAATGTGAGGTTAGAATCCTAACCCTCTCTCCTTTAACAGAGATAAATTGACAAATTACTCATTTTCCCTGGGCCTCAGCTTTTTTGCCCATACAGAAGAACAATCATCTGGAGAGGACAAGAGCTCCAGAAGGATACCATCAGAGCCAAACAAAACAAAACAAAACAACAAAAAACAAACTGGCCCTGGGAGCACTGCAGAGACTGATACCCCAAACAAGGACCATGCATGGAAAGGACCTAAAACCCTTGCTCAGATGTAGCCCATAGACTCAGTCTCCAAGTGGGTTCCCTAGTAAGGGGAATGGATGATCTCTCTGCTATGAACTCAGTGGCAGGTTTTCTGATCACCAACCCAGGATGGGGGCAAGGAGGTTGCAGCCTTGCCAGGCCACAGAGGAAGACAATGCAGCCAGTCCTGATGAGAGGGTCAAATAGGCTAGGGTCAGATGGAAGGGGAGGAGGACCTCCACTGTCATAAATTTTCTATTTTGTAAGATAAAAATATCAAAGATTTAAAAATTTAATAGTTTAGGGAGGGGTACAAAGATCAAAGATGTTTTTTTTCTATTCAAGATTGTCATTTCCAGGAAGAAACCTAGTAAAACTCCTGGGTGAGGCTAAAATGGGTAGAATTGGACTTAAGAACAAATGCTGTTCTTCTACATGTTTCTCAGAAATTTATATCTTCTAGTCAATATTGTTCCCTTGCACACAAGCATGTATGAATTCCTTTCTTTAAAAGATTTGATATATATTTTTCTATAATTTTTTAAAATTTAATCTTGACAAATCCATATATGTATATGATGTGTTGCGATGATATTACACTCTCCCGCTCCCCTCTCACTCCTAGTGACATGTCTTTTTTCCTAAATGGTCTCTCTCTTATTTTCATGTGTGGATTCTTGAGTGAGTATTTGTATGTGGTGTGTGTGTGTGTGTGTGTGTGTGTGTGTGTGTGTGCGCGTGTGTGTGTGTTTAGGTCTTTGTAAGCAGCCACAGCTTCTGTGTGCCCATGATTGCAATGGCTATGTCATATCCAGTAGTCAATATGTCAGTATTTCATAGTGCTTCTCTCTGTACAATCCTTTGGTCTCCTCTCTGCAATGATGGGGCCTTAGAGTGATATAGATAGATGTCCAATTGGGCCTGAACATTTGTCACTTATTCTCTTCACTTTGATTAGTTCTAAGTCTCTACATTAACCTTATTCAAAAGAAGCTTCTCTGATCAAAGCTTAGGGCAGTACTAGTCTGAGAATATGAGCAAACATATTTAAAAGGCAGCTTGACAACATGTTTACTTAGTAAATCATCAATGGTATTCCCCTCCTTCCCCTGAAATGGTCTGTCATCTACCAGCTATCAGTTTTGGCCAGGTAATTTACAGTATCAGGCATGAATGGCCTTGATATCTAATCAAAAAGGGTTTGGTTAACTCCAAAACAATCATGCAACTATTTTAACAGTGGGTACATCTAGCTGGGGATTTCACTACAATGTAATCATTAAAATTTATGTATGGTTATACTATGTCAGATTTTATGCTATTGAAAGGAATGACCTAATAAATATCATTCCATATCTCATCAAATACTAACTGAATACCTAAATGCTAAGAAATAAGCCAGACTATGGAAACTGGGGGTTTGGACATTTCCAAGGAGAGCCCATGAACTGCCAGACCTACTTGGAAAAAAAGATAAATTGAACACAACACAACCAAACTGAAACACCTATACCACAAGAAAGAAGTAGAAAAGGGAGGTAAAAGACACTTAAGTCTGCCAGAATGTCTAAAGATACTGATGAAAATGTAGCTAGAAAGTTGAGTTCTATGGGATGAAAATGAGCCAATCTACACAGGAATATAAAGAGAACAGCAGCGATAGTGTCCCCTGTTGGGAACTTTTTTCCAGGAAACTGGAAGATAATGACAATGACTATGGTAAAGCGACTTCAGGTTAGGCTGGAGGACCAGAAAATAGATAGGTTGTAGGATGCTAACTTAAAAGTTTAAACTTCTAAGATCCCTTTTCTGTCTGAAGAGAGTCATAGCATGAGGGGCATCAACGGGCACAGGCAACCCAGCGAGGCATGCGAGTAACCAGGGCATACCTAAATTTACTAGCATTCCAGCATTGGGCAAAAAAGCAAGTATCATCACCACAATTACTTGGCTCTATCTGGCTAATAATGAATAAAAATGGGGGATATAAACAAACAGGTGTGGGCTTATAGGAAATATTATGGGAAACCTTAACCCCCTCGTTGGAACATCCTGCATCAGTTCTAGAACTAGCAGTGGTGGTGTCCGAGGTCTGAGTAGGTTCAGGAGACCATTGCCCCCAGGGGCAAGACTTGCTCCATGTAAATTGACTAACTCCATGTTTTCCTCCACTTTTGAAAGTCATTTAAGGTTCTTAAATTATTTTTTCCCTTTTTTTTTAATTTTTCATCAATTACACTTTATTCATTCTGCATCCCCCCATAAGCCCCTCCCTCCTCCCCTCCCAATCCCACCCTCCCTCCTCCCTCTGTATGCATACAGCCGCCATTGTTACTGCCATCTCATTGGCGGCTGTTGGAGCTACCACCTCGGCATTAGCCATGAGTCATACTGTGCAGACCGCTCAGACCCCAAATAATCTTTTAGCCAATGTAGCTCATGCCTTAGATGTACAAAAAGAAATTAATGCTCAACTAAAAGGAAGCTTGATGGTGTTCAATCAGAGGATTGACCTCGTGCAGGAGCAAATTGATACCCTATGGCAAATCGCTCGACTTGCTGTCAATGAAAGTATGCTGGACTTTGAGTCACTAGCATACAACATGAGAATTTTTCCTGTGCTGCAAATCTGTCTAAACAATTGTCGAGCTATAGTTTAGGTAATTGGACTGGAGAATTCGATACTACGATGGAGCAGCTGAGAGTGGCCATTGTCACAGTAAATTCTACCAGAGTGGACACAGGACTAGCCACAGGATTATCAGCATGGATTGCTGCAGCCATGAATCATCTGAAGGAATGGGCGGGCATGGGAGCGTTAGCAGGCCTTCTGGTGTTGGTCTCCTTGGTTTGCCTGTGGTATATATGCAAGATTAGAGTCTCACAACAGCGTAATGCAGCCATGACCATTCAGGCCTTTACAGCCATTGAAGCAGGACAGTCTCCCCAAGCATGGTTGACTACCATAAAAAGCTAAAATGTTATGCTCAGGATGCGAGGGTAAGCACTGCACTCAGGGTCAGCCGCTTTGGACCCAGAGAAGAGCATGTCTGATTGCATGCAGGTTGATGCCCCAGGTCCCACCTCTGAGAAAAAGGTATCGGACGGGTCTGATGCTCTTTGGGTGGATGACACCTAAATGAACATCAGTACAAAGTCCCAATTTATTTCTAATATCAGAGATCAGACCTCTACTCTTGCCTGATGCGTCTAAAACAAAAAGGGGGAACTGCAGAGAGCTGCGTAATGCCACGCCTTAAAGATGGAGCTGGTTTCCGCCTTCCACCTTCCCGATGGTGAGTGCTCTCTGTCACGAACAATTCCACATTTGGCTAAGGCCAAGGATCTTGCTTGCTTCCATGTATGTGGACCTATCTGCATTGCCCACATGGCACGCTGGGGTTGGCTACCCAGAGGCTATTTAAGCTGTGGGCTGGCTTTCCCCAGGGTCCGATGATTGTTCAAGTGTTCAAGGTTCCTGAATAAACTGCATTGAAAAAAAAAAGTTTAAACTTTTCCAAATTGGTGAGAAAAATACTGGAGAGTGAAAAGTAGGGTGATGACAGCAATCTGACCTTCATTTTAAAAGTACCTCAGTGTTGTGATGAAAATAGAAGGGGTGGAGAAGCAAGGCACTTTGAGATTCATTACAGAGGATCAACAAGTTATGGAGGGTACAGTAGTGTAGAGCAGGGCTATGGAAAGGGATGGAATAACACAGTTTGATGGTAGCTAGAAATAGCAAATGATCGGGAATTGCCAATGTACTCTCTCTGCATCATGACCAACTGGGTTTGCTTATTTTTATTTATTTATTTGTTATCAAATATGCATGAGTGGGAGACTGGGGGAAATTCAGAATTCCACTTAACTAGGTCAGTGTTGATTTGTCTCTTGGACTAGTGTTTGAATGAGAATGTAGATTGTTGTGTGAAACTCCCTTTTCGGTTTAAGGCAGGGGCAGAGGTTCACCAGCATATGAAGGTTTGGAAATTATCAATAGAGATGAATAAGAGTATCTGGGAAAACACCCATGCTGCACGGCAGGCCTACTCACACTTCCTCATGACCCACTTGTGCCTGAAACATTTTCATGACCCAAGAAGTAGACATATATGCAAACCAAACATTTACTGATTTAAAAAAAACATAATGTCATTTGTGTTCTGATAATTTTTTCATATACATATCTTTTTACCAATTATTAAAGATGAAAGCTAATTTACATATCAATGAGATTATATGCTTGTTTATTTTGTGCTAAAGGATCAATTCTTTTATGAATGTTTAACACTGCTGGATGCAAAACATCTTTGGCATTTTCCAAAGTTGACTGATATGTTGGCTTTCTATTTGTCAACACTGAAAACACTATTTCATAAAAATACATAGTACAAAATGGCAGATGTATAGTCATCTTAGAAGTTGTTTGATATTCTGTCCTATTCCAATCCAGACTTCATGAAACTTTTGATTTGAAACAAGTCAACAACTCAAACAGTAATGTGAAAAAACAAAAATTCTAACCCTACACTATTAATAGACATGCAAACATGATACACATCAAGAATCATAGTAGGAAAGTATTGAGAGAAAAATATTAAAACTCTTTAACTTCCTTAATTAAAACATTGTGGTTTTACGGGGCAGAAAACTTTGTATTTCAGTAGAAACACTGAAGTCCATAACGCAATAGTTTCAAGTCTAAAGTAAGATGGTTGAGGCAGCATATAAATTTACTCAATGATTTATTTTAATTTTGACTATGTAACAGATGAGAGAAGTATCATTTGATTATGATTTTGAAAGATATTTATTTTCTTATCTTTTATTATTTATGTCCCTAAAATGAAGCAAACTTTAGCAAGATAAGAGTGTTTTACAACATAAGGAAATGGCCAGAAATGTTTTAATCATAATGTGGTACAAGTCCATAGTACGGTTGTAGATAGTAATAAATGAGGGTTCTGTCCAATGCCAGAATTCTTCCCTTAATTCTGTCCTAGAAGACTCCTGGAGGTTTTTCTTTTATATATAGCTAGCACTCTTTGAGACAGTTGCAACTCAAAACTCTACCATGCGGGTAGATCATTGAATATGATGAGTGAATTTTATAAATATTTAGCCTAAGGTAGACATTTTTAACAAGGTAGCTAAATGATTTACTTATTTATGTAATAACCTGAACATTCTCATAAATGTTTTCCCACAATACTTCTGAAATAGAGATTCACAGAATAAAACATGAGTGTGGCAAGAGAGACAGTCTAAGTAGAGACTTCTGTGGAAGGAAGAGAATAAAGAAATGAGACTGACATCTGTAAGAAAACATGTGTATAGTTGACAAATGAAGGCACGGAGATTTCCTAACCATAAATTTATTTTAAAGATATAAGAGTGGGAAGACTATAAGGTGTAGCATTTATTATTAATGTGAGAATAGCTAGTTACATAGAATCTATAGATTGCTTTTGGTAAAATGGCCGTTTTTACTATGTTAATCCCGCAAGCCATGAGCATGGGAGACCTTTCCATCTTCTGATATCTGTCTTCTTTTATTTCTTAAGACACTGGAAGTTTTGGTTTTTTGTTGTTGTTTTGTTTTGTTTTTGTTTTTTTCATACAAGTCTTTGACTTGCTTGATTAAAGTTACAGCAAGGTACCTTATGTTATTTGTGACTATTGTGAAGGGTATTGTTTTCCTAATTTCTTTCTCAGCCCACTTGTCTTCTGTATACAGGAGGGCTTCTGATTTTTTTTTTTTTTAGTTAATTTTGTATCCAGCCACTTTACTGAAGGTGTTTATCAGCTGTAGGAGTTCCCTGGTAGAATTTTTGGGGTCACTCAGGTATATTATCATATCATCTGCAAATAGTGATACTTTGACTTCTTCCTTTCCAAACTGAATCCCCTTGATCACCTATATTTGTCTTATTGCTCTAGCAAGGACTTCAAGAACTATGTTGAAAAGATATGGAGAGAGTGGGCAGCCTAGCCTTGTCCCGGATTTTGGTGGGATTGATTTAAGTTTCTCTCTGTTTAGTTTGATGTTGGCTATAGGCTTGTTGTATATTGCCTTAACTATGTTTAGGTAAGTGCCTTGTATGCTTGATCTCTGCTCAATCCTCATTCAGAAAAGTAAATGGGATAGACATTGGAAGAAGGTGAAAACAAGAAAAAAGACAGGAACCCACCACAGAGGGCCTCTGAAAGACTCTGTCCAGCAGGGTATTAAAGTGGATGCTGAGACTCATAGCCAAACTTTGGGCAAAGTATAGGGAATCTTATGAAAGAAGAGGTAGATAGGGTCTGAAGCTCCACAAGGAGAACAACAGAACCTGGGCCCAGGGGTCTTTTCTGAGACTGACACTCCAACCAAGGACCATTCGTGGAGATAACCTAGAACCCCTGCACAGATGTAGCTTGTGGCAGCTCAGTCTCCAAATGGGCTCCCTAATAAGGGGAACAGGGACTGTCTCTGACATGAACTCAGTGCTGGCTCTTTGATCACTTCCTCATGAGGTGGGGTCAGCCTTACCAGGCCACAGAGGAAGACTGTGAAAGACAGCCCTGATGAAACCTGATAGGCTAGGATGAGATGGAAGGGGAGGAGGTCCTCCCCTATCAGTGGACTGGGGAAGGAGCATGGGAGGAGATGAGGGAGGGAGAGAGGGCGGGATTGGGAGCGGATGAGGGTGAGGGCTACAGCTGGGATGCAAAGTGAATAAATTGAAATAAATAAAAAATATATTAAAATAATAGTTTGTAATAAAATCAAGCTGTAGTCTACAGACCTCCAAGGACTGGTGTCAGGGTTATCTGTTATTAGCTCTGGGCTAGGTCAACAATCCCTGCGTCTCTGGGGTCCACACTGCTTCTGTTTTCATGGAGATAACTCACTCTAGCTATTTCATCGTTTAAATTTCTAACAGCCTCCTTTTCCAACCAAATGATTTGAATTTAGCTCCAAGCACACAGTTAAAGGTCACTTTTGCTCTTAAAGTTTCAGTTTAAGATAGCAATAGTACCACTTTAAAAAATCTCATATCAGTATTTGTGACAACTTGCTGTGAAGCTAAAACAACTTTTGAAGCTCCATGACAGCGGGATGACAGTGGTTCTGTACTCAGACCAGCAAGTAAGACATGAAGGAATAACACCAGATATGTTGCTTGAATTTAAAACAATAGCTCATTGTTCCTTTTCAATAGACTTACTGTGGTTGAAGGGACTGATCATGGCCTAACAACCTTTGCCATCTCTAAAATCTACTTTCCAAGAAGTCAATCTGAGTTTGAACAGGTGATTTGCTATATACTGCTTTTCTTAAAAAAACCAATAATATAAACATGGCTGACTGAAGTCTAATCCATGAACCTCCCTTTCTTAAGGAGTTAGAGGTAGTAGTATATTAAGGCTCCATCCCTTGATGTAGAGGCCACCGAATAAGATGAAATATACTATATAGAGAGGGTTAGTATGAAAGCAAATGACATAAACACACTTCCTGAAAATTCAAGCAATGTGAAGTCTTCCTTCTGATGGTATTCAAGTAGTTAAAAACAGATATCTAATTACTCAATTCAGTCTTGTCAACTTTAGTTGTTCTAATAGAAGTAGAATGACTAAGGAAGAAACAGTATGCACCAAGTTTTCCTTCTGTCACTATAAAAAAAAAAAACAAAAAACAAAACAAAACAAGCATAAAAACCTCACATGGAGATTCTGTGAAGATTTTTCAGGTCATACTGAATATAATTAAATGGATCATTCTTGCCTTTCATTGCAGACTAGAAGCAGAAGAGGGACACTAGGCAGAAATAGACGCCTGTTGGCAGAAGTGGTATAGTACATGTAGATGGTTCTCCTAAAATGTACATTGCATGCATAATTATGTTCATATGAATACATGTTTTAATATACATAAACATACCTACAACATTCTTATAAATATATAGTTTAGATTCTTTTTTCTTTATTAATTACACTTTATTCACTTTGTATCACTCCTGTGGTTCTCTCTCTCCTCCCATCCCAATCCCTCCCTTCCTCCACCCACTGCATGCATTCCCCTCCCCAAATCCACTGATAGGGGAGGTCTTCTTTTCCTTCCTTCTGATCCTAGTCAATTAGGTCTCATCAAGAGTGGCTGCATTGTCTTCTTCTATGGCCTGGTAATGCTGCTTCCCCCTCAGGGGGAGGTAATTAAAGAGCAGGCCAATCAGTTCATGTCACAGGCAGTCCCTATTCCTATTACAATGGAACCCACTTGGATACTGAACTGCCATGGGCTACATCTGTGCAGGAGTCTTAGGTTATCTCCATGCATAGTCCTTGGTTGGAATATCAGTCTCAGGAAAGACCCCTGTGCTCAGATTTTTTGGTTCTGTTGCTCTCCTTGTGGAGTTCCTGTCCTCTCCAGATCTTACTGTTTCCCACTTCTTTCCTCAGATTCCCTACACTCTGCCCAAAGGTTGCCCATAAGTCTCAGCATCTACATTGATAGTCTGCAGGGCAGAGCTTTTCAGAGGTCCTCTGTGTCAGGCTCCTGACTTGTTCCCTCTTTTCTCCTTCTTCTGATGAAATTTGCAGGTAAATGGTGGGATTTGGAGAAGATCATCCTGAGTGAGCTATCCCAGAAGCAGAAAGATGCCCATGGTATATACTCACTCATATAGACATATAATATAGGATAAACCTACTAAAATCTGTACACCTAAAGAAACTAATCAAGAGGGAGGACTCTTGCTACAATGTTCAATTCCTATCCAGATAGTTTAGATTCTTGTGAAACTATTTCATAAATTTAAAACCACTAGAAAGCTTGCAAAGCTTTGCCTAAAAAGCTGCCTTGTCTAAAAGCCTCTTATTTTTACTGAACTAAATATTTGAATGTAATTAATATTTAATGGTTAGTAACATTTAATCAGTATTATTCACAGTATATAATAGTTCCATTCACATATTAACATTTGATTATTATTTAAATGTTCCACTATGTGTGTATTTAAAGTAGGAAAATATAAATATACTGAATTCTTCTGTGAGAGATTTCAGAATTTATATATGTAAGTCCTATGAAATAAATAAAATATTTCATAGCATATTAAAGTAAATGAACTATTTTGGCTAGAAAAGCTAAAATTTCACTGTCTCTTCATTCTCATGATTTTATATTTATTCTAATTTCATATGTTTTATATGTGTATATATAAGTACCTATGCATATCTGTGTGCATGTGAGAGATCAGCTCTGGGTGGCTTCCTCAATAGCTCTCCAATTTATTCTTTGAGTAAGGTTCTCTCACTGACCCTGGAGCTCACTAATCTGGCTAAATAGGCTGGCCAGCTGTTCCTTCAGATCTGCCTGTTTCCACCTCCCCTGTATGTAGCTATTTACCTAGGTGCTGGAAACCCAGAGTCGGGTCTTAATACTTACTTTGTAAGCATGTTACTAAATGAGAATATCTTCAGTCATGGAACATATTGACAAGATCTTTGACTCGGTATCTACATATAATAAAACCTTGCCAGCAGGCTAATGAGAATGACAGTTTGAATCAAAGTAACTCACTTTTTTAATTGCTTGAGAGATGATATATACATATACAAGCAAAATTAAATCAAACAGAAGGCTACCAAAATGCCATGAAGAAGAAAGTCCTGGGTGTTTGTGTGTAGCTATTTTGTCAGGAGATCGTAGGAAGTAAGGATAAGAAATCTCTGAAGCAAAAGGTCAGTATGAAACCATCTTGACAATGGTCTCTACTAAAGATGTCTGGCTTCCCTTTTTTTTTATGGGACTATATTCTGAAAGCCATCAGGAAGTCACATTAGGTCAGTCAGTGTAGAAGAAAATGGACATTTTTGCAGGCTCCTAATTCCCACTAGTTAAAATGTAGACCTGTGGGACATTATTTTCCCTTCTTTATGTGTGATGTCTTATGTAAAAGGGTCTCATATTATCCTGTACTTTGTATAGAAACAAGGAGCAAGAGGCAAGTGGCATATGGTTCAGACAGCATGTGATGTGTACCAGCTTGAACTAGTGAGACAATGACTCGAGGCTATCATGATCTGGTGAACCCTGCAGTGACCGGAAGAGACAAGTGAAGGCAAGAGGCTCTGAAGGGCACATAAGCAGTGGAACTCTCGTACATTCAGGGAGAGAGAACTAGTGTGTGGATGTATCTTCTTAACAGGAACCACATCTACAGGGACCCCAGTTCACACCAGTTGCTCACCAGAAGGTGGAACTTCAGGGTAGAATGAAAAATTAATGTTTTGACATTTTATAATTTTGACTATAAATGTGTTTCCTGTTTAAGAGTTGTTTACTTTTCTATTGCTATAAACAACAACAACAACAAAAAAAAACAGTATGACCCAAAACAGATGACCTTGGCTTGTGTCCTGGTTATTTTGTTGTTGTTAATTTCAGATGAGATGGAGTCTTCTGAGGGAACCTTAATTGAGAAAATACTGCTGTTATATCAAAATACTGTTTATGCCTAACTAGTGACCAATAGAAAAACTAAATAAGAAAGAGAGGTTTCTATGCAACTTGACATCATAACCATACACATGCATTACTCAGATTTAAAAATGCTGCTGTCTACAAAGCAAAATAAAAATTACAAAGCACACTGCAGGTGCAGGTTAACTACAAAACATTATACATATATTACATCCCAAAAGATTTAAAAAACAAAGAAGCAAATGAAAATCTTATCTTAAAATCACATTATTTAAAGGCAACAAAGCTGCTTGAAATGATTGGGAAATAAGGACACAGAAAGAAGCAATCATGTGTTTCTATTCACAACAACTTAGGTATAGAAACAGCCTAGATACTCATCAAAGATGAATGGTTAAAGAAAATATGGTATCTATACAATGGAGTTCTATTTAGTTAAGAGTGAAATTATGTCATTTGTAGGTAAATGCATAAAAAGAAGTCAGTGTGTAAAGTATATAGACCAAACTCAGAAAGATAAACCATATGCTTTCTATCATATGTGGTATGTATGTGTGTGTATACATGTGTACAAATGAATGACATGAAAGTGGAAAGGAGATTATTTAGGGAGGAGAAGATCACGAGCAAAGGTATAAAAGAAGATATTGGTGGATACACATTAATTAACATAGCTGATTTACAAGTATAAAAATATCTAATAGTATTTTTCATAATTTATCTAATTCAACAAAATGTTTTAATCAAAAGTTTATATCTCAGAGTTTTGACAGTATTATAAAAACAAATACTGTATAAAAAAAGCCCGTTTTTAAAATACCAGGTGACTATATGTTGACATCCAGAACTCATGGTCGTTTTTGCCTGAAATAACAAAACTCATTTTACAGGAAATCAGTGCCCACTTACTCCGTCAAGCCAAGTGTCACAGATGTTATATAAGAGCACATCCTAGCACACATTTGAATGTGAGAAATGTACCAAAGTACTTATGAAATGGCAGCTTTTCTAAGAAAATATGGGGAGAATTAGGAGCCCTTATATGAAATTGATACTTATTTAAAAAAAAGAAGAAAAGAAAAAACAAGAGCAAACACATTAGACTCCTAAACAGCTCTTCTCCAAAATGAACAAACATTAAATGAATGTTGGAAAAGCTGATGTAACATAGCACCTGTGGTTGCTCTAAACCACCTCTTAGTCAACATGACGCAATTATATATCTACATGAAAGTATCAGCTATGAGAAAAATATAAGCTGCCAGAAGTTCTCTTTTAGGGAAAGTAAGCATTAAAATAAATGGAAACAAGTCTCTCTTTCAGCCAGACTGCTCTTTTGGTGAAACTTATACATTAAATGCTGAAGACTCATTTACACTTCTCCTATTATGACATGTAAAGCACTATCCATCAGCTGGAAGAGTTTAGCTTCTCTTTTTTATTTTTATTTTATTAATTACAGTTTATTTACTTTGTATCCCTCCCATAGCTTCCTCTCCCCCTCAACTTCACCCTCTCTCTACCTTCTCTACCCATGTCCCTCCCCAAGTCCACTGATGGGGGAGGTTGTCCTCCCCTTCCTTCTGATCCTAGTCAGTCATCTCTCAACAGGAGTGGCTGCATTGTCTTCCTCTGTGGCCTGGAAAGGCTGCTCCCCTCCTCAGGGGAGGTGATCAAAGAGCAGGCTAATTAGTTCATGTCAGAGACAGTCCCTGTTACCATTACTATGGAACCCACTTGGACATTGAACTGCCATGGGCTATATCTGTGCAGGAGTTCTAGGTTGTCTCAATGAATGGTCCTTGGCTGGAGTATCAGTTTCAGAAAAGACCCTTGTGCCCAGATTTTTTTGGTTCTGTTGCTCTCCTTGTGGAGCTCTTGTCCTCTCCAGGTCTTACTATCTCCCCCTTCTTTCATAAGATTCCCTGAACTCTGCCTAAAGTTTGGCTATGAGTCTCAACATCTGCTCTGATACCCTGCAGGGTAGAGCCTTTCAGAGACCCTTTGTGGTAGGCTCCTGTCCTGTTCCCTGTTTTCTCCCTCTTCTGATGTCAATCCTCTTTGCCTTTCTGAATGGGGATTGAGCATCTTAGCCAGAGTCCTCCTTCTTGATTAGTTTCTTTAGGTGTACAGATTTTAGTATGTTTATCATATTTTATATATCTAATATCCACTTATGAGTGAGTATATAGCCTGTGTGTCTTTCTGCTTCTGGGATACCTCACTCAGGATGATCTTTTCCAGTTCCCACCATTTGCCTGCAAATTTCATGATTTTATTGGCACAGGAGACAACTTCCTGAACAGAATACCAACAGCACAAGCTCTAAGGTCAACAATCAATAAATGGGTCCTCATAAAACTGAAAAGCTTCTGTAAAGCAAAGGACACTGTTGTCAGAACAAAAAGACTGCCTACAGATTGGGAAGGGGACTTCATCAACCCTATATCTGACAAAGGGCTGATAATTCAGAATATATAAAGAACTCAAGAAGTTAAATAGCAACAAATCAGTTAATCCAATTAAAAAATGGGGTACAGAGCTAAACAGAGAATTCTCAATAGAGGAATATCGAATGGCAGAGAAACACTTAAAGAAATGCTCAACATCCTTAATCATCAGGGAAATGTAAATCAAAACAATCCTGAGATTGCACCTTACAGGCATCAGAATGGCTAAGATCAAAAATTCAAGTGACAACACATGCTGGAGATGATGTGGAGAAAGGGGAACCCTACTCCACTGCTGATAGGAATGTAAACTTGTACAACCACTTTGGAAATCAATCTGTTGCTTTCTCCAACAATTAGGAATAGCTCTTCCTCAAGATCCAGCTATACCACTCCTAGGCATATATCCAAAAGATGTTCAAGTACACAAGGACATTTGCCCAACCATATTCATATCAGCTTTATTTGTAATAGCCAGAAGCTGGAAACAACTCAGATGCCCCTGAGTTGAGGAATGGTTACAGAGATTGTGGTACATCTACACAATGGAATATTACTTAGCAATAAAAAACAAGGGAATCATGAAATTAGCTTCTCTTATGAAAGTAAATTGAGCTTAAAGCTAACATAGAGGCCTATCACCCACTTACACATGGCACACACACACATACACAGAGAGTCACAGCAACAAACACAGACACACATGCACAGAAGTGCATGTACACCTGCACACATGAAGACACCACACATAACTATGGTCAATTAATTTCTGACAAAGTTGCAAGGGAAACTCAGTTTTGAAAGAATAGTGTTTTTGACAAATGGTGTCAAGACATTTTAATACACACACACACACACAAATGGATTTAATCACCTCTACCTCACCTCCTATAGAAAATTTAACAAAAACAACGAAATAGATCAAGCACAGATGTAAGAGCTAAAACTGTAAAACTCTTAGCTAAAATGGACATAAGGAATAAATCTGCAGGACCATTATATGGTACACCTAAACTACAAAGAACTAAAGAAAAAATTATTTACAGATAGATTTCACTTTGTCACAATTTTCAGTAAAAAGAACTATCTATAAAATGAAAAGGCACCCACCAATTATGAAAAAATTCACAAATCATTTATCTAACAAAGGTATTATATTACTTAGTTTTCTCATTGTGACCAGATGCCAGCACTATCTTAAGAAGGGATGGGTTTATTTTGGCTCATGATTTGAGGAGTTATGTTCCATAAAGGAGAAATGCATGATGCTGGGTGACTCTAAGTGGCAGTGGCAGCTTATAGCAATACCAGCACAAATTAAGACTGATAATGCTCCTGTATATGTATCCAAATAAGATAAAACAATTTTTGCATATTACAATATAAAGCATATTATGAGTATTCCACACAACCCCACCGGACAAGAAATAGCCAATCATAACTTAAAAGAGATGCTTATTAAACAAAAAGGAAGGGTAAAAATCCCCAGGGACAGACTAGATAATGCTTTGTTAACTCTAAATTTTCTTAATGTTGGTGAAAAAGGAACAGGAGCTGACAGAAACTGGGTTACAGAAAAAAAAAAACTGAAGAACTAGGACAACCAATATACAATAAGGATGTGGTAACATTAGAATGGAAACTTGTAATACTTTTGAGATGGGGACATGGTTATGCTTATGTATCTACATGAAAAGACAAAATATGATTACCAACAAAATTTATAAAGATTGGATCTGACCATGGAAAACCTCTTGTCATCTGAGGCATGAATGTCTTTACAAAACTAACAGCCCAGGTGATTCACTCTCACAAATTGCCTCAAATACTGGTTTCTCCAAAATTTGCATGCAAATCATCTTCAAAATGGCTAGCTTAAAAGACAAACAACACAGAAACAGTACACACCACACAGAAACTGGAAAAAAAATCACAGATAATGGACAAAAAATAAATACAGCTAGCTTTCCTGGGACTTGGCTAATATCGCAAATTTTCATAGGGCACACAAAAAATATCTTTGCTTACACAACTTCCCCATTCCCAAAAGGTGGGGAAGATGTTTTTGATTATTTGATGTGTTATTTTACATTGGTGTGGATTAATGTACATTGATAAAAATTTAAGACTACTTTTACTGCATATTGATAAAAATTTAAGGTTATTTTTGTTGAATATTGACAAAATTTAAGTTTATTTTGTGTAAATTTAAGTTGTTTTGTATTGTATGTTGATAGAAATTTAAGGTTATTTTGTATAACTTTGGAAATTTACAAGCTATTTTTTAAAATTATTGTATATTGATGGAAATTTAATGTTATTTTGTTTGGCTACTGTTTGATGTAAAGGTCTAGTTTTACTGTTCATAATTATTCTTATTGTGTGAAGAGGGAGAAAACAGGGAACAGGACAGGAGCCTACCACAAAGGGCCTCTGAAAGGCTCTACACTGCAGGGTATCAAGGTAGAAGCTGAGACTTAGGGCCAAACTTTGGGCAGAGTGCAGGGAATCTTATGAAAGAACGGGGAGACAGTAAGACCTGGAGAGGACAGGACCTCCACAAGGAGAGCAACAGATCCAAAAAGTCTGGGCACAGGGGTCTTTTCTGAGACTGATACTCCAACCAAGGACCACTCATGGAAATGGCCTGGAACCCCTGCACAGAGGTAGCCCATGGCAGTTCAGTGTCCAAGTGGATTCCATAGCAATGAGGACAGGGACTGTCTCTGACATGAACTGATTGGCCTGCTCTTTGATCACCTTCCCCTGAGAGGGGAGCAGCTTTACCAGGCCACAGAGGAAGGCAATGCAGCCACTCAAGTTGAGACCTGATAGACTAGGATCAGAGGGAAGGGAAGGAGGACCTCCCTTATCAGTGGACTGGGAGAGGGGCACAGGTAGAGAGAGGGAGGGTTGGTGGGATTTGGAGGGGAGGAGGGAGGGAGCCTACAGGGGGATATAACGTAAATAAACTGTAATTAATAAAAATAATTTAAAAGAGAAAAACATGTTTTTGTTTTGATCCCAGGTGTATGATATGGATCTGATTAAGATTATCCACAGTAGCAAAGTATTGGCCTCATTTGGGCTGTGAGAGGGGCTCTTTACCAGCTGCAGATAGTTTAATTCTGAGTACTCTGAGGGGGAATAGATGCCAGAGCCCAGAGAGGAAAATGTCTTCAAGAAAGAAGACTGCTGCTGTGCCCCACTGCTGCTCCTGGCTGCTGTTGCTGCAGTGGTGAGAAGTTAGAGATATCCTGAAATGAGGATTGGACTTGCCCTGAGGAATCCAAAGACCCTAAATAGCAGGAAGTAGCTAAGAAAAACTATGGTCCCTCTTACTAACCTTCTTTCTCTCCTACCCGGTCTTTGAGGTGTTGGAAGGAATTAGGGTGGAGAAGTGAGGATGAGGAATCTAAAATGTAAATAAAATAGTTTAAAAAACTAGTGCCTTCTCACATGTTCAACGGTGTTCAAAGCTGTATCATATATAGTTGGCAAAAGTTAGAGTTGTTAAAAATGCACATGGCAGAGACTGGGTGGATAGTAGCCATTCCTTATTTCTCTCTCAGAAAATGGAGACTGTATTTGCCAGTTTCTCATGCAGTTCATTTGGGGTCATGTAGCAAGGCTTTGACCAATGCAAAGAGATTAAACAATGGTTCTTCTTTAAAAAAAAAAAAAAAGTTGCTTGTGACTGAACCTTCCTGCTCAGTACCTAGCCAGATCTTTCCAGGACAGACTGGGACAGAGCTAGGAATGATGATGATGCAGGTAGAAGAGGCTGTAACATGAGTCAACACTCACTGGGGCAGTTGTCTTTTGAGAAGCTTTGAATTGGAACTCTATGTGAGCAAGAAATGAGATTTTTTTTTTTATTGTGAGCTTCCAGTGTTGTTTTAAGAGCAGGTGTGTTTTTTTTTTCCTTTCACTGGAAATTATACAAGTAGAAAGCAGAGAGAAAATGTTTGAAGTTAGTGTATTCAGTGAAAGCTAGTGATTAGCCTTGAGTAATGCTGCAGGCTGTGTTCTGTGTAACATGGAAGGACTGCATTAAGTTTCTTGCACACACAGCACATGTTCAAATGTACCAACACAGAAAGAAATGCAATGAAATGCACAAGGACTATAGGCACTGAAGTATATAGGCACTGTAAAGAAGTGAAACAAATTGCTGCTATATAAACTGAAAATTCTGCTTCTGGATATATACTGAAGGAAACTAAAATCACATGTTCATAGACTTTTATAAATAAGAATTCTAAATATTCATAGAAGTGGCACTATTCAGAGTAGCCCCCAATGGAAAGACCCCTGATGTCCATGAGCTGATAAAGGAATTTAAAAAAATGTGGGATGATAAACAGAAACTCAGTTATCCATAGAAGTGAAACGGTGTCACATGCTGTGATGTGGATGAACCTCACATGCATTATGTCAAGCAAAAGAAGAAAGTCACAGAAGATCACAGAACATGTAATATCCAGAACGTGTGCGTATGTGCACATGCATTGCTGACTGCCTAGGACTGGAAGGCTGGTAGGAAACAGAAAGATCCTGACAATGGGTAATTGGGTTTCTTTTAAAGTTGATAAGAAAATTTTGGAAATGGGTAATGATAAAGGTCACTATCATTCTCGTCATTCTCAAATTATATATTTCAGTTATAAAAAACATAAATTGTATATAATGAAATCTAATTTTTATACATATCAGCAGGAAGAGTAGGCAATAGCATTTGGGGAGAAGCTCACAAACGGACAATGTTATCAGTCACATGCTATTTCTTCCACCAGAAACTAGGTATTTGGATGTTTACTGAATTATTCTTTCTATTTTGTGTGTGGTTTATTTATAAGTGAAATAGTATATAATGCTCCCAAAAGTGAGAAACAGTCTTAACCATCATTAAAAAAATTAGTATCACCTTCTTTTGTCATTTTTAATTTTTTTAATTTATTACAATTTATTCACTTTGTATCCCAGCTGTAGCCCCCTTCCTTGTCCCCTCCCAATCCCACCCTGCCTCCCTCATCTCCTCCCATGCCCCTCCCCAAGTCCACTGATAGGGAAGGTCCTCCTCCCCTTCCATCTGATCCTAGCCTATATTGTCTCATCAGGACTGGCTGCATTGTCTTGCACTGTGACCTGGTAAGGCTGCCCCTTCCCCTCAGCGGGAGGTGATCAAAGAGCCAGCCACTGAGTTCATGTCAGAGACAGCCCCTGATCCCCTTACTAGGGAACCCACTTGGAGATTGAGCTATCATTGGGCTACATCTGGCAGGGGTTCTAGGTTATTTCTATGCATAGTCCTTAGTTGGAGTATCAGTCTCAGAAAAGACCCCTGTGCCCAGATATTTTGGTGCTGTTGCTCTGCTTGTGGAGCTCCTGTCCCCTCCAGGTCTTTCTATTTCCCCCTTCTTTCATAAGATGCCCTGAACTCTGTCCAAAGTTTGGCTATGAGTCTCAGCATCTGCTTTGATACCCTGCTGGACAGTCTTTTAGAGACACTCTGTGGTAGGCTCCTGTCCTGTTCCCTGTTTTCTCCCTCTTCCAACGTCTATCCCACTTGCCTTTCTGAATGAAAATTGGACATCTTACTAAGGGTTCTCCTTCTTTCTTAGCTTTTTTAGGTGTACAGATGTTAGTATGTTTATCCTATATTATATCTCTAATATCCATTTTAAGTGAGTATATATCCATTTTAAGTGAGTGTCTTTCTGCTTCTGGGATACTTCATTCAGGATTATCTTTTCTAGTTTCCACCATTTGCCTGCAAATTTCCTAATTTCCTTGCTTTTAATTAGCATCACCGTCTTGTTCTCAGCCAACATTCTAAACTTTTGGAGGGCTCCTTGGTGGTGCAGTAGGTAACATATATGTGAGCTTCATAATCGAAATCTCTAATATATACTAGATATGTCTGCAGAAGTTATGGGAGGATACAGGGCTCAAAGTCTTGCAAAATGTCAACAAACTGTGGAAAACAGCTGGGTGAGTTTGCTTAATAGCCTAATTAGAAAGCAACTGATTCTACTTTTCTGTTGAGGTAATCCAACATTCTATGGTATTTTAAATCACAATGACAAGGATGCTGGGATTTGGAGATAACTATCTTCTAAAAACATAAGGTTATATCATGGGTCCACAAATAACTGATTTTAGGAGAAGTTAAAATCAAAGGGGCAAATTTTTCTTCTTCTCATTGGACTCCAATTGAGTGCATAGTTGCAATCTCTCATCAATCAATTTTGAACTATAATGTGGCTCTCGTCCATGGTATCAAATCAGATTTGAACGGTTTTATTTCTCCCTAATAGTTCTACTGGTTGCCATTTGTCTTTCACAGGAGGCTTGACGCCTCTTTTTATTTTGTTGTTGACTAAACACAACAACTCTGCAAAACAGTTTGTATATGTGTGTGTGTCTGAAAGTGTCTACATAGTCTTTAAAGCACCACAACACATGGCTTGATTTTTCATTTTTTTTGTAGTTCTTGTTGTCCTTCAAACCTCTGAAGTTATGATATGAGTGTATGAATGTGTCTATGTGTGCTGGTACCTGTGGAGGCTAGAAGAAGGGATTTGATCATCTGTACCTGGAAGTACAGGTGTTTGTGAGCTATCCATCAGGGGTGCCGGGAACTGAACCTGACTCCTCTGGAAAAAGCAGTGTGTGCACTAACTATTTAGCCATCTAACCAGCCTCAACTATTACAGCTTATTTTAAAGAACACAATTAAGAATCCAGATAAAGACCTAAAAAGGTGAAATCTGGAAAGTTCCACAGCATGAGAGTTTGTTTCCAAACTAGCGTGGTGCTAGAATGCACCACTCTCCCAGCACTGGAATGTGTTCACAACTCAGAGGCTTCTGAACCCCACTCAGTGGTGTTCATATGAGGGCTTTGTTCTGTGAACATGACTGTGGCCTTGGTGACTGATTCCATCTCTATTTCTATCTTCTTGGGAAAGAGGCTGAGTATTAAAGCTCAAGTCTTTTGACTTTGACGGGGCCTCTCTGGATACTAGTCATAACCCTATACAGACAGGCTGTGTAGAGTTGCCAAGAGTTACCAGAATACCACATTTGCTCATGATACTTGAAGTATCCCAAGGGCCTTAAGAAGCTCTCTGTCCCAGAAACCATGAAAACACCACCAAATGTGAAGACAAAGTTAAAATTATAAGATTAAAAATCACCTCACCTTGTCATTGCCAGGCATGGTAGCACATGTTTTAATCTCAGGAGCGGGAAGGCAGAGGCAAATATATCTATGTAAATTCAAGTCTAACCTCATCTAGACAGAAAGTTTTAGCTAGAGCTACACAGTGAGACTATGTCTCAAAAACACAAAACAAAGGTGAAAAACAAAACAAAATGAAAAAACTTATCTTTAAGGACTCAGCATTTCTTAAACATTTTAAGTTTTATCACTGTTTTCTAAATAGTTGTTATTATACCCATAGACCCAATATGCTCTTAACCTTGCTCAGAGGTTTGTTTTTTACTAAGAAGTAGTAAATACAGAAATCCATAAGTAATCAAAGACTAAGTGACTATGAGTACTCATCATGGAAGGAGATCAACCCATTTCCTGCTTCCACTGTCCACCCTAAGGCTTCCTCCTAGCAAAGCTCAGGTACCATTGAGGAAGAGGAGGCCAAAAAAAAATGTAAGAGCCATAGAATGGGGGAGGGGTTCATTAAATGCTGACATCTGAATAATATATGACTATTAAACTCATGAATATTAAACTATATATATATGACTATTAAACTCATAGATGCTGTGGTTACCTGAGGAAAACCTGTATAAGATTCAGCCAGGCAAAACTCAAGCATGGATTGAGGGAGGAGCTCATAAGGCCCTATTACTTAGTGAGTGGCTAAGTGAGAGCAACTAGAAGCTACCAGGGAAGAAAAATCATTCTTCTTTGGCTGTGTGGTCACATTTAGGTTGAACATGGCCTACTGACTGTCTCTACACCATGTTCACAAATGCAGTACTAATTGTATATGTTGGGTTATAAAAAATTAGAAGTTCAAGGGGAACTGGGAGTGTATGGGCAGTTGCAGGGGGGATATGGGAAGATGGATATGATGATATTTCGATGTAGACATGCATTTAATTTTCCAAGAATAAGGATTTTTATTAAAATGTTCACATTATATCTTATTTCAGCTACATATTTGTACTTTAATTTACTATTTCATTTAAGCAAATTTCAAATCAATTCACTTTTTAAAATTAAACTTAACTATTGCATATATATTTATTAAATCACAGGTTTTGTGTGATGTTTATGTTCAGTACATAGTATGTATCAATTGAATGTGTAAATTTTAGTGATTTTGTTAGATAGACTTTGTGGTCTACTTAACTCAAAGCACACTGGAACACTGTTTTGGAGAACACATTTGGAAAATTTCTAAGGTCTGATTTTACTGTGAGAAGCCTCTGTTCTCTGGGTTTGTAAAACTTTGGGAAAACTTCCTACAGGGTTCTACTGTCCTCTCTGGTGACATTCTACTTTGTAAGCATTTTTCTAATTGGAAGCTCTACCATCTACAGCAAAACTTGTTGCCTCTTCTGTTCCAGACTCTCTCCCTTGGAAATGTCTTGTGCTACCTGCAGAGCTCACTACAGAGCTCCCTACAATGCGGAGGTTTTAAATATGATATAGATCAACAGAAGTGAGGTACAATGGCACCGAATAGAAGACCCAGAAATAAACCCACACACCTATAAATACTTGATTTTTGACAAAGAAGCCAAAACCATTCAATGGAAAAAAGAGAGCATCTTCAACAAATGGTGCTGGTCCAACTGGTTGTCTACATGCAGAAAAATGAAAATAGATTCATATTTATCACCCTGCACAAAACTAAAGTCAAAGTGGATCAAAGACCTCAACATAAAACCAGATACTCTAAATCGGTTCGGAAAAAAAAAAAAAGTGGGGAACAGCCTAGAACTCATTGACACAGGAGACAACTTCCTGAACAGAACACCAACAGCACAGGCTCTAAGAGCAACAATCAATAAATGGGACCTCATGAAACTGAAAAGCTTGTGTAAAGCAAAGGACACTGTCATCAAAACAAAACGAATGCCTACAGATTGGGAAAGAATCTTCACCAACCCTTTATCTGACAGAGGGTTCATATCCAGTATATACAAAGAACTAAAGAAGCTGAAAAGCAGCAAGCCAAGTAATCCAATTAAAAAATGGGGAACAGTGCTAAACAGAGAATTCTCGACAGAGGAATATCGAATGGCAGAGAAACACTTAAAGAAATGCTCAACTTCATTAGCCATTAGGGAAATGCAAATCAAAACAACCCTGAGATTTCACCTTACACCCACCAGAATGGCCAACATGAAAAACTCAAGTGACAACACATGCTGGAGAAGTTGTGGAGAAAGGGGAACCCTCCTCCATTGCTGGTGGGAATGTAAACTGGTACAACCACTTTGGAAGTCAATCTGGTGCTTACTCAGACAATTAGGAATAACACTTTCTCAAGACCCAGCTATACCACTGCTAGGTATAGCTCAAGTACACAACAAGAACATTTGCTCAACCATGTTTGTAGCACCTTTATTTGTAATAGCCAGAACCTGGAAACAACCCAGATGTCTATCAACGGAGGAATGGATACAGAAATTGTGGTATTTTTACACAATGGAATACTACTCAGCAATCAAAAAGGAGGAAATCATGAAATTTGCAGGCAAATGGTGGGATCTAGAAAAGATCATTCTGAATGAAGTATCCCAGAAGGAGAAAGACAAACATGGTGTATACTCGCTTATATAGACCTACAAGATATGATAAAAATAATGAAGTCTAAAACACATAAAGAAGATAAAGAAGAAAGCAGGCATGGGGTAAGATGATCAATCCTCACTTAGAAAGACAAATGAGATGTGCATTTGACGTATGACAGGAGTCTACTGCAGAAGGCATCTGAAAGACTCTACCAAACGGTGTTACAAAACAGATACTAAGACTCATAACCAAACCTTCAGCAGAAGGGGAGTTAGTATGACTTGGAAAGGATAGGAGCCCCACAAGAACCAAATACATCTGGGCACAGGGTTTTTTGTTTTTTGTTTTTTTTTTTTCTGAAACTGTTTTTCCAACCAAGGACCATGTATGAATATAACCTAGAACCTTTGCTCGAACGAAGCTCATGGTAGCTCAATAACCAATTGGTTTCCCATAGTAAGAGGAACAGGGACTATCTCTGACAGGAACTCAATGGCAGGCTCTTTGACCTCCCCACCCCACAAGGGAGGAGCAGTCCTGCTAGGCCACAGAGGAGGTCTTTGCAGCTAGTCCTGAAGATACCTGATATAACAGAGCCAGATGAAAGGGGGGAGGTCCTCCCCAATCCGTGGACTTGGAAAGGGGCAGGGAGAAGCTGAGGGAGGGAGGGTGGGATTGGGAGGGAATAAAGGAGTGGGATACAGCTGGGATACAGAGTTAATAAAATGTAACTAATAATAATTAAAAACGTCAAAAAATCATTAAAAATAAATAAAAATAAATATGATATAGATCAATTAAACCACATTTTTGTAGACTGGAACCCACCGATGAGGCCCTCCTGCTTCCTGAGAAAAACAAACCAAAAAAGCAGAAAAAGAGTCCAAGAATGTGTCAGATCCCACACTTAGATAAGTGTAATCAAAGGGCAGTTGATTTTGACAATTCAACAACACTAATGCATATCTCTTACAGCACGGCATGACATTTTCAAGCACTTTAGCCAGTTCCTTCCTAGGTGTGAAATGTACCCCATCTCGAATTACCCCAAAGGATAATCTATTTCTGGAACACACTAATAAAGGATTGAAAAGTTTCACCATTTCATATAAGTAAGTGTAAGATTGTAAAGTTAATATCCCTCACACACATATAAATATTTATCAGATACTTAAGTTTACAACCACAACATACGTAAATAACACTGCTACATATTCAGGAATGAGGTCTTGAAATAACTCTAGAGTTGGGAAGCACTATGCAAGTCAGTTCACAAAAAGACAGCTGGCCCCACAGTAGTAGCAGCAGTGGTATAATCACATGTATACATCTCATGACTTACTGCAGACTTTTCTGCATTCTGTGCTGCCTAAGGACTGCTTGAATATTTTCTTAATGGCTATGGAATATTTAAATTGAACATGATGAGCACCAGATTGTTTACAAAGTGAAGACCAATAATAGTCTCCACATAAGTTAATCTGCCTCAAAATGTCAAATTTCATTTCTTGTACTTATTGTGTGTAATATTTCACACTTTTCTTTTTGAAGATACTTTCCAAAGACAATTCAGTAATTTTTAAATTCTATTAAAATATTCATATTCACACAGACAGATGAGTTTCCCAAAAGAAAGAGATGGTTCTTATAATTTTGGAGGAAAGAAGGGGAAGAAAGCTTTTTTATTTTATTAGTTTTACTAAAAAGAGCAGTCTAGTGCAAAATAACATGCTAGGTGGTCCCTTAACAACTTTATCAGACTCCAAAATATATTTGATCAACTGCAGAATTCCTAAACTTAGTCAGTCTATGCCATGCCTATCAATGTGTGTGTGAGCCAGGTGTCCACTTCGTTTGTGGACACTGAGCGATGGGCTATGACCAGAGGCCAAATATCACTGAAGTGAAGATAGTGTGACTGTGCATGGCTAATGTCCATGGAACAAAACAAGCAAGAGTGCATCGGATGCCTCTTATCTATTAAACTAGAAACTCATTAATCTCATGTGTATATTTGAATATATGTGGTACTTTCAAACTGTTACCTTTCAGCATGTTTTGAATCTTTAAATTTAACCTGTGTTCTCCAGCAAGTGAAACAGTGCAAAGTTCAGTAATGAAAGAACATATATTTTAAAGCCTCATCTTGAAAGTGGCAATGGTGGAGAACTCCCTCTTTCAGTGGGCTAGAAGGAGATAAGGGGAAGAGGGAGAAAGGGAGGGAGCTTCATTTGAGATATGCAATGAATAAATTGTGAAGAAAAAAAGAAAAGTTAAAAAAATAAAAGGAGATTTGTAATGCATGGTTTAAAAAAAGGACCCTGCAAATATATATTTTTTTATAAATTAAAAAGAAGAAAATGAAAATGTGAGTAAAATTTTTGAATAACCACTCAACCAAAGAAAATAATATAGCACTTAACACACACACACACAAAAAAAAACATGCCAGACATCATTAGTCATTAGGAAAGCATGCGTTAAAGTGCTATAAAGTATCATCACAGGCACTAGATGGCTAATACAAAGCTCTCATTATATCAAATGTATTTAAAATAAAATAACAATGAAGCCCCATTTGTGTTAGGGTTTTATTGAATTTAAGGATAAACATTATATTCATTTTTAAAGCTGGAAACATTAATAGATCTGAATGACAAGAATGAACCACATAAGTCAAGTTTTGGGGCAAAGGCAACCCAGGTAGAAAGAATGGCAAATGTGCCCATGGGAAGATCAAACAGAAAATTGCACGGGATGAAGAGGGGACATAAGTTATCATGTGTCATAAAAAGGTACCAAAGGCTAGGAGGTGAGAGTTTATCTGAATAGGAAATGTTACAGAGTAAGTTTAAATACTTTTAAACTTGTTTTAGTCACAATTTTATTCATCAGTAAGGTGGCAATAATTAGTCATGTAAAGCACAAGAAAGACTTCACAAAGCATCTAGCATCATTTGAAATATGTTTATGGTGAAGCTGGACAGAAACCCAGCATTTAAGAGCAGTTGCTGTTCTTACAGATGACCTGGGTTCAGTCATCATGGTAGCTCACAACTATCTATAACTCCAGCTCAGGTTTTGGTTTCTGGTCATCTTTTGGTTTCTGCAGATGCCACACATGCATAGTTGTAGTTCATATGTGTATGCAAAACACCAAGTACATAAAGTAAATATAAAAATTTTTTAAAGATTTGTTGTTTTATTACCATGTTTTATGGGGTTTCAGCGCCTAAGAATTGGATGGCATACCATTATTTTAAGAACCATTGGAAAATTAAAATGCTGTTGATTATAATGAAGATGGATACAAGAAAGGATAATAGAGCTGAATATGATTAAAGTGCCTTATATAAACAATTATGCAAATGTCATAATGAAATTCATTATTTTGTACAATTAATATATGATAGTAAAAACAAAAATCACAACACCTATTATTTAAAAGCTTTAGTTGTCCTTAATTTACTGGTTCATAGCTTTTCATCTCATGCCATGTCTTAAGTATACATAAAAACAAATACATCAGAAAAGAAAGGGAAAAAAGAAAAAAGGTTGATTTCTTACTGAAATGTTTCCCATTCACAATTTTACTATTCTCTCCCTTTTGAATTCAGGACCTCAGTCGTCCTGTACTGTGTTGACCCGTCAGTGACATGAAGGAGGCTACCACGAAACCATGTGACACTTTCGTTGTTTCTACTCTTGGACATATTAATCTTATTTAATATCTGCATTGAAAATTTAACTATAAATGTTTCCCAACATTCCTTGGATAATGCAGGAAGTAAAAATCTGGGAATTCATGGCAAGAAAGGTCATTTGACTATCAATTACATTAATTGAGCTATGGTTCTACCCTGACATTGTTCTCCAAATCCACAAACTGAAGTCTGGACCAAACTCTGGTCCAAAGCTCTTTGCTCTGAGATTTTAGTGAAACAGTAATCATTTTCACACGTGGAGTCCTTTGTTGTATTTCTATGCTGACTCTTCTTTACTTCCCATCATGATCTCTATCTAGTCTTAATAATGTTAAAAAAAAATCTGCTATAGCTATTCTCTTTGTTTATATTATTTTCTTCTACATGATAAATTCAATCACACCAATTTACTAAAAGGAAAATAAAATCCAATGCATTTCTATTGAACACACTCTGCCCTGACTCTGAAATAACTCAAACCAGACAGCCACTTCTCCAGTCATTGAAGCCAGACACACAGCTTCTCAAACAGAAAGCATAAAGTATACATGCCATTGAGAGAGCTCAGTCACATGACCAAACTCCTCAAGTCTGAAGAATTGCTGTGGAAAACCCAGTCTGCTGTAATGAAAATTCTGAATACTAGATAACTACAACTCTGGTATCAGTGTTGCTCTGAGGTTGTGATGGCAGCTTCAGGGGGTGGGGGGGGAGATATTACTTGAAATAGAGGGGTTACTCCATTACAAATCTCTTGGAGCTATTATGAGTAGTATCAACACAGGAAGAATGAAGTGAAGGTTACCTTTGTTAGTAAATGCTAATTTCATGCACTGCTCTTATTAGACTATAGAATGACCATTCATATGCTACAAAATGTTTCTCAGTGTTTATGTAAGTGTTTCCAGATGAGATTAGCACTGGAATCCACAGACTGAGTAAGGCCAATGGCCCTCTATAATGTAGATGGGCATCATCCAGGCCACCACAGTCTGAAGAGAATACAAAATAAAATGCAGAGAAGGGCTCAGTTTCTACCTGATTTCTTGAGCTAGTGGATGTATCTTCTCCTACCTCTGTATATCAGGCTCCCGGATCTTCAAATTGAGATTAAGCTGGAATCAAACCTCAGCTCTCTGGTTCTCCAGTATTTGGAGCATGTCACTGACCTTAATGAGTCTTCAGCTTATAGATGGTTAATCATTAGAACCTCACCTCCATAATCATGTGAATTAATACCTTGTAATAAACATCTTTTTTCCCTCTGGAAAATGAGTATAGCTATAGTCACCAATTGCTACTTTTCTTTTTCTGTTTTGTTATTGTTCTGTCAGGACCACAATAGTAACTGTGCAGTGTGTGGAGAATATCACAGAAGGTGAAACATGAACTCTTGTATCTGCTGCTGCTTAACCGGTGTCTTCAGTGCTCTGATATCACTTTTACAGAAGCAAAATTAGGGCAAGAACTATATAGATAAGAATATTCTAAAAACAATAGTTCATACCTGAAGTAGATACTCTAGTAAATAGAAAGCTAAGCTTGAAATTGTAATGATGTTTTTATTTTTTGAAATTATTTTTTAATAATTACATTTTATTCACTTTGTATTCCAGCTGTAGCTCCCTCCCTCATACCCTCCCAATCTCTTCCTCCCTCATTTCCTCCCAGCCCCTCTCCAAGTCCACTGATAGGGGAAATCCTCCTTCCCTCCCTCCTTCCTTCCCTAGCCTATCAGAACTCATCAGGACTCTTTGCATTGTCGTCCCCTGGCCTGGTCAGGCTGCTCCCCCCTCAGGAGGAGGTGATCAAAGAGCTAGCCACTAAGTTCATGTCAGAGACAGTCCCTGTTCTCATTATTAGGGATCCTACTTAGATACTGAGCTGCCATGGGCTACATCTGAGCAGTGGTTTTAGATTATCTCCATGAATGGTCCTTTATTGGAGTATCAGCTTCAGAAAAGACCCCTGTGCCCAGATTTTTTGGTGCTGTTGCTCTGCTTGTGGAGCTCCTGTCCCCCCCAGGTCTTTCTATCTCCCCCTTCTTTCATAAGATTCCGTGCACTCTGCCTAAAATTTGGCTATGAGTCTCAGCATCTGCTTTGATACCCTGTTGGGTAGAGTCTTTCAGAGGTCCTCTGTGGTAGGTTCGTGTCCTGTTCCCTGTTTTCTTCCTCTTCTGATATCCATCCCATTTGCCTTTCTGAGTGAGGATTAAGCATCTTACCCAGGGTCATCCTCCTTGCTTACTTTCTTTAGGTGTACAGATGTTAGTATATTTATCCTATATTATATTTCTAATATCCACTTATAAGTGAGGATATATCATGTGTGTCTTTCTGCTTCTGGGATACCTCACTCACGATGATCTTTCTAGTTCCCACCATTTGCCTGCAAATTTCATGATTCCCTTGATTTTAATTGCTAAGTAGTATTTCACCGTGTAAATGCACCACAATTTCTGCATACATTCCTCCGTTGATGGACAACTGAGTTGTTGCCAGATTCTGGCTATTATAATGAATAAAGCTGCTATGAACATGGTTGAGCAAATGTCCTTGTTTTATACTTGAGCATCTTTTGGATATATCCCTAGGAGCAGTATAGCTGGATTTTGAGGTTACACTATTCCTAATTGTCTGAGGAAGCACCAGATTGATTTCCAAAGTGGCTGTACAAGTTTACATTCATACCAGCAAAGGGAGAGAATTCCCCTTTCTCCACATCCTCTCCAGCATATATTGTCACTTGAGTTTTTTATCTTAGCCATTCTGATGGGTGTAAGGTGAAATCTCAGGATGGTTTTGATTTGCATTTCCCTGATGGCTAAGGACATTGAGCATTTCTTTAAGTGTTTCTCTGCCATTTGATATTCCTCATTGAGAATTCTCTGTTTAGCTTGTACCCCATTTTTAATTAGATTACTTGATTTGTTGCTTTTTAACTTCTTGAGTTCTTTATATATTCTGGATATTAGCCCTCTATCAGATATAGGCTTGGTGAATATCCTTTCCCAGTCTGTAGGCTGTTGTTTTGTTCTGATGTCAGTGTCCTTTGCTTTACAGAAGCTTTTCAGTTTTATGAGGACCCACTTATTGATTGTTGATCTTAGAGCTTATGTTGTTGGTGTTCTGTTCAGGAAGTTATCTCCTGTGCCTATGTGTTCAATTAACTTATTAGTTTTGCATGTGTGTGTGCATGTACATGCACACCCATATCAAAACAGACATTGTAAGGTTGAAGAGCAATTCAGTGTGGTTGGTTCTTTCATCCCAACTTTATGTGGGTTGGACAGGGAGGGTACATGAATCAAATTGCATTTTCTGTGAAATATTAAGAACTTTCATGGAAAGAAACCAAAAGGGGGAAAAACTATAAATTTAAAATAATTATTCTTCACACATACCCTTGTTTAGTGAGAATTTTTTTTTAATGGTAAAAGATTTTTTTTCATCAATTACACTTTATTCATTCTGCATCCCCCCATAAGCTCCTCCCTCCTCCCCTCCCAATCCCACCCTCCCTCCTCCCTCTGCTTGCATGCCACTCCCCAAGTCTACTAATAGGGGAGGTTCTCCTCTCCTTTCTGATCTTAGTCTGTCAGTTCACATCAAAAGTGGCTGCACTGTCCTCTACTATGGCCTGGTAAGGCTGCTCCCCCCCAGAGGGAGGTGAACAAATAGCAGGCCAATCAGATTATGTCAGAGGCAGTCCCTCTTCACATTACTATGTAACCCAATTGGACTCTGAACTGCCCTGGGCTATATCTGTGCAGGGGTTCTGGGTTATCTCCATGAATAGTCCTTGGTTGGAGTATGAGTCTCTGGGAAGACCCCTGTGTTCAAATTTTCTTGTTCCGTTGCTCTCCTTGTGGAGACCCTGTCTATCCAGCTCTTACTATTTCCCAGTTCTTACCTAAAATTCCATTCACTCTGCCCAACAGTTGCCCATCAGGCTCAGCATCTGCTTTGATAGTCTGAAGGGCAGAGGCTTTCAGAGGCCCTCTGTGGTAGGTTCCTAGGTTGTTTCCTGTTTTCTTCTTCTTCTGATGTCCATCCTCTTTGCCTTTCCGGATGGGGATTGGACATTTTAGTTAGGGTCCTCTCTCTTGCTTAGTTTCTTTAGATGCACAGGTTTTAGTGGGTTTGTCCTATGTTGTATGTCTATATGAGTGAGTATATACCATGTGTGTCTTTTTGCTTCTGGGACAACTCACTCAGGATGATCCTTTCCAGATCCCACCATTTACCTGCAAATTTCATGATTTCCTTATTTTTCATTGCTGAGTAATATTCCATTGTGTAGATGTACCACAATTTCTGCATCCATTCTTCAGTTGAGGGGCATCTGGGTTGTTTCCAGCTTCTGGCTATTACAAATAAAGCTGCTACAAACATAACTTTGGTTTCTTTATAAAACACAGAAAAGTTATGGGAATATGTTTCCATTTTAATCTCAGGACTATGGGGCTGTTTTGCAGCAGCTGACTATGATTTGCCTCATGTTTGGGTAGCAGCATGGTTTTGCCAGCAGTAGATAACCATGATTGTGTGACATTTGGAATTTTAGGGACTTTTCAGAGGACATATGAATGCTAGGTCCCTTAGAGGCAGAGGTCCTGATGTTGATTGGATGCTGTTGGTTGCAGTTAGTCAAGTAGTCATGGGCAAAAAAAATGAGACAGAGAAATTAGATATCCTCATGGCAAAGATCAAACTTGTCCCGAGGAACTCTATGTCCCTAATCAGCAGGAAATAGTCTAATGATAACTTTGTCCCATTTCTCTTTTATCCTTTTTTTTTCCTCTCCCATCTAGTATTAGGGGTTTGAAAGGGAAGAAGTAAAGGGTTAGAGAAGGGGGGGAAAGAAAAAGAAACCCTCAAAATAGCTACACCCTTGAATTTCCCATTCTTTCTTTGACAGGCCTGAAAGAAAGTTTTCATGAGACTTTTTTTTTTCCTAAAAGGAAAGGAGGACTTAAAACTTTCCTGGAAGAGAAAGCGAGGTTATCAATTTTTTTTCTGAAGGCAATTCTGGAATCCTACAAAGAAATCAAAAGAACAAAAAGGTAAGATTCTTTGCTTGACTAAATCTGGTCAGACTCCTGTACCTTTTTTTTTTTTTTAATAAGTAAGGCCCTTCTGCACATTTACTTATAAAACCCAATTATAGAAAACTACCATGACAAGAGAATTAGTAAGCCTTTTCACTCTTGTTGTCTGACAACCCTCCTCCAACCCACAGGATATTTCTGATTTCCGTGGTTGATCTTTAGAAGGAATCCTGTTATACTGGTTAACCTTGAATCTTTGTTTACCCTTAACTAGCCACGGCTCCTCTTTAGAGTAATTTTCATATATTGGCTGTTACCTGCTCTTTTATTCTACAGCCCCATCTTTATAAAGCATACTTAGAGGTAATACAAAGCTCTCCCTCACTGAAAAGTTCTATTGCCAGGGACCTCATCTATACTGGGATGCCTCTGAATAGTGTCTTTTTAAATTTTAAATAATGCTTTTACAAGTATCATTGATTAGGTTTTCTCTTTAACACAGCCCATCAATAGGAGACTATTATACCACAAGAAAGAGGATAACACTCTACAAGACTCGGTAATGCAAAGCATTTCAGAGAAAGCAAACAAACAAACAAACCATAAAACAAAAAAAAAAACCTAAACAGAGAAGACTGATGTCCCTACCTTATCAGTGAAATTATAAAGTACATAGTTAATAGTACTTATTGGTACTTAATAGTAGTTAATAATAATAGAGAATACTGGAAGTGTCATGGTCTCAGAGGCTCTGAAAGTAATCACGAGTTAGGATTTTAAGTTTCTTAAAGTTTCTCAAGCATCCATAAATATGAACAAACTAACAAAACAGTGGGCTGTATCATTGTTAATGTATGACATGAATGGCAAGACTATAGAAATAGCAGAAACATGAATCTAGTCTGCAACTGAATAATAGTTAAAATAGAACATAGCAGCCACCAAAGTTAATTTCTAATTTGCCTTTTCCCAAAGTTGAACTGTTGTAACAAGCAAGAGTCTGTGTAGGATACTACAATAGCAAATCACATAAGTTACTGAAGGAACATAGGTTCTAAATGAGAAATCCCAAAGGGAAAGAAAGTACTCAGGATAAGGACTCGGTACATATATTTTATACTAGTGGCACATCCCTCACTGATGGGATGTGCTCACTATAAGTTCATTTCTCTGAACATCATTTAGGATGCAATTTTATCACTGATTTTTCTCTCATTAAGTTAGATTCCAAATATGCAAATGAATTTTCATTTTAACTTCAGTCTAAATTGGCATATCAACACAAATATATTTCTTACCAAAGCTCCAAAATAGAAACAGCAGTACAATGGCAAATTAGGACACAAAGAGAAAAAGCCAAGATCACAAGATGCTGGGAAGAAAGAATCTATCTATAGTGTCTTTGGTATCTTATAATTCAGCTCTAGGGAAGAGATAGTTTCATATACAATCAGTCCAGCATATTGGAGTTGCCAATATAGTGTGACCAAAGAAATTCACCAGGTTAGATATTTTTATAGAGATTGTAACAGTTTCTCAACTGTGCCTTTACCCACTTTAATGATCTGGTTTGGTTTTGTTTGGGAGGCCTGGTCATATCTACTGCTTTTGCTTCGATGACATCAGGAAGAAAGACCTCTTTGCTGAAGATTTCTGCTGCAACTCTGCCAAGATCATTTAGAAGAAAGTAACTGTATCCTGACCTTGGCCTTTCTCTGAATCTTCTTGACAATTTCAATGACCAGTTCAATCAACTGTTTCCTCCTTTTAACCAAATCTTGCTCATTAACTTTAAGTATGTACAGCTCCACTGATCTTTATCTGGATGGCTTCCCGCCAGCTTTACATAATAGTCAATTCACACCTTACATTATTAACTTTCTTCATTTGTTTGTTTAGGTTTTTTGTTGTTTGTTTTTTTGATAGGGTTTTTCTGTGTGGCTTGGCTGTCCTGGACTTGCTTTGTAGACAAGGTCGGCCTCAAACTCGTAGAGATCTGGCTGCATCTGCCTCTCACAGTGCTGGGATTACAGGCGTGCCTCACTGAACCCTGCTAACTTCATTCTTTCACATCAAAATTCTTGAAGGAATTGACTTTTCTGCATATTTGGATCTATTTATTTTGTGCTCTTTATCTCTGTGGCCTCTGAGAGGAGATTAGACAATGTATACCTCATGGGGCTGCTGACTGCATTAAACAAAATACGCAGGTGAGAAATTTCAAATGGAATCTAATGTATAATTAAATGATAATAAGTATACACAGTTATTATTCATGCAACTTTTAGTTAAAATTTATTGAGCAACTATAGCAGTGGGTGGCATATGAGATATTTTTTGAAAAACATTTTGAAAGCATATCTAGCCTCTTTCAGTCCAGTGTGAAAGAGCACGCTAAAGTACATGATATGGCAATGCCCTTATGGTAATGGCAACTAAAGCAACGACAAAATATAATCACCACAGAAGGTCATTCATACTGTCAACCACATCATTACTGGATATTTCATTCACATGGACCAGATTTAAAGGTTGTCCTTTAAAGTTGAGGCACACAAAGTTGTGAATATAAAGGAATTTGAATAGAAAAACTGATATTCTCCCTAGAATATGGTAGACACTGCATCACTCAGCTTCACCAATTAAGACAATTCAAAATAAAAAAAAGGTCAGTTTTGCTGATTCAAACCAGAAGAGCTCACTCTTTCTCTATCGCTGTGTTCCAAAAGTTTCTTATCTTTTTTTTTTTTTTTTTTCCTTTAGGTAGACAGAAAGTATACAAGAATTTTCTCAACTTGTCTGCCATTCCAGGTTGGAAATAAGTATCTGAGCTTGTTTCTGGCATGAAATACTTTACAATTACAACTCTTCTATCTGTAACAATGATAAGGACCTTATTCAAACTGGCCCATATCTCAAATTAAAGGCTTATTAGCTTACAGCATAAAAGAATAGTAATTTGATGTCCTAAGGTCAATCATTGATATGACCTGTTAACTTTAAATCCATCTTCTTACTTCATAGTTAACTTGGATGGGTAATAAAGCATTTTTCCTTACTATAAACTACTGGAAGTGATACATTCTCATCAAGAAAACCACTGCTGTTATTTTTAAAATCTTACCATAGACTTCTAACCACCAAATATCCATTCTTTCCTGCTTCCTTATTGAGAACACTTCAACACTGTAAAGACTTACTAACATTTATCATTTACATAATGTAATACATAATTTTATGTAATAAATACATTACATAAATGTAAATGATAAGAATATTCTCCTCTTTGCACTCAGAATCTGTTACATTCTCTTCATTCTCCATGAAATTTTGTTTTGTTTAAGGTCTTTTAGAAAGACCTAGATTCAAAATCAGTTTTATTAACTGTATTAATGGGAACAACTTTACATATACATTTTTGAAACTTTCCTGTAACTTTTATGGTATCTGTTCCTAAAAATGGTCATGAGTATGAAACATACTAATGGGAGCACAAAGTCCTATGAATGCCTTGGAAGGGACAATTACCAGCTGTTCTCCAGTGGCCTACAGGAGTGTAATTGCATTACATGGGTAAATACTTTTGTCTCCTAGGGCTATTTTATTTTACTTTTTCCACACAAAGTCAATCATAGCTCTACTTTCTATGTTCTATTCTACTCTTCAGCATTAGATCCATTCAAAGGTGTGTGCTTAGCCATTCATGATTTCAGCTATTTGTGACCACAGAGATAATGCCTTGTTTATTTAGAAATTATGTTGAGTGACCCTTCGTATTCTGGCTTAATGACTTTAACTCACTGTACATGTAGTGTTCTTCTCTACCCTAATAGTTTCAAAGATGCACTCATGAAAAGAATGTTTTTGTATTTTATCATTTGAGAACCCTCTGTTCATTTTATTAGTTTATATAGTGATGGGTGCTTTGGATTTTTAGTATTTCAGTGGTTGTGTGTGTGTGTGTGTGTGTGTGTACAGTGTCAGATATATAGGTAGCAAAGATTTTTTTTCCTAGTATGTAAGCTGTTTCTTCTCTTAGTTAATTATTTCCTTTGGTGCACAGACACTTTGCAGTTTCATTAAATCTTTTTATTTTTTTCCTTATTTTTCTTTTTATTTATATTTTTATTAATTACAGTTTATTCACTTTGTTTTCTACCTGTAGCTCCCTCCCTTCCCCCTTCTCAATCCCACCTCCTCTCTTTCTTCTCCACCCATGCCCCTCCCCAAGACCACTGATAGGGGAAGTCTTCCTGCCCTTCCTTCTGATCCTAGTCTATCAGGTCTCATTAGGAGTGGCTGCATTGTCTTCCTCTGTGGCCTGATCAGGCTGCTCTTCTCCTCAGGGGGAGGTGATCAAAGAGCAGGCCAATCAGTTCATGTCAGAGACAGTCCCTGTTCCCATTACTATAGAAACCACTTGGACACTGAACTGCCATAGGCTACATTTGTGCAGGGGTTCTAGATTATCTCCATGAATGGTCCTTGGCTGGAGTGTCAATTTCAGAAAATACCCCTGTGCCCAGATTTTTTGGTTCTGTTGTTCTCCTTGTGGAACCCCTATCCTCCCCAGTCTTACCCACTTCTTTCATAAGATTCCCTGTGCTCTGCCAAAAGTTTGGCTATAAGTCTCAGCCAATAAGTCTCTGGAATGTAAAGTTGTACAACCACTTTAGAAATCAATCTGGCGCTTTCTCAGACAATTAGGAATAGTGCTTCCTCAAGATCCAGCTACACCACTCCTAGGCATATATCGAAAAGAGGCTCAAGTATACAACAAGGACATTTGCTCAACCACGTGCATAGCAGCTTTATTTGTAATAGCCAGAAGCTGGAAACAACAATCCATCCAGAAACTGGATGCCCCTCAGTTGAGGAATGGATACAGAAATTGTGGTAGATATACACAATGGCATATTATTCATCAATTAAAAACAAAGAAATCATGAAATTTGCAGGCAAATGGTGGGAACTGGAAAAGATCATCCTGAGTGAGGTATCTCAGAAGCAGAAAAACACACAGGATATGTACTCACTCATAAGTGGATATTAGATGTATAATATACGATAAACATACTAAAATCTGTACACCTAAAGAACTAACCAAGAAGAAGGACTCTGTCTAAGATGCTCAATCAGAAAGGCTTCAGAAAGGCAAAGAGGATGAACATCAAAAGAGGGAGAAAAACAGGGAACAGGACAGGAGCCTACCACAGAAGGCTTCTGAAAGACTCTACCCTGGAGGGTATCAAAGTAGATGCTGAGATTCATAAATCTACTTTTTAAATGAAGAATAAATGTCTTGTAACCATAAAAATTACTTATTTTCACTATCAGAAAAGCACAACAAAAATTATAATGAAATTCCATCTCACTGTAGCAGAATTGCAGACAGCATGGAAAAAAATAAATTACAAGTCCTAGCTAGAATACAGATGAAAAGTAACCCTTATACACTGCTGGTGGGTATGCAACTTAATCCAGCTACCATGGAAGTTAGTTTAGCTATTCTTTAAAAGACTAAAAATAGATACTACATAGGACCCAGCTATACTGCTTCTGGGTATTTACCAAAGGGCTTCAGGTCAACATATCACTGAGATAAGCACACAGCACATAGTAATGTTATGGAATCAATCTAGGAATCCAACAACAGAACTATTTTTAAATACAGGAATTATAGTTTGCATACACCCTGAAATTTTTAGCAATGAAGAATAGAATTATTTCATTAGGAAAAATTAAATATAAGTGGAGATCATCATGAGCAAATTAAGTCAGTCACAATGATAAGTGCTTTATATTTTCTCTCATCTCTGTCTTTCTATAGACTTATAGGTATATAAAATCATATATGCATACATGACATGAAAGACAATTCAAAACTGTATGGAAAACAAAGGTGACTAATGGGAGGAAATAAAATATGTTTGCGGGATACGTTCAAGGTATATTATATCTTAACATGAGAATGGCCTTTAGTAACCCTGTATATTACAATAAAATTTTGGAAAGATAAGATGCTTTATTTTGTTTTAAAAAACAATTCATCATGAGTCTTTGCTTTGAAAACACTGCTAGTTAGAGTCTTTCAGATGCACTCAGTAGACTCCTGTCATACATTCAATGCACATCCCATCTGTCTTTCTAAACGAGGATTGATCATCTTACCCCACGTCCGCTCAATTGATTATCTTTTTTAGCTGTATAGATTTCATTATGTTTATCATATCTTATAGGTCTATATAAGTGAGTATATCCCATGTTTGTCTTTCTCCTTCTGGGATATTTCACTCAGAATGATCTTTTCTAGATCCCATCATTTGCCTGCAAATTTCATGATTTCCTCCTTTTTGATTGCTGAGTAGTATTCCATTGTGTAAAAATACCACAATTTCTGTACCCATTCCTCCATTGATGGATATCTGGGTTGTTTCCAGGTTATGGCTATTACAAATAAAGCTGCTATAAACATGGTTGAGCAAGTATCCCTTTTGTGTACTTGAACGAACTTTGGGTATATACCTAGCAGTGGTATAGCTGGGTCTTGAGGAAGCACTATTCCTAATTGTCTTAGAAAGCAGAGTACAAGGAATCATAAGAAAGAAGGGGAGTTAGTCTGATGGGGAAAGGATAGGAGCTCCACAAGGACCAAATATATCTGGGCACAGGGTCTTTTCTGAGACTGACATTCAACCAAGGACCATGTATGGATATAACCTAGAACCTCCACTCAGATGTAGCCTGTGGTAGCTCAGTAACCAATTGGTTTCCCAAAGTGAGGGGAACAGGGACTATTTCTAACAGGAACTCAATGACTGGCTCTTTGGTCTCCCCACCCCCGAAGGGAGGAGCAGTCCTGTTAGGCCACAGAGGAGGGCTTTGCAGCCAGTCCTGAAGATACCTGATAAAACAGGATCAGATGAATGGGGAGGAGGTCCCTCCTATTAGTGGACTTGGAAAGGGGCACGGTGGAGATGAGGGAGGGAGGGAGGGTCTGGGAGGGAATGAGGGATCGGGACACGGCTGGGATACAGAGTTAATAAAATGTAACTGATAAAAAAATAATAATAAAATTAAAATAAAAAATATTTAAAAAAAACCAATTTATCAAAGATCTGTGAGTAGGTTAAAGGACAAGAATGGAGCTAGCAAGCCTTGTTCCAGATGACATGTACCTAACCTGACTTTCAACAGCCACATCTATGTTCCCGAAGACTTTTCCAAATCTCAGATGATGGTAGTAAATAATTAAGCTATCTTGGGATCAGTCTTCAGTCAACAACTGATAAAAGTGGTCTATATACATTTTATATCTTTCACTTTTGGATGGATGAATTCTGAGACATGAGTGTTAAACACTTTCCAGTTTTCCCAGTCTAATATTCCAATATTCCTTTCTGCTTTGAGATGGATATGTGTTTCTCTCTGATATTCCTATGTTGACACTTAGACCTAAAGATGATGGTGTTCAGAGATGGGGCTTTAAGGAGACTGGATCATGGACAAGGTCAGTGTCCTCTGAAAGAGTTGAAGATGAGCCTTTTCTCTGTTTTGTCTTCATGCCATAGGAGGATGTAGCCTTGTTAAGACCCTCTAGAGGATATTGCAATAAAGCCCTCTCTTGAGGCCAGCCCTTTCTGGATGCTGAATGTGCTAACATTTGACCTTGATTTTTTTTTTTACCATCTCTAGATCTTTGACTTCACAGACCTTTGAAAAAATTGTAATTTAAGTTAATCAAAGCTACCTTAAATAACCTATCTTTTAAACAGTTCTACATGTTTACAAAGGCCATCTTCGTACACTTTATATGATGTACTTTGATATTTCCCTCACACTTGTTACATCCCCCTTTCTTCTTTTACCACCATTAGAATTATGAAAAACAAATTTCTGTTATTTATAAACAATTTTATCTAGCGTATTTAGCTACACTGTAAGAATGAATCAAGCTGCAATCCTTCATTGTATTGTTTTTCTCTCTCTCTTAATGATGTGCCCTGAAATTTCCAAGTGATATACTCACTCCTAAATCTTTACCTGAAGTTCTGATTCTAGAGCAAATTTCAATTAAAATTTTAAAAAAAGCTAGAAAGTAACTTTTCCTCGTGCCTTTTATGAGCTTCTCACAATAATTAAATGACATAGAGTCTAGAACACAGAGAACTCAACTGCTATGAATAATGTCTTCATTTCAGTTTATTGTTGCCACTTTTACTCTAGTTCTGATTAATATATTTTTAGAATCAAATAAATTAAAAAAAATCACACAAGGCAGTGATAATAAATGACCATGTTACTTGTCTATATAAAGTATAATCTATATTTAGAGTGTAATTTTTATGCTTTTAAAAAATATTTATCTTATGAAATAAGTGGGAAATAGTAAGATCTGGAGAGGACAGGAGGTCCACAAGGAGAGCAACAGAACCAAAAAATTTGAACACAGGGGTCTTTCTTGAAACTCATACTCCAACCAAGTACCATGCATGGAGATAGCCTAGAACCCCTGGCAGTTCAGTGTCCAAGTGGGTTTCATAGTAATGGGAACAGGGACTGTCTCTGATATGAACTGATTGGCCTGCTCTTTGATCATCTCCTTCTGAGGGGGGAGCAGCCTTACCAGGCCACAGAGGAAGACAATGCAGCCACTCCTGATGAGACCTAACAGAAGGATCAGAAGAAAAAAAAAAGAAACCCTCCCCTACCAGTAGACTTGGGGAGGGGCATGAGTGGAGAAGCTGGAGTAAGGGAGGAATTGGGAGGGGAGAAAGGAGGGCACTAGAGGGGGGATACAAAGAAAATAAATTGTAATTAAAAATAAAATAAAAAATAAAAAAAATTATGATTTCTTAAACTCTGAAAATTATGAAACTATGCAATGTTATATCAGCAGCCAGTTCATACATTTTGTGTTTACTCTGCCTCTTGTTTATATCAAAGACCACCTCAAGAGATGAACCTATGAATAAAAATGCCAGAATTATACAGATTACTTTGTATAATAACTTCAAAATTCATATTTTAAAACAGATGTGCCTTATTTGAATTTTGTAATGAACTCTGTAAGGCTGCATGGTGACAGAATCACAAAATACACATTTCTGTAAAGAAATCAACATCTTTGGGTAGTATGAGGCTGCTTCTGCCCCTTCTTCAAATATCACCATTCTAGTGAGGCTGATCTGATCATTTAATTAGAAATCACACTCATGACCTCTACCCATGCCAAATTTTCTGATCCCTTTATTCTCTCCACATTTTCCAAAGCATAGTCAGCTGCTGACATTGCCTACATTTCTTACAATGCTCACTGGATACTGTCTGTCACTCCTTAAAAGGAAGGATTTATCTACTGTATTCACTATTGTGCTCCTACATGTCCTAAAACACACAATAAAACTCAGTGTTCAACTAGTGAAAACATGGGTGACTAGTCTTCAATAGTAAATGTAACATTTGTTTCCTATTTTTTTTTAAAGCTAGTCTGTCAAAGGATAAAGCCGACATGTATAGGCTCCACCTGAACGAACAGATCCAATTGTATTTATTTACTTTATTTTTTATTTGTTATTAAAGTGTATGTTTATGATATATGTGAGGCACTATAGGGGCTGCACCTGCTATGGTGAGCAGTCAAGTTCAGATGGGAAATTAGGTGTCAGTTATCTCTCATCTTCATGTGGGTTGGAGGGAGCAAACTCAGGCCACCAGGCTTGTGGAGCAAAGGCTTTTTGCCTGCCCACACATATGGATATTTGTTTTACTGTTATCAGTAAAGTAATTAAATTGGAACCAAAGGTTTTTCTGCTCTACAGTGGTGTCAACAGTCAGTGCAAACTCTGGACCACACAGAAAAGAAAGAACTCTGTCGTGGGAGGACTGGGCTTTGTATTAAAACAAAATTGAAGTCAGAAAATGAATAGAAAGCTGCTCCAACACTGCCCTTTTCTAAGCAAATAAAAATGCTAGGGACAGTTCTGGAATTTTCTATCTCATTAGCTTTGCATTACTTATTAGCAAGGTACAGTGATGTCATTATTCTCGGTTATCTCAGGTGATTCCCATGTTGATTTTGAGATTATTCACATATTCTACACAACACAAAGCATTGGTAAACTCCACTTTACTATTCTATAGGACACACATGTAAATGGATGAATTATCCTATTTTATAGGATAATTCAGAATGCACATACTATAAAAAGCCCTACCCCACCTTCTCTGGAATGCATATCATGTACAGTACATTGTCTACTTCATTATTCTATAAAATGTTTATCATGTATAAAGCTTGATTCTACCATTCTATAAAATGTATATTATGTATAACTCCTGTGTTAGTCACTGCTCTAGTGCTGTGAAGAGACACCATGATCAAGGAAATTTTATAAAAGAAAGCATGCAATTGGGGGCTTGTTTACAGTTTCCAAGGCTTAGTCCATTATCATCATGTCAAGGAGGATGGCATCAGGCAGGAATGGTGCTGGAGAAGTAGCTGAGAGCTACATCCTAATCTCTCAGCAGAGAAAAAAGGAAGAGACTAGGCCAAGCATGGTCTTTTGAAACCTCAAAGACTACCCCTAGTGACACACTTCCTCTAATAAAGCCACACCTATTAATCCTTCTTAATCCTTTCAAAGAGTTTCACATTCTGGTGACCAAGCATTCAAGTATATGAATCTATGGGGGAGGGGCATTCTTCTTCAAACTACTACAGTGCCTCTCTGCCATTTTATTAAATTCATATCATATAGAAAGTTCCACTACACCGTTCTATAGAATGCATAAGTTTCTACTGTACCATTGTATAGATTGCACATCATGTACAAGGTTCTATTTCACTGTGCATACAATTGCACTGTGGGTACTTTATGCTTCCACAAATAATTATGCATTGTTTAAAAAAATTGGAAAAAATGATTGCTGAAGCCAGCTCATGCAAAATTTTCCACCAAATATCTGAAATCCTAATTTTGGAAATAAACTTTTTGCCAGCATAGGAAACATACATTCAAATTTTTAACAGCTAGATTCTTTAAAATGTATTCTTTAAAAATATAATTTCTCTATTATGTAAAATGGCCTGTATTTTCAGTAAGTAATATTATAAAGTCACAATATTTAAGGAAGAAATGGTCCAAAAACATATAGGACCTTCCTCATCAAAAAAGTAAAAGATTCAATCACTTTGAGGACCAAGAAGATGATTTTAAAAGGAAAATTGCATAATGTTAGAAAGGAATGGCAATGACTGTGGTAAAGTGGAGACTCTGACCTCTTTATGATGCAGCCAGCTGATTCTCAGCTATAGGAGATAGTTGCCAAGAGTATATACAGTGAATGTGACCAATTACTCAACCCCCTCCATGTGTGTATGTGTTTGTGTGGTATGTGAACAACAACCAGAACTCTAGCTTTCTTTCAGAAACTTCACACTCTGAGTGCCAAGCAAAATAATTTAACAATGTCATTGCAATATGGTTAACATATGATAGGTTTCATGTGCTCTGAACACTCAGGCTTTCAAAGATGGCTGCACCACATCCAGTTCCCCAAAGTTAAGGAACTATGTTAACTTGTACAAGATAGCTGCCACTGCGAAGAGCAGCCATACACTACCACTAAAGTTTTGTTCTAATTTTCACTGTAGAATCTTTTATCTCCAGGAGCGAAACCACAAACCTAGCCAGCTGGGACTGAGGAGGTCCTGAACTCCAGACTGAGAAGCACTTGCTTCAACCACTTGCTTTGATTCATGTCTCTTCCAAGCTTTCTTAGCTTCTCCTCATTTCCTAGTATATTCATTGGTATGGACATGGTGGTGCCAAAGAATTAGAAGGACTTGAATCAAACCACAGTTTTCCATATAAAACTCAGTAGCTGTTCAAACAGAAAATATAACATAATCAGGTATGTTCATACCAGGCTTGGAACAACAAAGCAGTGGGTATACTGTATCTAGTAAACAAGTAATTATCCTTAATGAGTTTCAAGAAATTGAGTTACTTTCTCTATAGTTGAAACATAACTCCTAGCTAATGTTATGCTTCATATCTTTATCTGTTTACAGTCTGTTTAAAATCTCTATCATTTTTGCCACAACTAACAGAGAATTTTCTGTCTTGCTCAAAGAAACATATACCTGTCTTTTATTGATAGAAAATAGAAAATTAATATTAGTATGGAGAAAATCAATATGCTATTTCTAGCTTCTATTACAGAATTTTAAATTTATGACATTTTTCCATTTGAACTCAAACATTTTAGCATATGAAATAGCAATATATCCACATATATTAAAGGCCTGTCTAAAGTAAGGTAGTGTGATGCTAAGGTGAAGATTAATCACAAGATAGGTACTCCAGCATTTTCATTCCAGTGCAAGACAGAAGTCCAATAGACTTATAACATATTGTGGTGAATGTCTTGGGGTAAATCAGGTCACAATAATTTGGTTTCAAAAAGAATATAGTTCTCAGATGGCTTGAATGTTCACTTTGGGTATGAAAATGACAAAACCAGAGAGAAGCATAACTCAAAACCCAAGTGAGATTGACAGTGGGAAAATCATTTACAAGCAAAAACCCTCAGCTGATGAGACTGAATGAGGGTGGGGTTGTGAGAAGGAGGAAGGGTAGACTCCACCAGAACAGTGAGGAGATTCACTCACCAGGGAGGTAGCCATTGTCTTTCAAACATTCATCAAAGGCTAAACAAACCACCTTTTAGGTTGTTCCAAGTCCCATGCATCATCTGTGGATGCTCAAGTCTTGGGTGTAATATTTGCATGTAACCTATACATATCCCCCATGTCCTGAAAATCATCTCTAGATTATATGTATTACTTAATTCAGTGTAAATGTTAATAGATGTTGTAATGCATTGCTTAGGGAAAATGACAAGAAAACTGTCTCTACATGATCAGTACAGGTGCAATATTTTTCAAATGTCTTTTGATCTGTAGGTAGTTGATTCCACAAATGCGAGTCCACCATGTATGGACAGCTGTAATGCTCACTTGAGTCATGAATACCTCATGATGTAATTGGAAAACTCATTTGGTATTTATTTCTATTTATCTAAAACCTTTAGGACAGCATTGTTCTAAAACCTACAGCAAGGAGTATTTTACATACTATTTCTAGACGATGTTTTTCTTTAGCCTGCTTCTTCCTTCAGAATCCTTACTTTTACAGGCTTAAGTACACACAAGTAGTAACTGTTCTTATGTTGGAAGAAGAATCCTTGTTTTAAACAGTTCTATTCTCTTCTGGGCCAGTAAAATTTAATGACGTTAAAAGATTAGTCTTTGTGTAAGACTACTGTTCTAGCTAATGATTTTTAACTGTTAGCTGAGTTTCCCCTTTCCATAATCTTTTAACTTAAATGATCATTATTAGAAGCAAACACACAATGAGATAGCCAGTCAACTGCTACATAGTTTCTAAATTGTGTGTAATCCCTGCATCTAAACTGAAAAGTGAAATTGATAATTGTGTACCAAATGTCTTATTTGGAACAAACCTGTGCTTGCTTCATTTTTTTTCTTTTCTCAGTCTTCCACATCACATATTCTCCTATTGAATTGATCATAGAACCAATATTGCTTACATTAGTTCTTCCTGATTAATTTGGAGAACAGGACACTGGAAAAACAAGGATATGAAGCAGCAGTATAGTATAGTATACTGCTATATATACTGAAGGAAAAAGAAAGTATTTTTCATTGTCAATGGGGGGTGAAATGTTAATTCCATTGACAACTAGAACATAGGTTTCCACAATAAAACAATTTTTTTTGGTAATTGTACATGAAATTTATTTCTTATATAAAAAACCAAGATACTGATTTTTCATTTTGATCATGCAGTTAATATCAGTGAACACAGCAAGGCAGCTATGCCTTTACTTTACCTTTTTATGAGGACATCCAAAGGAGCAGAAATGCTGAACCCAAGGATTTGAAAACATTGAGGATTCCCCATAGATCTCTTAATCAAGTAAAGGTTCATCTCTTAAATGTTCCAAGTAATATACAAAGCTGCTCTGTGTATCTTTTGAGCTTCTGTTCCCATGTATTTGTGGAATTTGGATGCAACAATTTAGTTTGCCTCTTCTCTATACTGTCTAACTGCAGCACACTTGGCCTTGAATGACTTATTTGATAGCCCTCATATAATGATTAATTACTGTGCATGGGGAACATATTTTGATGGTTGTTTACATCTTGTTCAGCATTTTATCTCTAATCACAGAAATGTAGTATGGTTTTCTCATAACCTGTATACGGTTGCATGAGTAGTTAATTATGTGTTTGCCTTTATGACAACCTGGAAATCAGGCCTAAATTAAAAGATAAAGCAAAGAATTATCCTCTATCCCATTCCTCATCTTTGTACCTTGCCCCCAGCACCTTTACAAAAACACATGCTTATATGTCCAACTTCATTCATCCTTCTGATAAGCTTTTATCTAATTCTGTTATGATGATGCATCGTAGAAATATAGAAGTCAAGGTCCTTAGATAAAAAGAGCAAGGCCATGAATGGGAACACAAGCTCCAGGTGGAATGTGGATTCTTTGATGATGCAGAGGGCATTGCTGACAGAATCAGAGAGCATGAGGGTAGGCAACAAACCTTTGTTACATTTCGTAAGCAGAAATAATTAGAGGTTAGTTTGTCTGTCTTGTTTGTAGTACATTTGAGAAATAATTGAATTATTTTGTCCCTTTTATTTACAAGCCATCACTTCCCGGAGAAAATATTTTTATAATAATTTTTATTTTTTTACATTAATCACAGATTATTTAGTTTGTATCCCAGCCATAGCCCCATCCCTCATTTCCCACCATCCCTCCCCCATCTCCTCCCTGCCTCTTTCCAAGTCCACGGATAGGGAAGAACCTCCTTGCCTTCCATCTGACCCTAGCTTATCAGGTCTCTTCAGGAATGGCTGCAATGTCCTCTTCTGTGGCCTAGCAAGGCTGCTCCTCCCTCGGGGAAAGGAGGGTTGAAGAGCCAGCCATTGAGTTCATGTCAAAAACAGTTCCTGTTTCCCTTACTAGGGAACCCACTTGGATACTGAGCTACCATGGGCTATATCTGAGCAGGAGTTCTAGGTTATTTCCATACATGGTCCTTGGTTAGAGAAACAGTCTTATAAAAGACCCCTGTGCCCTTGATATATTTGGTCCTTGAGGAGCTCCTATCCTCTCCAGGTCTTACTAACTTCCTCTTATTTCATATAATTCCCTGCACTCTGCCAAAAGTTTGGTTATGAGTCTTAATATCTGCTTTGATACACTGCTAGTTAGAGTCTTTCAGAGGCCCTTTTTGGTAGGCTCCTGTCCTGTTACTAGTTTTCTCTTACATCCGATGTCCATCCCATTTATCTTTCTAAGTGAGGATTGATAATCTTACCCCAGGCCCTCTTTCTTGTTTATCTTCTTTAAGTGTATAGATTTCAGTATGTTTATCCTATCTCATAGGTCTATATAAGTATATACCATGTGTGTCTCCCTGCTTTTGGGATACCTCACTCAGGATGATCGTTTCTAGGTTCCACCATTTGTCTGCAAATTTCATGATTTCTTCATATTTAATTAATGAGTAGTATCCCATTGTGTAAAATTGTGTAAAACACAATTTCTGTATTCATTCCTCAACTGAGGGACATCTAGGTTTTTTCCAGGTTCTGGCTATTACGAATAAAGCTGCTACAAACATGGTTGAACAAATGTCCTTGTTGTGTACTTGAGCGGAGAAAATCTTATAGAGAATTATAAAACACCATTGTTGGGGCTGGAAAAGATAGCTCAGTGGTTAAGAGGGCTGGCTGCTCTTCCAGAAGACCTGGGTTCAAGTCCAAGTTCTTGATACAGGTGTCTAGACTCTGGAGCTGATCCTGTACTTCTCTGTTTCTAAGATGTTTTCTTTGTGTAATTGGTTTGGGGAATTAACTCCCACATTTCTGGCAAGGTAGGTTTCTTTTTAAAATAAAATTTATTTATAGACTTTTTGTTTTGGGGTTACATATGCCTTGGTGTATGTAGAGGTCAGAGGACAACTTGCTGGAGCTAGTTCTCTCCATCACCATGTTGGTTCTAGGGATCAAGAAGATCTAACTCAAGTCCTAGATCTTGACAGGAAGTACCTTTTATTTCTCAGAGACATCTTGCAAGGCACTCTGCTGCCAGTATTTTCAGACCTCTGATATCATTCTAATAGATTCCTTTTACTCTAGCTAGGTGGTTTCTTTCATTTGCATGCAAACTTAGAGTCATTGCTGATACACCTGGCAGATTCCCTGACACAACAGATAATCAATCGATGCTGTGACATGAATAATCACAACCTGAGTGTGCATCATCATAATATTTGCAAAATAGTGGGTTGTTTTATGACTGTGAAAAGTTCAGAAGGGTATTGAAAAAGAAAAAAAGCCACATTTAAACCTGCTAGCAAGGTCTTTTCTGTTTTCTTTCAGTGTTTTTATATACCTACATGATGCAGTGTTACAAAACAATTATTCATGTGTTACATGCAGTAGAGTTACCTGAGCATTCCATTTACAATTATATCATTATCATCCTCAGAATGATCACATTCAATCCCTACATAGTAGCCCATTATCTATAAGACCTAAAATATTATCATTCTCTGCCACTTAATTATGTAGTTCTTCTATTTTTTTAATATACATTATAATGAATAACCTTTTACTAAAATGTTGATGCAATATTTTAATAAAAAGGTGAATAAAAATGTTCAGTAATTCAAATACAAATTAAAATAAAGTTTCTTTCAAATAATATAAATTTTGTCTCTTTTACTTTTTCTTTCTTTTTCTTTTTTAATTCTTTATTAATTATACTTTATTCACTTTGTATCCCCCCTGTGGTTCCCTCCCTCCTCCCATCCCAATCCCTCTCTTCCTCTCACTTCTGCACGCATGCCCCTCCCCAAGTCCACTGATAGGGGAGGTCTTCTTTTCCTTCCTTCTGATCCTAGTCAATTAGGTCTCACCTGGAATGGCTGTATTGTCTCTTCTGTGGCCTGGTAAGGCTGTTCCCCCCCCTCAGGGGGAGGTGATTAAAGAGCAGGCCACTGAGTTCATGTCAGAGACAGTTCCTGTTCCTATTACTATGGAACCCACTTGGACACTGAACTGCCATAGGCTACAATCTGTGCAGGGGTTCTAGGTTATCTCCATGCATGGTCCTTGATTGGAATATCAGTCTCAGGAAAGGCCCCTGTGCTCAGATTTTTTTGGTTCTGTTGCTCTCCTTGTGACAGTTTATTCACTTTGTATTCCCTCTGTAGCTCCCTCCGTCCTCCTCTCCTAATCTCATCCTCCTTCCCCCTTCTGCACACATACCCCTCCCCAAGTCCACTGATGGGGGAGGTCCTCCTCCCCTTCCTTCTGATCCTACACTATCAGGTCTCATCAGGAGTGGCTTCATTGCATTGTCTTCCTCTGTGCCTTGGTAAGCCTGCTCCCCCCTCAGGGGGAGGTGATCAAAGAGCAGGCCAATCAGTTCATGTCAGAGACAACCCCTCTTCCCATTACTATGGAGGCCACTTGGACACTGAACTGCCATGGGGTACATCTGTGCAGGGGTTCTAGGTTGTCTCCGTGAATGGTCCTTGGCTGGAGTATCAGTCTCAGAAAAGACCCCTGTGCCCAGATTTTTTGGTTCTGTTGATCTCCTTGTGGAGCTCCTGTCTTCAGGTCTTACTATCTCCCCCTTCTTTCATAAGATTCCCTGAACTCCTCCCAAAGTTTGGCTGTAAGTCTCAGCATTTGCTCTGATACCCTGCAGGGTAGAGCCTTTCAGAGGCCCTCTGTGGTAGGCTCCTGTCCTGTTCCCTGTTTTCTCCCTCTTCTGATGTCCATCCTCTTTGCCTTTCTGAATGAGGAACCAGCATCTTAGCCAGAGTCCTTCTTCTTGATTAGTTTCTTTAGGTGTACAGATTTTAGTATGTTTATCGTATATTATATATCTGATATCCACTCATGAGTGAGTATATATTCTATGTATCTTTCTGCTTCTGGGATACCTCACTCAGGATGATCTTTTTCAGTTCCCACCATTTGCCTGCAAATTTCATGATTTCCTTGTTTTTATTGCTGAGGAATACTCCAGATCATGTAGATGTACCACAATTTCTGCATCCATTCTTCAACTGAGGGGCATCTGGGCTGTTTCCAGATTCTGTCTATTACAAATAAAGCTGCCTTGAACATGGTTGAGTAAATGTCCTTGTTGTATACTTGAGCATCTTTTGGATAATATACATTTTAAAAATAATTTGTCAGATATTTTTACACTCATCTCTCAGAAGGCCTTATGTAACCTTCCTATCATGAACAAATACCTCCTTGTCAGTATTGTTACTTTTACAATTTTAATAACTAGTACACATCATATTTTTTTGCATTTCTATTATTAATAGTAAGAAGATAAATTAGATAATGTACTTGTCTTTTATATGTTTTTTATTCTGAATCATTTGTTTAGGTAGCTGGACAACAAGGGTGATGCTCATTATTTAGTAATTTTTTATTCATTTTTATTTTTTTAATATTAGTTACAGTTTATTAACTTTGTATCCCTGCTGTATCCCGCTCTCTCATTCCCTCCCAATCCCACCCTCCCTCCCTCATCTCCTCCCTGCCCCTTTCCAAGTCCACTAATAGGGGAGGACCTCCTCCCCTTTCATCTGACCCTGGTTTATCAGGTATCTTCAGGACTGTCTGCAAAGTCCTTCTCTGTGGCCTATTTAGAATTTTTGAAAGAATTCTTCAGTATATTTTTATTAACTATCATAGTTGGTATCACTACTGTTTCTTATATTTAAGTTCCATTTAAATATATATATATATTGCATACAATACATAATATATACTCAAATACATACTTTGTTTTGTGATTCTTTTCAGTGGTTGTATATTTAAGAACTCTTTCACATCAAGATAATTATATATTTTCTTGTAGCTTTGCTTTGCAACTTCCCTATATACTTATTAATACAGTTGGAATTTACCTTGGAGAGCATGTAAGCAGGGGTGTTTAGCTCAATGTTTTCTGTATTACAGAAGATTTGTCACAGAATTTTTGTTATGTTGTTTTATAATGCTTTCTCCACTTTTTCTTTTAAAACTGTTTTGAGCCTGTGTCCAGGCTATTCTTTTCAACTGCTGCATTTATAATTTACTTTAATAGCACCATGCTGCTATCATGCTTGAGTTTGATGATTAAATTTAACTTTATTTCAGTAGAGGAAAAATAACCACATCCATCTCGATCTCCATGCTGCCTACACCTCCTATGCTAGTCATGATCTTCAAGCACATTTGCTATTCTCACTTTACCATGCGCACAACCTCTGTACCCTCACCTTCCTTTAGCTCTCTGTAGCTATCTTCCTCCATCATTCACCACAGACCCCAGCCTGAGCCACCACCCTTTGATAGAATTATCTTCTACTTTAATATAGTTTTTCACTCAGACTATTTTGTTGCATTGTACCAATTCCCCTGCAAAAACTATATATAATAGATTTGGGGAGTAAAAAAACTATATGATAGATTTGGGGGGACAATAATTTATAATGTTTCTGTTTCTGACTATGGATAAAGTATGTTTCCTTGTTTTTTAGTCTTATGCATCTTGGGAAAATTTTCATAGCTTTCTGTGTAAGTGTTTACGTATTCCTTTTTATTCCCAAATAATCTACCTATACACAGCTCCTATCTTTTCTATTTATATCTCACAGTTTCATAAATACTACCATTTTCCAGTATATTTTTGTTAAATGTGCTGGTATTTGGAGTAGCCATTCATGAACATGTATTTTATAATCAACCACATTATTTAAGTCTCCTAATTATTTCTTGGGTGTTAATTTATTCAACTCTGATCCAATCACATGTAACTAAAAGTTAAGACACAATTCTGAGATTTGGTCACTTACATGAAAAACTTCATTTAAGCATATAGATTAAATGATAATTTATAATTTTATACAATAAATTTTAAGGGGATTATAAAAGGATGTGAACCTACAGCTATCCTAGAAAGCAACATAATGTGGTGGGTTCTTACACTTAACTGTGCAGGCTTCTTTCAACCACAGGAATGCTCATCCCTTGCATTAATCATGACAAATTAATAACAAAAGCATATATAAGGATTTTGACCAGAATATACCAGAAATATACTTTATTTGCTGCCAAATAAAGATAAAATTTTATCCTATATTAATCCCAACAAAAATGGTCAGAGTGGTTTACAAATAAAAGAGCTCATGTAGACAGGTTTAGAAACTGCACATTCCTCTGTAAAAGAAAAATTAAAAAAGCTCCCTTTATTGCTAAGCATAAGTTTTTATCTAGGAAAAAAACCTTAATGATTGATTTATCAAATCTTCAGTGTGCTAGTGATATGTATAGTGTTCTGTGTTCTTGGAAAGATTAGATTGCTCCAGTGACAATTCTGATGAGGATCTCAAGAGAGTTTGGCTCACAGTCAACGATCATCAATTAGTTGATAATACAACAATAATATGTTATTAACATGATCACTCATTAGTTTCTGGAAGGCTAAAGATCTAGTTTTCTGTTGCCTGAGAAAGAGCACAATGACCACACCTATGCAACATGTATTTGCAGAACATTTATTGATGTATTTTTACAAAAGTATCAGTTACCATAAAATACTCTGATCTAGTTAACTGCTAGTAAGCCTAAAACTGAATCTTAGAAGATGCATTTGTTAAAGCCAAGAATACTCCTCTTTTGAAGTTAGAATGAGGTCCTTAATTGCCCTTTTCATAGTAGTAAGAAAAACACAGTTTCTAGAAAAAAATAATATTTTCAAATTAGCACAGAAAAATGCTACAAAACAGTGTTCCTTCATTCATTCATCAGACACAGATTTAGAACTTCTGCTTAAAAGAAACAAAATTAATGGACATTGACACGCTCATAGGTAGTAAGAACTGGGCATAATCATAAATTATGATAGAAAGTATTGTCAAAGACAAGAGAAAGGGGGTATTGAGAGTCCTTGAATGATGAAGAGACCAAGTAGTTTGGGCTGGAAAGACAAACAAAAGGGGATTCGGACATTCATGACAGCAGGTCAGTGTGACAGCACAAGCTGCCCATAATGAGGTTAGACAAGTATGACACATTCTTAGCATTTCTGAAGAATGTTCACACATGTGGGTAGCATTTTCTGCAAGGAACTGATATGACACAACTTTCTGTAATGTGTGGGGAGAACTAAGAAACCAGAATCTTGTTAGGAAGTTGGACTCATGATCTAAGGAAAAGAAATATGATTTGGAATTTTATAGTGGTATCAGAGATGGCAACCTCTATTTCAGAAAAATATATAAAGCTTACATTTATAAAATTATGTGAAACTCTGGGGTGTTCAGGGCAAAGGACACGGAGGAATCAACGGTGACTCCTGCTCTTCTGTCTAACTCTTCATAGACTATGTACCATTTACCAAAATACAAAAAGAAAAGCTATGGTATTTGGGGACTCTGAGGGACATCCTGAACTACAAATCCAAAAGAGATAACCTTGGTACAGGGTCTTTTGTTTGTTAGTTTATTTTAACTAGTAGGAGCAGTCTTGTCCTGTTATAAGGTAAGTCCTCCCTCTCTCTCTCTCTCTCTCTCTCTCTCTCTCTCTCTGTGTGTGTGTGTGTGTGTGTGTGTGTGTGTGTGTGTGTGTGTTTATATGAAGTAACAGGTTTTCATGTTGCTTTTTAGAAGCCTTTTATGCTAGCTATCCCTGCCCATATTGCCTCTGATCTGCCTTCCTGCCCTCAAGTCCAATATCACACCTCTGCCTCAGTGATCATTGAAGAAGAGGGAGCAGAGAGGGGCTGTAAATGATAAGGAAACAGCCTTTTCCAGGCACAACAGAACCTGCACAAATGAACTTGGAGCAGTTGTAACATCAGAAAAAAGAACTGTAAAAGCTCAAGACAGACAAAAATCTGAACATGAAGGAGGGAAATAAGCACAGAGGCCCACCCCTACTTGAGGAGATATTGGAAACTCAACTTCTGAGAAAAGGAGAGGTAGTTTCTTTAAATGGTGTGGTGTTTGGTAGCTCTAAGGTTCTCCAATAGACAGCTACATACCTGATATATAGGCAGCATAAACAGAACTAAAAGAAATTAGGACAAAAAAATTGAGTGAGATGCAATGAGGACTAGATTTGGGAAGGGCTGAGGAAGGGGTGATTATAATCAAAATAAAGTGTATGAAATTCTCAAAAAACTAATGAAACTAATTTTTAAAAAAAGAAATCTGAGTCAGCTGCACAGGAAAGAAAAAACAAAAGCAAAAAGCTCTGAGAAGTTGAGTAACTCAAAAGGTCATTGCCATCAGGCCTAATGACCTGAATTCAATCCTCAGAACACATATTATGGAAGGAGAAAAACTATTCTTGCCAGTTGGTCTCTGAAATCTTTACATGTACTTTGTTATGCACATGTACTCCCCTACACACAGACATACAATACATACATACATACATACATACATGCATACATACATGAATGCTTTATAAGGTTGGACACTCCATTGAATGGCCAAAGCTGCATATATATATATATATATATATAACAAATTTAGAAGGGAAAGGAGGATGAACCTGGAATGATTTAGGTAGAAGAATGGAGAGTTGAATAAGACCAAAATACATTGTATAGTGGGTTACATAGTAATGGGAAGAGGGACTGCCTCTGATATAATCTGATTGGCTTGCTCTTTGATCACCTCCCCTTGATTGGGGAGCAGCCTTACCAGGCCACAGAAGATGACAATGCAGCCACTCCTGATGTGATCTGATAGACTAAGATCAGAAGGAAGGAGAGGAGGACCTCCCCTATCGGTGGACTTGGGGAGGGGCATGCGTGAAGAAGGGGAAGGGAGGGTGGGATCGGGAGGGGAGGAGGAGGGGCTTATGGGGAGATACAAAGTGAATAAAGTGCAATTAATGAAATAAAATTAAATTAAAAAAAAAGACTGAAGTCATACACTCATGAAAATACAAAACAAGGACTAAGAATTCTCACTCAACTTACTGGCTTTGTTAAATATGATATGTTCACCCAATTTTTAAAAACTTCATAGCAAGTCTACTTGAGTAATATAATTTCTCAAGTATTATTTTAATTTCAATTTCTGTCTAGACTTCTCATTGTTCATGATCAGATATCTACTTTCTCTTCTCTTTCTTGGCCAGACAATGCTTTGACAAATCAATTTCTTCATTCTTTCTTCCACATATCCCAGAAATCAAAGCAGTAAAAATACTGACAAAAGTTAAGACCAAAAAAAAAAGAAATTCTCAAAAAAAACTAATAAAAATAAATTTCTAAAAATTAAAATTAAACATTTTAAAAAGAAAAAATGTGGATTTTCATTTTTCTCTTTTGTTTTTGTTGTTGTTGTGCATTGTCTTGGTAGTACAGCCAAAAGGAAAAAGACTATATAAAACCCTTTGGGGGCATCTATATAAGACTTAAGTCCCAGTGTGTTTCAGTTTCCATGTAAGTGACACAGGAGTGAGGTATCTATGACCCTGTGCTCTTCACCATCATACATGGGAACACAAAGCACAGTTACATTAAATATCCCTTGAAGTGCTTTCTGAACTTACACCATTTTTTATACTCTGAAATGTAGTATTGATGCTGTCATTATTATTAAGAAATTTAGTAAACTGAGTTAAATGTTGTCTCCCCAAATTCATGACAATCCAGAACTCGTCCTCATGACCTAATTTGGATCTTTGCAGATGTAATTGAATTCAGAAATGACTAGAGTGGGCTCTAAATGTTATAGAAACAGTGCTCATATGTAAAGACTGAAAGCTGGACACAAGAACAGAGACACAGAGAGGAGGCCTCATGAAGATGAAGGTAGAAACAGAATTATGTGATCAGGGGCAAGGATTGCCTGAGACTATGAGAAACCCTTCCTCTTAAAGGTACCAGAGGATGGCCCTGCTAATGCCATGATGTAAGACCTAAAATGTCCAGATCTGCAATACAATAAATTTCCACTTCTTTAAGCTTCCAAGTTTGGGGTGTATGGTTATGTCAGTGCTAAGAAACAAAACAATTTTGAGTATTTCAGTGAAAGTATGTTTTTGAATCTGACTTGCATAGCCAACACATACAATTGGGTTCCAAACACAGTCATTTCCTTCTCAAAAAGATTTTCACCATGTTCAGGTCCTTTATATTGTTAGTAATGCCCATGTTTACTCACTTATGTGGGCTTTGCTGCCCACAGGTCTCTGATGCTGATAAAGAAATTAAATCACTTGCACAAAATCCCAAAGCTAAATACAGAAGAACCAGAGTCCAAGTTTAGCATTATCTAATCACAAAAACGACACTGTATCCCAGAATACCTGTCTCTGGTTCCTATCCATTTCAGCAAACTCTGAGATGTAAAAGAGGCATTGACAACCTTGGTTTTCAAGGTCTATGATCTAAACTCACATTTGTTAATTAAACGATAAGTTGAAAAGATTAAGTGCAAGTATTCTCTTATTCACAGAGGAACACAAAGTCTATTCTAATACAAGTATTGTCAATGAAACTGCCGTCAGCTTAGACTGCTTTCAGTAGAAGTTCTGCCTTGTATGTGTGTATTCAAAGTGAAGGTGTTATCAGATTGGACATTTAAGCTTTAACTTACTTAAACACATTTTCCTCTAACAGTTTCTGTTTCATTATCACAATACTGACTCATTCTTGCCACCTAAGGAGATCATAAGAATAAATACTGTAACTGCAGAGAAAAGTATCTAAACTTCATATTCCCAGACAGATATCCAGCCTTAAATGATAAAACAAGAAATGAAGGCATGTTCTAAATTTACCTTTCTTCCCTCTCAGTGGGCTATGGTGCTCATCATAACAAATACAAATGTAAGGTGTCACATCTGTTGTTGTAGAATGTCAACTTCAAGAAGGCTGGTGTAGGAGGAGGGCCTTCTGAAAGGGAGTACTGTGTCCATCTGGATTCATGACAATCCAGAAACGCAGAATCGCCCTGCGCCACCAAATTCTGCAAGTGGCTCACTGATTTTGAAGTACCCAAGACCCTCTGGCCAGGTCTCCCCACTTCCCCAGAAGTATATCCCGTTTTCCAAGCTGTTATCAACTATTGACCATGACACTTTCTACTGGCTTCTCTTTTTCTTTATTACTCTGATCTTTAAAAGACCTTTTCAAATAGCCATGCAGAAAGCTAGGGTTCCCTTAACTGAGATATGAATTCTTGCAAATTAACTTCTACCCTATCACAATGGAAAGCTGCAGAAACACATGGTTTCAAAAAGGATGCTGGTACTCTTGCTCCAAACTGGACACTGACAATCCTGAGACTTTCCAAGTTTATCCTCTAGGAGACTGACATTGCTTATAATTTTCAGCAGAGTTTGGAAGCCTCTTCCACATTCTGTCCACCAGTGCCCACATGCAGAAGTTCTTTTCCAATCCATTGCAACCCAGCAAGCGAACAGAGACAAACAACAAAGGAAAACGCAGTTCCACAAAGGTTCTGCTTTTGCATCTTGTGGTCCACACCTGCTAAAAGACAAAAACCATATGGAAGCCCCGCCCTGGCAATGCTTTCAGCACACCCCGGGAGCAGCAGGCACTGTGGTACTACCGGTAGGGCACGCGCGAGTGCACACACAAAGAGCTGCTGCTGGGCTCGCTAGCCTTTGGGGCATCATCAGACTCTGAGAGCTAGCATCCAGGGTGGTCTTCCATGCCCTCCATCCCAGCATAAAGGCGCTATCCCTTATTTGACCGGTGAAGAGCCGGGGCTGGATGATATCACATGGTTTGGGGGCTGGGGAGTGGGCGGACCCCGGATCCCTTGCTCATCCTCGGAGGTCTCTATCCTTTGGCATCTCCTAGGAGATGCACAATCAATTGTGCTGTCAGAGAGGTCTCCTTTCGCATGCTCTCTAGGCAAAGCCAGATGCCTGGTGTAGCAGCCGTGCGCATCTTGGCAAGAGCCCCTTCTGGAGCCGCTGCCCATGCAAACCGACCTGCCCGGTGCGCCTGCCTACCTGGTGGCTGCTGTTAGCAGCAAAGCCGCGGTGCCTCATCTGCTTCTCCGCTGCTGCTACATCTGTTATATCGCTCCGAGCGCCATGTTCCTGCTCTCCCCGGGCGCACGCTGGGGAACTACTACGGCTGGGTAGGGGCAAGGGGGGCGGGGGCTAACGGAGAGGGTGGGGGCAGAGCCGAAGCTTTCTACTCTCCTCCCAAACCTCTCCCAGCTACTGAGCATGCCCAAGCCGCCTGGCTTCGCCCTTAGGAGGACTGTCCGCTGAGAGACCACTCAGCTGCTCCGGGTTTTCGGAACAACCGGCTGTAGGAAAGCTGTAGCAATTGAGGGCGGGTGAAATGGGGGTGTGGAGGGAGTGTCCGCACGCCGGAGCTGGAGAAAGCAGCCAATCGGATCACGCCTTCCGTCTACCATCCCCCCCCACCCCCGCGGACTACTTCTGTATACCCCTCCTTGCACAAGCCAGTTCGTCCAAATTTTCTGTAGGACCTTGGCAGAGCCAAGCTGTATCAGGATGCTAGCTAGCCTCTTTGCCATCACCTGGTCCTGTGCTTTGCAAACTTTAACGAGCCTATGAATTAAAATGCAGATTCGTATTTAACTGGCTGACCCTGAGATTCCGTAAGCTAAATTACTTCCCAGGAGGTGTTTGGTGCCATGCAGCTGGTCCTCAGGAAGATCAGGAGATGCAAGGATCCAGAAATATCTCTGTAACCTCTAATTGGCCAAGTCCTTTAATCAGCAATGGACTCCTGGGCCGGATGAGTTACTTTTAGCTTGAGATGACAGCAGCAATTCAAGTGAGGATGTACCTGAGGATGTCATGCCTTTCCTGGAAGGAAGTTCTACAGGGCAGTCATTGAAGACACAGCGTAAAGTCATTACTTTGATTTAGAATTAGAAGCTTAGAAGAAAATGGGCTTTCGGACCAATTCACAATCGCTTTGAAATTCTAGACTAAGGAACTCAGGCTCCGTTGACCCGTTGTCCCATCTAAGCCTTGAACCAGTCTGCTTTGACTAACTTCCCTGAGCTGTGACGAAACTTGAGTGGTTCAATGTAAAGTAAAAGCCGGGCTTGACAGTTTGAGACTGACTGGTCTTCTGCGAGCAAAATACCTCAAGCTGTTTTGTTGGATGACGTTTGTGGTGAAGCTTGCAAGGATACCTTGTGGTTCACGTGGAACCCCACCTCTACTCCCTGCCTAGTACTCTCCCAAGCCTTTGAAGGTATCTGTACTATTGGAACTAGCCGCTATCCACATGAAACTGAAAGAGATTCACAGAACCAACCATGAGGTTTTAATCCTGAAACTAAGGGAGTCATACCCTTCCCCATTCTGTGCTATTCCTAAAGTACCCTTATGAGCATATTGTATCTGATCCTGTAACTGAACAGTATATTATAAAACAGGGACTTTATCTCTTAGTATACTAGTATTCTCAATAACCTCAGACAGTTGCTAGTGAATAGATGCTTCATCCTCACCCACACAATTTCTGATCTGCCCACACAGTACTCTCACTGCAGTAATTTCCATGTCAAGACAGAATCACTGCAGGGGTTAGACCGAAGAGATGCCACAGCCAGAGGTCCCAGGTTCAGTTGCCAGCACCCATAAAGTTTGAGTCCCAGCAGAATGACTCCAACTCCACTGGATCCCACACACTCTTCTGGCATCAGTGGTGCCTTCACCCATGTGGTGTGCATACAAACATACAGACACACATACAGACACATAAAAATCTTTAAAATCTTTAAAAATCATAGAAAAGATGCTGGTCACTGTTCTCCATTGATGTTCCTAAGTGTAAATGACATATGTATCTTAGCCTATCAAATTTTATTTCTTTCCATTCATATGACTAAAGTCAATAAATTTATCAATGCTTCAAATTATCCAATAGCCCTAACTCGCTTCTCACTAACCATATTGCTGTACCATGGTCAATGACAAAATATTTTCTATTTTCTTTTCTTTCTCCTATATGGACTTGTGCAGATGTGAAAGCCAGGAAATATTTTTATTGAGATGTACTTTACTTGCGTTTTTGGTGTCAGTAAAAAGTGCACACTTGCCAAAGTGAACTATACAATCTGAATAATAATATAGTTTTTGAATTACTAAAATAACATAATCCCATAGCCATGGAACTTCTGATTAAAAAAAAAAAAACCCATAAATAAAAAGCTGTTCCAAAAGAAACCACCAGGCTTAGATAGTTTCACCCAAGAAATGCACCAAGCACTGCAAAAATAATTAGCTTCACACAATTTTCCCTAGAAAGCAAGAGGAGAGAACACATGGCTCAACTTATTTTATGAAGCGATAATTTCCCTGACACCAAAAACAAATAACTTTGTAGGAGAGAAGTCCTACAAATGATATGTCTTATAAACCTACAAGCAAAATTCCTGAGAGGTTTGGAGGAGGGCTGTGATCCCAGCAACTCAGGAGGCTGAGACAGGAGAATCATGAACTCAGGTGTGCCTGTATTAAAAAGGTACTGAGTGGATCCTTCCCTTTAAAATAAACAGGAGAGTGAAGAGCTTTTGCCTAAAAACTCTGAGCACATTAGGAATATGAAGGAAACTGCCTCATGTATAAAGAACAAAAAGAACTCTAGCAAACTTCAGACCTAATGAAGAAAGTAAAAATATTTTCCTCCTAAGATGTGGAAAAGCAAGAATAGACACACCAACCTCTTCCCATATATTACTAGAAATTTTAGCACCTGAAATTAGATGAGAAAAATAAATAAAAAACCCAGGGTTTTAAAAAAAATAAAATGAAATACCCAATAAATGCAGTCAACTGGTTGTTTCATGAAAAGCAAGAAGGAAACTACAAGACAGCTCCTGGGATGAAAATGTGAATTCTGTAAGATTCCAAAAAATTAGCTATATCTCCAGATATAAACCATGAACATTTAGAAAATTAAAGGTGAAACACAATAACAAAAGCAATAAAATACTAAGACAGATTTAATAAAATGGTATAGGGTTTGTGTTCTCAAATTGCAACATACAAGTGAAATAAAAAACTCAATACATAGACATTGTATTCCTGAAGGCTGAGCATAGCAAAAAGTACACATCTTTACACTAAACGAAGTTACATTTTCAGTGGCATTTCTTTATGTAGTCACATTCATTTTTTGGTGCCATGGGCCACTTTATCTCAAATGTATTTTGAATGGTACAGATTCTAGAATATCAAAACAGTATTGAAATTTGCAGTTGTCTTAAAATCATGTGAAACACTTAGGTCCCAAAAAAGATTCATACAAACATGAACAACTTACTATTAACAGCTTAGAGAAGCCATTCAAAGAGGAATAATAGCATTTCTGAAAAGTACTACTACATCCCAGCAACTCAGGAGGCTGAGACAGGAGAATCATGAACTCAGGTGTTCATAGAAAAAGAAAAGCTTGAACCTCTTATAACTAGGAACATGTTCAGCTGAAATAGTGAACATTTTTTAAGATCAGGTCAAAAACAAAATCATCTTCACTACTTAAAAAACAAATTCTCCGTAGACCATCAGGAGGGTTAGAGTATTCAAAGTTGAAATGAAGTAAACTTATCTTCGTTTTCAGAAAATGTGGTCTTATCTATAGAACACCCTCAAGTGTGCACACACATGTACAATACACAAATCTTGAAATTAATAAAAATAAAAAGTTCAAAACATAAAATTAACTCATAGAAGTCAGTTGTACTTCTATATACTGACTGTGAACAATCTAAAAGGAAATTTAAAAAATAAGAATTGCCTTAATAGTAGTTTGAAGAATAAAATCTCAGAAATTAACTTAAAATTAGAATCATTAAGAATTATAAGTCAAGATAATCAATTGAGCGGACATGGGGTAAGATGATCAATCCTCGTTTAGAAAGACAGATGGGATGTGCATTGAACGTATGACAGGAGTCTACTGAGCGCATCTAAAAGACTCTAACTAGCAGTGTTTTCAAAGCAAAGACTCATGACCAAACCTTTGGCAGAGTACAGGGAATCATAAGAAAGCAGGGGAGTTAGTCTGATGGGGAAAGGATAGGAGCTCTACAAGGACCAAATATATCTGGGCACAGGGTCTTTTCTGAGACTGACATTCAACCAAGGACCATGTATGGATATAACCTAGAACCTCCACTCAGATGTAGCCTGTGGTAGCTCAGTAACCAATTGGTTTCCCAAAGTGAGGGGAACAGGGACTATTTCTAACAGGAACTCAATGACTGGCTCTTTGGTCTCCCCACCCCCGAAGGGAGGAGCAGTCCTGTTAGGCCACAGAGGAGGGCTTTGCAGCCAGTCCTGAAGATACCTGATAAAACAGGATCAGATGAATGGGGAGGAGATCCCCCCATCAGTGGACTTGGAAAGGGGCACGGTGGAGATGAGGGAGGGAGGGACTGGGAGGGAATGAGGGATCGGGACACGGCTGGGATACAGAGTTAATAAAATGTAATTGATAAAAAAAATAAAATAAAAAAACAAAACAAAAAAAAGAATTATAAGTCTCAACATCTGCTTTGATAGTCTGCAGGGCAGAGCCTTTCAGAGGCCCTCTATGGCAGGTTAGGTAAGAAGTGGGAAATAGTACTAGCTGGAGAGGACGGGAACCCCACAAGGAGAGCAACAGAACCAGAAAATTTGAACACAGGGAGCTTCCCAGAGACTCATACTCCAACCAAGGACTATTCATGGAGATAACCTAGAACCTCTGCACAGATGTATCACATGACAGTTCAGTGTCCAAGTGGGTTACATAGTAATGGGAAGAGGGACTGCCTCTGACATAATCTGATTCCCCTGCTCTTTGATCACCTTCCCCTGAGGGGGAAGCAGCCTTACCAGGCCACAGAAGATGACAATGCAGCCACTGCTGATGAGAACTGATAGACTAAGATCAGAAGGAAGGAGAGGAAGACCTCCCCTATCAGTGGACTTGGGGAGGGGCATGTGTGAAGAAGGGGAAGGGAGGATCGGACTGGGAGGGGAGGAGGGAGGGGGTTATGGGGGGATACAACGTGAATAAACTGTAATTAATAAAAAAATAAAAAATGTCAAAGAAAAAAAGAATTATAAAGATATCCCATGTTCATGGATCAGAAGACAGTGTTATGACTACTCAAAGCACTCTACAAGTCCTATGAAAATCCTAAGAAAATTTGCACAATGTTTTTTTTTATTTTTTTAATATTAGTTACTGTTTGTTAACTTTGTATCCCTGCTGTATCCCACTCCCTCATTCCCTCCCAATCCCACCCTCCCACCCTCATCTCCTCCCTGCCCCTTTCCAAGTCTGATAGGGGAAAATATCCTCCCCTTATATCTGATACTGCTTTATCAGGTGTCTTCAGGACTGGCTGGAAAGTCCTCCTCTGTGGCCTAGCAGGGCTGCTCCTCCCTGGGGGAGAGAGGGGTCAAAGAGCACGCCATTGAGTTCATGTCAGAAACAGTCCCTGTTCCCCTTATTAGGGTAACCACTTGAATACTGAGCTACCAAGGGCTACATTTGAGCAGGGGCTCTAGGCTGCATCCATACTTGGTCCTTGTTTGGAGAAACAGTCCCAAAAACGACCCCTGTGCCCAGATATATTTGGTCCTTGTGGAACTCCTGTCCTCTCCTGGTCATATTAACTCCCCCCCCTTTTTTTTTATTTCCTGCACTCTGCAGGAGGTTTGGTTATGAGTCTTAATATCTTGCACAATGTATTTGTGGCAATAGAAGAACTATCCTAAATTTTGTACAGACTTTGAGGGAATCCTAAATAGTAAAGACAATCTAAAAAAATAAAAACCAAGGTTTTAAAACTTACTTTTCTTGACTTCAAGACTTATAAAACTCCAGTAATCAAAACAATTAAATGAAAACATAAAAACTAATATCTAGACCAATGAAATGGAGTTCAGACATAAACTCTTGTACATGTGTCAAATGATGGCCAACAAAAATATCAAGACCATTGATGGGGGAAAGAGCAATCTTCTTAAAAGATCATGCTGGGAAAATTGAACACCCACATGCAAAAGAATGAATAGGACCCTATAGTAAGTATGTAGAAGACACAAATAGATCAGCAAAGCTAGAAAATTATTGAAGAAAATATGATAGAATCTTCATCATGTTGGATTTAGCAATGATTTCTTGAATGTGACATCAAAAGAATTGGCAACAAAATAAAACTTAATTAAACCTGAGTACATTGAGTATAAAGAGCAACTCACAGAGTAGGAAGAAACCACATGTAAATTATATATTCAAGAAGAGATTCAAATCCAGACTATATAAAACTCCTAAAAGTCAGCAACATAAAAGCCCATTCAAAAATGTGCAGAAAATGAGGGTTTTTCCAATGAAGATATGTAGATATCAATAAGCACTTAAAGTGACACTTGAGTCACTAACAAAACGTTCATAGCAATTGACATAACTGAAATTCAACAGCCTACCTACTTAAGCAGAAAGTAAGACTAATTGGTGAGCATTATGGAGACATTGGAAAGGGTGCAACAGTAATGGAAATACCATTTTTGTGGAAGGTAGTGAAATGTTTCCTTAAAGTTACACAGAATTACTCTAGGATCTAGAAATTTCATTTAGGGTTATAGATTCATGTCATTGAAAGTAGAGAAGTAAATGTGTGCATTTTAATGGTCTTAGCAGCAGGAGCTAAAATATAGAAACTTTCTGAAAGTCCACCAACAGATGCATGAACACACAAAATGTGATATAAATGGACATGGGCCCATTCTTCAGCCCTAAACAGGAATGAGATTCTGATGACACAAGTGACAGCAACAATTACTCATGAAAGCATCTTACTAAACAAAGGAAAAAAAATAAAAAATATTGCATAAATCCACTCATATGAGATATCCAGTCAAATTCATAGAGACAAAAAGTAGATTGAAGGTTACTAGAGGCTGAGAGGAAGAAGTGCAGACTGAAGGTTTACTAGTACAGAACTTCAGTATATGGTAGTTATAAAATCCTGAATATGGAAAATGATGCAGGTTATAAAAATAGATGCATGTGTACACACAGCTGTGTGGAACATTGCTTGCTTACCATGAGTATGTCCTGCACACCAACCACCAGTACTGTAACTAATGACCTAACTAAATAAACTTCTGTTTACCAAATAAAAACAGAAACAAACTAGTTCTCAGACACACCAAGGATTTAAGTTTCTAAGTGATAAAATGAATAAATCTGCAACTAGATAGGGAAATGGGAATGGCCACATATCTAAACAGTGACAATATCTAAAACATAAAGACTGTCTAGAATACTATATGGAGTAAGAAGAACTAAGGACATAAATCACTCAAAAAGCATCACAAGGGGTAACTAGCACAAGAAGGAGTAATAACAAATACATAAAAATTTCCCATAGAGGAAAACCGGGGCCAGTACTGGGGAAAGCAAAAGGGATGAGCTTCTACAAGGGCAACTCCACATTTAGATACTCAGAAACACTTTATTTTAAATTAAAAGAGCCAACATGAAGACATTTTGGTTCCTGTATATAAGATAGACAATGATAAATCAGGAAGAACTCAGAAACTAACCTAAATATGTATAATAACTTCATTTGTAGAAATGGTCACGTAAATAAGAAATAATGAATCACAATGGGTTAAAGACAGCTTAAAATTCTGTAGAATTGAGTGATAAGTGTTAGTGGCCTGAAGCAACAAGAAATTACTTTATCTAATTTAGCGAGCTCTATCCTCTTGCTTAGAAGGAAACCCATATACCTTCAAGACCCTGAACTTCAATGGGAGTCTGTAAAACCTGTATGAAATCCTCTTGAATGCTTTAGGTCAAACTTCACCCTAGAGCATTTGAGAAAGTTACAACATTTACCATTTATATATTACAGCATAAAATACATGAGATAATGCAGTCAAGCAAATAAAGCCATTGACTTGTGTAAAAACTGCTAATATAAAAGTATAAGTAAGTATACGTAATTGATGACCCAGGTTTTTATCCTTCTGAAATCCCATCACAGTAATGAGTAACAGGCTTTTCTGTGAGAAGAAAAGCATTGTCAGCATTACCATGTGAGACTGTCCTTCACAGCATTCCCAAAGCATTGCTCAATTTTTTTCTTCAAAGATGGCAGATAAAGTACAACCTCACCTGGTATTTCTGGAGCATCTTAGTCATTGCTGCTGGGTCATGTGTAGGTGATAAAAGGTTGTGATTGTCTCCTGGTAAAGCTGTCAATGTGGAGCACAGTGCCATTTCCTTTGGAGAACTGATACCCAGCTCCTCTGTTGCTTTGCATAGATCTGGTGATTTAGAAAGAATTTTAGAGCTGATCAGAGTTTTGAAGAAGGTACCACATGCTCACATAAAAAACCTGGTTCCCTGCCCACTAAGCCCAACCTGTGCTTATTTTAGTTAAAGCATATCCTCCTAGATCACCTAAAGTCCCAAGTTCTTTTGAGAGGAACTTGAATGTTTCCCCCTTTTCTGGAAAACACCACTCAGTCCTGCAAAGACTTGAGAAGGGCTTATTCAGGGAAAACAAGATGCCAGTGCATCAGCTTCTTTTCTGATGTTGTTAGTTAAAGCAAAAGTGATTGCCTGGATCAAAGGCTGGCACCACATGATCATCTATGTGTGTTAGAATACAGTGTAAGTTCTGCTATTCCCATGATAGGAAAAAACATTTTGTATCTATAAGAAAGGGGACTAACAAAATATTGGTAAAGTTTCTGAGGACCTTGAGGATATTTACCTCTTTCAAAGAAGAGCATGGCTGATATAATAATAAATTTTAAGTATATGATAGAGATAGAGGGGGAAAAGGGGGGAGATGGAGGGTCTTAGAATGGGATGTGCAAAATTAAGCTGAATAATTTGAGTAGCTTTGTGACCTTGGGCATGGCATCTATGCATCCTAAACTACTTTGCTTATCTGCAAAATACAGATGTGAGGTCAGCTTATTTCACAGAATTTTTATGAGAATAAAGGAAGGTATTTTGAGATGGAAAAAAAATGTGCTATAGACAAAGATCAAAGTACTAGACTATTGTCTTTTCTTAATCGGTTTGAATAAAAGAGTAGTTATAAAAATTCTGTGCATCAAACTTTTATTTGAGAAGTTTATTTAGAATTAGAATGTCTGACTGTATTTCATGTCTACCAATTCACAAAGAAACTTGAGTCTCTCAAGGCTCCCAGGTGATTTTGAAATGAGTAAATTTGATGTGGCAGATGCCTAATGTGTTATGCAGATAGCCCTTCTAGGAAAGACTAGTTTCCTAGCCCCTGGGAGTGAGGTGTATACTCAGCATGATCAAGTATGACTCAGCTGCAGGGAACTGAACTGCCCCAGGTCCTAGCCCTTCCTAGGGCAAAATGAATAAAGTAACTGATGGATCTGATGATATCAAAGTTTGTTCCATTTTGAGCAACTCTGAAGGGGTGCTGTAGCTCAAGCACTACTGAGAACTTGGCAGGAGCTGAAAGCACTCTGCACCACTGTATCCTTCTCTCTCCACCTGGTTCTGTTTCCTTTCCATCTATCTGTGGTTATGTCAGCAAGACACTGTGCGTGTGTGTGTGTGTGTGTGTGTGTGTGTGTGTGTTCATGTGTGTGCAGGGTAACATATGTTTGCATGTAGATGTTCATTCATACAAGTGTTACAGGTTAGGAGAACAATTGCATGTGTTTTTAACATTGCCCACCTTGAGACAGGATTCTCATTGGCCTGGAGCTTGTCAAATAGGCTATATTTGTTGCCAGTGAGCCCCTAGGAGCTTGTTTGGCACTGGCATTCCATGCCACAATGTCCAGCTTTTTCTGGAGCTACTAGGGATCAAAATCAAGTCCTCATGATTACAAAGCAACCACTTTACTAACTGATCCACTCCCAACCCCAGGGCACACTTCAGTTTATATATGCCATACCAAACCTTTGTCTCAAAAATCTGTTTCTGGGCATGCCAGCTTGCTGCATTAAGGGAAATATGAACTGGAAGGCTAGGTTGAATTATGTTCTTCATCCTGAAAACCTCCTTACAACTTCAGTGGATACAATCTCTTCCTTAGATGTCGAAGCCCTTCCTGATTTAAATATCAGCTTTTCTTTACCCATCTGTGTTTCTGAATTCTCAATCCAAAATATTATTTTCTTTTCTTTCATTCCTGTTCAACATAGGACCAAAATCAGAGAGATACAGACATGTTAGGTGAACTCTTTGGGGATACCATAAAGCAGGAAAAAGGGAAATCACGTTCCTCTCTGAATCTATTGTGTGATAGAAGCTCCAGAATAGAGGTTGTATACAAATAGTAAGTTTAATAGAAAGTTCCTAGAACTACACTATCCATGCTTTAGATCCAACTGATTTTTCCTTAGTTGGTATTTTCTTGATAGAAGCAGTATGAGCTATTCTTGTTGCTATAACTAAATACCAAATGAGAAACACCTTAAAAGGTAATGGTGTGCTTGGTTCACAGTTTGGGGAGGTATAGTTCATCATACCAGGTAAATGGCATCATGTGAGTGGTGTGAGACAGCTTCCACAGTGAGGAAGCAGAAAGGGATGAGATACATGTTAGTCCTCACATCACCTTTTCAAATTTTTTTAATTAATTATGTATTCACTTTACGTCCCAATCATAGCCCACATTCTCTTCTCCCGGTCCCACCGTTCTTCCCTTTTCCCTTGTCTCCCCTCCACTAATCCTCTGAAAAGGGGATTCCTTCCCCCATACCAACTCAATTCACATCAGGACTGAGCACATCCACTTTCCCGTGGATTGGTGAGGCAGCTCTGCCAGGAGGAAGTGATCAAAAAGCAGTCAACCAAGTCCATATCAGAGACAACCCTTACTCCCCTTACTAGGGTACCCACATGAAGCCTGAACTGCCCATCAGCTACATCTGTATAGGGATCTTAGGTCCAGTGAATGCATGGTGCTTGGTTGGTGCTTCAGTCTCCAAAAGCTCCTCTGGGCCTGGTTATTTGGCTCTGTTGGCCTTCTTATAGAGCTCCTGTCCCCTCCAGGTCCTTCTATCCTTTTTCACAAGACTTCCTACTCTTTGCCTAATATTTGGCTGTGAGTCTCAGCATCTCTTTCAATACTCAGATCACTTTAATCCTTTTTAAAATTTTATTCAGCACATGGCTCCAATCCATGGCATGTTATCATTCATTTTTGTGGGCTTTCTCTCACTTAATCCTCTCTACCCTTAAAGACAAACCCAAATGATGAGTCTAAATACATTCATTTTGAGAATAATGATTAATTGGCACAAGTTTACCACTTTGTTACTTGACAGTCAAACATATCATTACTTTTTTATTATTAATTACACTTTATTCACTTTGTATTCCCCCATAAGCCTCTCCCTCCTCCCCTCCAGACCCCACTCCCCCTCCCCCTTCTTCACACATGCCCCTCTCCAAGTTCGCTGATAGGGGAGGTCTTCTTCACCTTCCTTCTGATCTTAGTCTATCAGATCACATCAGGAGTAGATACATTGTCACCTTCTGTGGCCTGATAAGGCTGCTCCTCCCTCAGGGGGAAGTGATCAAAGAGCAGGCCAATCAGATTATGTCAGAGGCAGTCCCTCTTCCCATTACTATGTAACCCACTTGGACACTGAACTGTCATGTGGTACATCTGTGCAGAGGTTCTAGGTTATCTCCATGAATAGTCCTTGGTTGGAGTATGAGTCTCTGGGAAGTTCCCTGTGTTCAAATTTTCCGGTTCTGTTGCTCTCCTTGTGTGGTTCCTGTCCTCTCCAGCTCTTACTATTTCCCACTTTTTACATAAGATTCCATGCACTCTGCCCAACAGTTGGCCATAAGTCTCAGCATCTGCTTTGATAGTCTGCAGGGCAGAGGCTTTTGGAGGCCCTCTGTGGCAGGTTCTTAGGTTGTTTCCTGTTTTCTTCTTCTTCTGATGTCCAACCTCTTTTCCTTTTAGGATGGGGATTGAGCATTTTACTCAGGGTCCTCTCTCTTAATTAGTTTCTTTAGATGTACAGTTTTTAGTAGGTTTATCTTATGTTATATATCTATATGAGTGAGTATATACCGTGTGTGTCTTTCTGCTTCTGGGACACCTCACTCAGGATGATCCTTTCTAGGTCCGACCATTTACCTGCAAATTTCATGATTTCCTTATTTTTCATTGTTGAGTAACACTCCATTGTGTAGATGTACCACAATTTCTGCATCCATTCTTCAGGTAAGAGGCATCTGGGCTGTTTCCAGCTTCTGGCTATTACAAATAAAGCTGCTACAAACATGGTTGAGCAAATGTCCTTATTGTGTACTTGAGCGTCTTTTGGATATACGCCTAGGAGTGGTATGGCTGGATCTTGAGGAAGTGCTATTCCTAGTTGTCTGAGAAAGCACCAGATTGATTTCCAGAGTGGTTGAACAAGTTTACATTCCCACCAGCAGTGGAGGAGGATTCCCCTTTCTCCACAACCTCTCCAAGATGTGTTGTCACTTGAGTTTTTCATCTTGGAGATTCTGATGGGTGTAAGGTGAAATCTCAGGGTCGTTTTGATTTACATTTCCCTAATGGCTAATGACGTTGAGCATTTCTTTAAGTGTTTTTCTGCCATTCGATATTCCTCTACAGAGAATTCTCTGTTTAGCTCTGTTCCCCATTTTTTAATTGGATTACATGGTTTGCTGTTTTTCAGCTTCTTTAGTTCTTTATATATACTGGATATTAGTCCTCTGTCAGATAGAGGGTTGGTGAAGATTCTTTCCCAATCTGTAGGCATTTGTTTTGTTTTGATGACAGTGTCCTTTGATTTACAGAAGCTTTTCAGTTTCATGAGGTCCCATTTATTGATTGTTGCTCTTAGAGCCTGTGCTGTTGGTGTTCTGTTCAGGAAGTTGTCTCCTGTGCCAATGAGTTCAAGGGTAGTCCCTACGTTCTTTTCTAATCAATTTAATGTGTCTGGTTTTATGTTGAGGTCTTTGATCCACTTGGACTTCAGTTTTGTGCAGGGTGATAAGTATGGATCTATTTTCATTTTTCTACATGTAGACATCCAGTTATACCAGCACCATTTGTTGAAGATGCTATCTTTTCTCCATTGTATGGTTTTGGCATCTTTGTCAAAGATCAGGTGTCCATACGTGTATGGGTTTATTTCTGGGTCCTCTGTTAGGTTCCATTGATCCACCATTCTGTTTCTATGCCAGTATCATGCAGTTTTTATAACTGTTGCTCTATAGTACAGCTTAAGATCAGGGATGGAGGTACCTCCAGAAGATCTTTTATTGTAGAGGATTGTTTTAGCAATTCTGGGTTTCTTGTTATTCCATATGTAGTTGAGAATTTTTCTTTCTTTGTCTGTAAAGAATTGTGTTGGTAATTTGATGGGAATTGCATTGAATCTGTAGATTGCTTTTGGTAAGATGGCCATTTTTACTATGTTAATCCTGCCAAGCCATGAGCATGGGAGATCTTTCCATCTTCTGATATCTTCTTCTAATTCTTTCTTCAGAGACTTGAAATTTTTTTCATTCAAGTCTTTGACTTGCTTGGTTAGGGTTACTTTAAGGTACTTTATGCCATTTGTGGCTGTTGTGAACGGTGTTGTTTCCCTAATTTCTCTCTCAGCCCTTTTGGCTTTTGTATACAGGAGGACTACTAATTTTTTTTAATTAATTTTGTATCTGGCCACTTTGCTGAAGGTGTTTATCAGCTCTAGGAGTTCCCTGGTAGAGTCTTTGGGGTCACTCACGTATACTATCATATCATCTGCAAATAGTGATAATTTGACTTCTTCCTTTCCAATTTGTATCCCCTTGATCTCCTTCAACTGTCTTATTGCTCTAGCAAGGACTTCCAGAAATATGTTAAAGAGATATGGAGAAAGTGGGCAGCCTTGTCTTGTTCCTGATTTCAGTGGGATTGCTTTAAGTTTCTCTCCATTCAGTTTGATGTTGGCTATAGGCTTGCTGTATATTGCTTTTACTATGTTTAGATATGTGCCTTGTATCCCTGATCTCTCCAATACTTTAAACATGAATGGATGCTGGATTTTGTCAAATGCTTTTTCAACATCTAGGGAGATTATCGTGTGGTTTTGTTCTTTCAGTTTGTTAATATGGTGGATCACATTGATGGATTTCGGTATATTGAACCACCCCTGCATACCTGGGATGAAGCCTACTTGGTCATAGTGGATGATATCTTTGATGTGTTCTTGTATTCAGTTTGCAAATATTTTGTTGAGTATTTTTACACCAATGTTCATGGGGGAAATTGGCCTGAAATTCTCTTTCTTTGTTGGGTCTTTGTGTGGTTTAGGAACCAAAGTGACTGTGGCTTCATAGAATGAGTTTGGTAATGTTCCTTGGGTTTCTATTTTGTGGAATAGTTTGAAGAGTACTGGAGTAAGCTCTTCTTTGAAGTTCTGATAGAATTCTGCACGGAAACCATCTGGTCCTGGGCTTTTTTTGGATGGTAGACTTTTGATGACAGCTTCTATTTCCTTGGGGGATATAGGACTATTTAATTGATTTACATGGCCCTGATTCAGCTTTAGTAAGTCGAATCAATCAAGAAAATTGTCCATTTCGTGGCATATAGACTTTTGAAGTAAGTCCTAATGATTGTTTGGATTTCCTCAGTGTCTGTAGTTATGTCCCCCTTTTCATTTCTGATTTTGTTGATTTGGATGATGTCTCTCTGCCTTTTAGTTAGCTTGGTTAAGGGTTTGTCTATCTTGTTGATTTTTTCAAAGAACCAGTTTTGGTTTCATTGATTCTTTGAATTGTTTTATTTGTTTCTAAATGATTGATTTCAGCCCTGAGTTTTATTATTTCCAACCATCTACTCCTTTTTGGTGTGTTTGCTTCTTCCTTTTCTAGGGTTTTTAAGTGAGCCATTTAGTTGCTTGAATGAGCTGTCTCGAATATCTTGAAGGCACTTAGTGCTATGAATTTTCCTCTTAGCACTGCTTTCATTTTGTTCCACAAGTTTGGGTATGTTGTGTCTTCATTTTCATTGAGTTCTAGGAAGACTTTAATTTCTTTCTTTAATTCTTCCCTAACCCAGCTGTCATTTAGTAGCAAGTTGTTCGGTTTCCATGTGTGTGTAGGCTTATTGCTATTTCTGTTATTGTTGGGCTCCAGCTTTATTCCATGGTGATCAGACAGGATACAGGGGATTATTTAAATCTTCTTGTACCTGTTGAGGATCACTTTGTGACAAACTATATGGTCTATTTTGGAGAAGGTTCCAGGAGGTGCTGAGAAGAAGGTAAATCCTTTTGTGTTTGGTTGTAAGGTTATGTAAATGTCTGTCAGGTCCATTTGATTCATGACCTCTTTTAGAGACGTTGTTTCTTTGTTTAATTTCTGTCTTGTTGACCTGTTCTTTGTTGAGAGTGGGGTGTTGAAGTCTCCCACTATTAATGTGTGGGAATCTATGTGTGGCTTAAGTTTTATCAATGTCTCTTTTACAAATGTAAGTGCCCTTGTATTTGGGGCATAGATGTTCAGGATTGTGATGTCTTCTTGGTGGAATTTTCCCTTGATGAGTATGAAGTGTCCTTCCCCATCTCTTTTGATTAATTTTGGTTGAAAGTCTATTTTATCAGATATTAGAATGGCTACTCCTGCTTGCTTCTTGGGTCTATTTGCTTGGAAAGCTGTCTTGCAACCCTTTATCCTCAGGTAATGTCTACCTTTGTGACTTAGGTGTGTTTCTTGTATGGAACATATTGCTGGGTTTTGTTTACGCATCCATTCTGTTAGTCTGTGTCTTTTTATTGGAGAATTGAGTCCATTGATGTTGAGAGAGATTAATAACCAGTGGCTGTTAGATCCTTTGATTTTGATGTTGGCTGTGGTCATAAGGTTGTGTGCTTGGTTGCTTTTTGTTTTACTGTAGTAAGGTTAATTATTTCCTGTGTTTTCTTGAATGTAGCTAGTTTTCTTGGGTTGTATTTTCTCTTCTAGTGTCTTCTGTAACGCTGTATTTGTGTGTCGGTATTGTTGAAATTTGTTTTTGTCGTTGAATATCTTGTTTTCTCCATCTATGAGGACTGAGAGTTTTGCTGGGTATAGTAGCCTGGGATGACATCTGTGTTCTCTTAGGGTCTGCATGATATCTGTCCAGGCCCTTCTGGCTTTCATAGTCTCTGTTGAAAACTCAGGTGTGATTCTAATGGGTTTGCCATTATATGTTACTTGGCCTTTTCCCTTGCAGCTTTTAGTATCTTTCCTTTGTTCTGTATACTTACTGTTTTGATTATTATTTGGTGGGAGGATTTTCTTTTCTGGTCTAGTTTATTGGGTGTTCTGTAGGCCTCTTGTATTCTTATTGGCCTCTCCTTTAACTTGGGGAAATTTTCTTCAATGATTTTGTTGAAAATATTTTTTGGTCCTTGGAGCAGGGAATCTTCTTCTTCCTTTACTCCTATTATTCTTAGGTTTTGTCTTTTTATGTTGTCTTGAATTTCTTGGACGGTCTGTGTCAGGTATTTTTTAGATTTAATATTTTCTTTGACAGATACATCTATTTCTTCCATTGTATCTTCCACACCTGAGATTCTTTCTTCCATCTCTTATAGTCTATTGGTTATGCTAACCTCTGTGGTTCCTGTTTTCTTTCCTAAGTTCTTTCTTTTCACAATTTCCTTCATTTGTGTTTTCTTTAAGTTTTCCAATTCTATCTTCAGGTCTTGAGCCATTTTGTTGATTTCCTTCACCTGTCTGACTGTATTTTCCTGTTTTTCCATCAATTCCTTCAGCTGTTTGTTTGAACAATCCTCTTTTTCTTTTATTTTGTTCAGTGATTTAATTATTTCCTCTCTATAGGCCACAAACTGTTTGGCTGCAGCTTCCTCTATTTCTTTACAGATGGCCATAAACTGTTTGTTTTTATCTTCCTGTATTTCTTTAATCATTTTATTTGTTTCCTCTGTTATCTTCTTTATGATCATAGATGTTAGATCCTCTTCTTGCATTTCAATTATGCTGGGGTGTCTAAGGCTACTTGTCCCTGGATAACTGGGTTCTGGAGATGCCATATTGCTCTGGCTTTTGTTGGTTGAACTTTTACGCTGGCCTCTACCCATTGAGTTATCTTCGATGTTTGGAGTTGGTTTCTGTTGGTTCCTGGAATCCTGTGGTGGAGAGAATCCCTTTGGCAGGAAGATGTTTTTTCCTGAAGGAAGCCTTCTCAGCTTTTTAGGTATAGTCACTGGATAGCTGGTGTTTTTCAGGAGTTGCTGCTGCTCACCTCAGGCGTAGAGACCTGAATGGTAACTGTGGTCCTTATTAGTCCAGAGGGCTCGCCTCTCACCAGGAGAAGTCCTGAAGACAGCTGCCCAGTTTCTTGCTGTGAATTTAATGATCTGCTGCTGTAACCTGTGTGTCCCATGGTTTGGTCGGTTTTGTTAGGGATAACTGGTTGCCCCTTGGAGCAGTATCTGGAGATTGATCTCGGGGATCCCGGGCTTTTGTAGGTCTGAGGTTGGGGCTCTGTGCCCCAGTATCCAAGCAGTAATCTGTGGCTGGTGAGTACTGCTCTCCTGGTAACAGCCAGCTATCTGGTGCACAGCAGGTCCCTGGTTTGTGCCAGTCTGCGGGACCTTTTCTGGGGATATATTCGGTGGTCTAAGTCAGTCCCCTTTCCTTAGTTCCCTGTGAGGATTTCTCCAGACAGTGACTCCAAGTCTTTGGTGTCCTGGGGTGCACAGTTCTGTCTGTGAGGAATAGTTGGTACAAAGCAGGTCTCCGGGCTGGTGGCACGCGCTCCTGCCTGCTAGTCTTCAGGAGCTGGGTGCCCAACTACTCTCTGTGCTTCCGGCTTGGGGCCAGATCAGTGATGGCAGCTCGTACCCGCCGGTCTGTGAAAGACTTTCCCCAGGTAAGGCCTGGATGGCCCAAGTCAGTACTGTTTCCTTCCTTCCCTGTGGGGACCTTTCCCGACAGGAACTCTCAGTCTCTGTTGCACTAGGGTGCACAGCTCCATCTGTGCTAGAGAGCTGGCATGCAGTCCCTCTCTGTGCTGGCAGCGGGAGCCCAGTTCAGTGATGGCAGCTCATACCCGCCAGTCTGCAAGACTTTTTCCAGGGGAAGACTGGGTGACCCGTGGCCAGTCCCACTACTTTCCTTCCCTGTGGGTTTTTCTCACGACTGTAACTCCCAGTCTCTGGTGTTTTTGTGCCCATCATTCAGCCTGGGAAGATGATCAGGGCACGCAGGCATTTGGCTCTGGTCTGGCGACCTAGTGCCTGCGCAACCCAGGATCTCTTCTGGGTTCTGGCTGGATGGCCTGAGCGTGGACCCGACTGGTTCCCATGCCATGGGGGTTTCCTCTCACCCGGGAAACACGATTGCTGTTGTTTTAGGACCCAGAGTTCTGTCTCTTGGTCGCTGTACAGAAAATGTTGTCCTGCTCCTCAGATGCAGTGTTCTCCTGGCACCACCATCTTGCCCCCCCCAACTGTATATCTCCATATCGTTAGTTTTATATTTTATTTTAACTTTTAATTACATTTATTATGTTTATGTATGTGGTGTGGTTGTGCACATCGGTGCATGCCTGCAGAGGCTAGAAGTTTTGAGCTGCCTAACATGGCATCTGGTAGCTAAACTTGGGTCCTTTGGAAAAGCAGTAGCATTCCTAACTGATTTCCCAGCCCTTTAGTACACAACATATCACTTTTTCAATACACCAGTATACCCCTGGACCTAAAAAAGTAATGACCATCTTCACAATGCAAAGTTCATTTAGATAAACTCAGAAAGTCCTATTATCCTTAACAGCCCCAATGTTCAAGAATCCAAAAACTCTTCTGAGTAAAGACAAACATTTAAGACAAATGGGACAGACATCGGAAGAGGGAGAAAACAGGGAACAGGACAGGAGCCTACCGCAGAGGGCCTCTGAAAGACTCTATCTACCCTGCAGGGTATCAAATCAGATGCTAAGGATCATAGCCAAACTTTGGCCAGAGTGCAGGGAATCTTTTGAAAGAAGGGGGAGATAGAAAGACCTGAAGGGGACAGGAGCTCGACAAGGAGAGCAACACCATCAAAAAAATCTGAGCAAAGGGTCTTTTCTGAGACTGATAACTCCAACCAGGTTCCTTGCATGGAGATAACCTAGAACCCCTGCCAGATATAACCTATGGCAGCTCAGTCTCCAAGTGGGTTTTCTAGTGAGGGGAATAGGGACTGTCTCTCACATGAACTCAGTGGCTGGCTCTTTGATCACCTTCCCCTGATGGGAAGAGCAGCTTGACCAGGCCACAGAGGAAGACAACAATGCAACCAGTCCTGAAGAGACCTGATAGGCTAAGGTCAGAGGGAAGAGGAGGAGGACCTCTCCTAACAGTGGACTTGGGGAGGGGCATGGGAGGAGATGAGGGAGAGAGGGAGAGAGTAAGGGATTGGGAGAGGATGAGGGAGGGGACTACAGCTTGGGATACAAAGTGAATAAACTGTAATTAATAAAAAATAAATTTAAAAAAATCAAAACAGAAGCTACATATTTCCCATATCCAATGACATGGAATAAATATCTTGGTTCCAAAGGAGAATAGGAGGATAGCAAGAAAAAGTTAAACCAAAGAAAAACCCAAGAACAGCAAAAACAAACAAATGAAAAAACCCATCAAATTATGAAGTTACCTGGGCCATTTGATGGCACTGTTTAGGCTCCAACAACCTTTGACAGTCCTACTACTCTCACTCTGCAAAGTCCCAATCTTTTCTAGGCCACCTCCATTTCATGACTACAATGTTCTTCAGTATCCTCCAAGACCACCAATGTAACTTAGGCTTAATTTTTATAGCTTTACATGTGGCTTCTTAATTCTGTGACATATTGTCCCACCTGAGCTGTTTTCTAGAACCTTGGGGTAAGCCCTTGTGGAGCTATAATTTTCACAATTTGTATGCCTAAAAACTAGTTATTATGTGACTGACACTGCCAGGTTCCTTTGCAAGATTGAGATGTACTGTGTCCCAATCTGCCACAGCAGAAGTGACCTCTGGACACTTTAATGGCTGGATGTGGGAAAACAACTTCCTATGCTGTTGTTTTTTAGCAGGAAAACTTTTTAGCTGAATCCACAGTGCACCTTTTTTTCCATACAAATAAACTTGCATTTTCACAAGTTGGAAGTTTCCAAGGGTGGTGTATTACCCTTGAGGCAACTTTCTTATAGTTACAGTGCACAGACCAATGTTTCTCTCTAATGACATTAATCTTTTAAAAAATAATTTCAGCTCTGCTCTTCCTACCTATCTTGTCTGCAATTTTATATTTACTTATATACTTTTCTTTGCAAAACTCCACATCTTTCATACTGTTTTGCTTTGTATTCTCATTATCAATATCAATAAATATAGTGACCAGTTATCATAAGACAGCTGTCTTAAAGTTTTCTCTACCAAGAAGTTTAACCTATTTTTATTTCAACCTCTTTAAAAAGTTAGGACATGGGCAGAATGCAGCCAGATTCTTTGCCAGGATATATTATTAATGGCATCTTGCCCGTGCTCATTCCCCACAGAAACCTCATGGATCAGGATCAAGACTTTATTGTGTTTCTATCAGTTGGTTGATCTTCACATTCTGACCAAAATGGTCATCTAAGCTCTACTCATAGCACTCTATCCCATTCCTTTCACAGACCAAGTCAGAAGGCTTAAAAACTGCATGGTCATGTTTCTGTCAGAAAGGACTCTACCTTCTGCTGCTGGTTTTCTGTATTAGTTACTTTCTCATCTCTGTAGTAGATCTGACAGAATTGGAGGATTCTAAAGTTTGAAGCAATGTTGAACAGAAAAAAAACAGATTTTCTAAATATCTGCTTCACTCACATATGCATAGCCTTCCCTCATTGTCAAGACTGGATGAAGCTAAGTAAATAACACAGAGTGAATAACAAAGGGTCCATCATTCTTCTTGAAGTGTCCAGACAAGGCAGAACTTTGCTCTTGATCAAAAGTACTGCTCTACTCCTAAAGCAGAAGAAGCAACATACAGAGGCTGGCTGAGTGTTCAGTCTTTATTCTAACACAAGTAGTAACCATGTCTTTTCCCCAGTGACTGAGGATAACCTCACATTCTTTTGTGACTGGTTAGTTTTAAAAGAAAGGACAGTGAGAGGAGGTCAGCCGCTAAATCACTTAAGTTCTGAGAATCCAGCAGGGCCTTTGTAGAAACAAAGGTTTGATTAGTTGGGGAGAATTAAAACATTTGCATAAAAGTCTTACAAGGTGGGGGAGATATAAATATTTGAATTTCTTGGGTAACACAAGTTTTATACCATTTGATAGAAAAATTAACATTTAACGTTTCATAAAAACACTACTTGCAAAATTAGTGGCTTTATCATTAACAGAACTGTTGACAGTTCATTGTCATCCAAAGTCCATAGTCTACTTTCAGTACTCAATATTCTATGGCTTTGAGATAATTGCTGTGAAATATTCCTACCTTATGGTATCATGCAAAATAGTTTCAGATGTTTATAACTATTTTAATTTACAATTGAACATTAAAATATGTCTAATAACCATGATTTATTAATATGTCTTTAAACAACAATTACAATGATGTTAACCTGTTTTCTCTTTCTTCATTTAGATAAATTTGTTTCTTGTACTCTGCTCTGTTTGGAGTTATGTAGCTCTTGTTCAGTTATGAGAACAGTTTTTTTTTATGTTAGACTATTAGCTAGTTTAATAGATAAAATAGGAAAGCAAAATCTGTAAAAAATAAAAAAAATTCCAGAGTTAGATAAATTTCTTCACAGAGCCTAACTGTCTAATCTGTTGAACACAGTCTCCCAAAAACGTATGAGGATTCTACTAACTGGTACACAGGGTTTCCCACTCAAATAAAATAGACAAACCTGCTCAACCTAGCACCTAACTGAAGTATAAAAAGAAATCCAAATTAGAACACCCCAGGTTCATGATAAAATGTGGGCATTTAAAAACAGTTTTTCAGGTTGGATGTTAGCAAAAGCTATTAAATTCTCCCTGAAAATAGAAGGTACAAACAAAGACTGGGGAGTACCCTGGCTTTATGAGCTTACTTTCAAATTGCTCAGCGCTCTTCCACTTGCCAATACACTTGACACAGTAAGTGTGGTCGCAGTTGATGTGGGCCAACCCCTTGCTCGCCGGGACCGGCTCTCTCGCAAACCTCCTCCATGCAGACCCAACAAACCAGATCATTACTGTGCTTCACAGTTAAAGAGAGATCCATGTCTTTTGCAAGACTTCATGCTATGGCTTCTGGGCAGCACCCGCCAGGTGTGGGGTCTGCAGTACACACGTCATAGGAAGTCTCTATGGAGATACATACAGTTTCCCTACAGCAACACTCTCCCGCTGCAGCATAGGGGTGAAACTTTTTGTCTTCACAGAGACTGGCTCCCTTCTCTGACTGTGGCTTGGTCACTGTGCCCTGCAGGGGTACTTCAATGTAAGGTTGGGGGATAGTACACAAGGAGAGCAATGGAGCCACCATGAGACTTCCCAGGAACAGACTCAGTGGCATTCACCCAGGGCTCTTAGCCTGCTTCTACAGTTGAAAAATTCTGGTTTCTTGAGTCATCTTCACCTGCATTCATTTCACTGAGTAATCCAACTCCAAATGAGAGACATGAGGAATCAGCAAAGGATGGGTTTGCACTCACTTCTGTAGCAGTAACTTCTTCCTATTCCAGTGACTACTGTGTTCATATCTGCAGCTGTCTTAATGAATACAGTTAGACATAGTTCCTTGGGGCTATTCTATTCTTCCTCACCAGGATTTACAGTAGTCCAGCCAACCAGCAAACCAATAATTCAGCAATCCAGCAACAGCAAAGGTCAACAAGAACCACCAGCAGCAGCAACAGGACTTCCTTGAAGCATTCTCCAAAGTGTTCCCTTTTAGGAGCATCTTGAAGCTCTCTCTCTCTCTCTCTCTCTCTCTCTCTCTCTCTCTCTCTCTCCCTATCTATCTCTCTCTCTCTCTTTCTCCTCTTTCTCTCTCTCTCTGCTCCTGGGATCTTATTTATACCTTCTCAGAGTCTGTGCTCTTTCTCTCTCTCTCTCTCTCTCTCTCTCTCTCTCTCTCTCTCTCCTCCTGGGATCTTATTTATACCTTCTCAGAGTCTGTACCAGGTTGTTTTTCAGCTGGCAAAAAACATACCCTCACCCAGCCCCCTGCATGAGGCAGTTTCCAGCTGACAAAGATCACATGTCCTCTCTGGAGGCTGTTTAACTGGCAAAGGTCACACATCTCTCATGGAGTGGACCTTAATTCCAATCAGATAATTGTTGGTTACTCCTGCAACTTTTGTGCCACTATTATACCAGATAACCACTGTATATTTCAGGTTTTGTAGTTAGATTGGTATTTCTCTCTCCACTGGTAATTTGTGGAGTACCTTCTTTTACCATGAACACTAGTTAGTATGGGGTAAAAGCTCTAGGAAGGCACCAGCTCAACTTTTCCATGATCAGTGAGTTATTTAAGTATTATCTAAAGCAAAAGGGCCTTACCATCAGTTTGTGGAGAGCAACCAATCGCCTTGGCAATAGTCTGGGTTTTGGGGGGTTTTCCAAGGGCCTCTTTGGCCAATGGTTCATTTAAATGGAACCCATCCCAGCACTGGGGGTTTCATTTAGTGATGGTCTACTTAGAGCTTTGCCTTTCCAGTTATTTGGTGGTTACAATTTAGATTTCATTTCCTTTGCATGTGTATATAATATGAATATATATTGATATAAATTAAGCTTTCACTGTACTTGATTTTCATATAACTTCTCAAATGATCCTGTCCCCCCTATATTAAATACTTGTCCCCTTCTTTCTCCCCTTCTCCATCAATTCTCCCATTATAGTATCCATCAATCTAGCCATCCATTCATCACCATCTATTTTATTTTCTCTTGATACAAACGACTTTCTCTCCCCACTAGTCCATTGCTCTACTCCTACCTCTGAGGTTATATGTATTATATCCTGCTTATAGAATACTTAATGGTTAGCTTACACATACCAGCAAATACATATCATTTTTGTCTTTTAGGGTCTCGATTGCCTTACTCAGGATGAACTTTTTTAGCTCCATCCATTTACCTATGAATTTTTTTAATTTTTATTTTTTAAATATTAGTTACAGTTTAACTTTGTATCCCTGCTGTTTCCCACTCCCTCTTTCCCTTCCAATCCCACCTTCCCACCCTCATCTCCTCCCTGCCCCTTTCCAAGTCCACTGATAAGGGAGGTCCTCCTCCCCTTACATCTGACACTGCTTTATCAGGTGTCTTCAGGACTGGCTGGAAAGTCCGACTCTGTGGCCTAGCAGGACTGCTCCTCCCTGGGGGGGGGGGAATCAAAGAGCCCACCATCGAGTTCATGTCAGAAACAGTCCCTGTTCCCCTTATTATGGTACCACTTGAATACTGAGCTACCAAGGGCTACATCTGAGCAGGGGCTCTAAGTTGCATCCATACATGGTCCTTGTTTGGAGAAACAGTCTCATAAAAGACCCTGTGCCCAGATATATTTGGTCCTTGTGGAACCCTGTCCTCTCCAGGTCATATTAACTCCCCCCCCACACCTTTTTTTTTCTTTTTTGATTCCCTGCATTCCGCCAGAAGTTTGGTTATGAGTCTTAATATCTGCTTTGATACACTGCTAGGTAGAGTCTTTCAGAGGCCCTATGTGGTAGGCTCCTTTCCTGTACCTTGTTTGCTCCTACATCCAATGTCCATCCCATTTGTCTTTCTAAGTAAGGATTGATCATCTTACCCTGGGTCCTCTTTCTTGTTTATCTTCTCAACCATATTTGTAGCAGTTTTATTCGTAATAGCCAGAACCTGGAAACAATCCAGATGTCCCTCAGTTGAGGAATGGATACAGAAATTGTGGTACTTTTACACAACGGAATACTACTCAGAATTAAAAACAAGGAAATTGTGAAATTTGCAGGCAAATGGTGGGACCAAGAAACGATAATCCTGAGTGAGGTATCCCAAAAGCAGAAAGACAAAGATGCACATGGTATATACTCACTTATATAGACCTATAAGATAGGCTAAATATACTGAAATCTATCTTACCTGTGAATTTTATGATTTGTTAACACATGAGTAAATATTCCATTTCACTTATCCATTCATCTTTTGATGGACATTGAAGTTGTTTCCAATTTCTGGATACTTTGAATAGAACAACAATAAACATAATAAACATAATAAACATAATCTCAGGCGGCATTCTGGGTCTGCTCTCCCCCAGTGAGGGCCAGAACCAGCTAGCCCACTCTCATACCACAGACAGCTCTTCCTTGTGCTGCACATGGTGAGGAGCAAAGGGACCAAGGGCATTTCTCCCTTACCCATGTCACCATATGGCAGATGAGTGGCAGGGCTAGATCTCCCAGCACTCTCTCGCCCTTGCAGGCAGCTCTCCAAACTACTGCAGGTGAAGAAGGGAGGAGAAGGAGGGCATCACCCCACACCCATGCTACCTCATAGCAGACAAATGGCAGATGAAGTGGCAGGCCAGCTCTCCCGTGCTCTCACCCTCGGAGGGCTGGTGTCTCATCTGTGCTCCCTCACCCACTGCCAGCTATACTGTGCTTCCTAGGCAAGGTGCAGGTTGCTCTTCTGAGATCTACAACTGGAGAGGAGTGGGAGGAACTCTCCTGCTCTGGGTCCCCAGTAAGGGTCACCTCAGCCTTGGTCTGCCTGCTAGGCTTGCATGACACTTAGCTGGGGGGTTGTGTCAGGCTTGCATCTCAGACTTAGTTTTATTCTATATTTGAGGACTAGACTAAGAGAAGCATCCACCTGGAAATAAATGTTTCTCAAGCAATCATAAAGTGCATATTATCTTGGTTTCAGCACCCAAAGAAACTGATCCTGAAGTAAAGATTTTTTTTCCACTGGTGTATTTATGACTAAATTCCTGGTGATAATAATAGAGTACTAAGGAAGTGAGACCAGGGGAAGACAATATAGCAAGTCTTCAGTTGTCTGGTTGGAATCTGGAAACCATATGGAAGAAATAATTGTGAGTTAGTCCATGTAATAGTGCAAGGAAAGTGGGGAAATTAATACACAGCTTGCTTAGAGTCACTGTGGAGACTCTTCTCCTGAGATGGGAAGTGAGTTTTTATTCCCATACTTCCTGTACACTATGAATTCATGAAGAACAGTTTCTATCACCAAATTGAGCTAAAAATCACGGGTGCTTCAAGTTGGCATTCAGACTTTTTTGTGCCAAATTATATAAGTTCAGTTTGATTTGATATAATGTTGAAAAATAAATTGAAAAAGAAAAATATTTCAAAACTTCATTTTCCTTTGGTGTTTCATTATTTACTATGATCTTGACTTCTTGCTATTGTACTGAGTAGTGCTCTGAAAGTTTTCCATTGTAATTACACACTTTACTACTTGGGTTTTAGTTTGGAATGACTGATAGAAAATTTTTATATGAAAGAATTTTCTTTTGCTCACAAAATTAAATATGTCAATTTTTTTGCAACTCGGGGTGAAAATGTTATTTAATAGTATAAGGGATCCAAACAATGGTTATGTTGTTGCTGTTCTGTCAAACATAACTACTGCTCTGAAAATTATCACCATATAGTATATAATTGTTGTTGGAGCTCTGTCAGCTCTGATGTCTCAATATTGCCTCAAGAAGAGAGAAAGTTTTCCAGAAGGCCTGTAGTATACTCAGAAGTTGTATACCTACTTTATTTTGTATCTCACTTGCACACATGACCAGACCTAGCTGGATGGATGGCTCAAAAAACAACTTCATTCCAAGCAGCCACAAGCCAGCATAAATGGATGCATTATTTCTGAAAAAATAGAAAAATACAATCATTGTTTTCTTTACAAGTCAAAAAGGAATGTAAAATTTTTAAAAATCTAATATATTTATGGTTGTGAGCCTAGCCTTTTAACACCTAAAGAAGCTAAACAAGAAGGAGGACCTGGGTAAGATAATCAATCCTCACTCAGAAAGGCAAATGGGATGGAAAACAGAAGAGGGAGAAAATAGGGACAGGACAGGAGCTTCTGAAAGACTCTACCCAGCAGGGTGTCAAAGGAGATGCTGAGACTTATAGCCAAACTTTGGGAAGAGTACAGGGAATCTTATGAAAAAAAGGGGGAGAGAGAAAGACATGGAGGGGACAGGAGCTCCACAAGAAGAGCAACAGAATCAAAATATCTAGGCACAGGGGTCTTTTCTAATACTGATACTCCAAGGATCATACATGGAGATAACCTAGAACTCCTGCACAGACATAGCCCAAATTGCTTCCCTAGTAATGGGAACAAGGACTGTCTCTGACATGAATTCAGTGGCTGGCTCTTTGATCACCTCCCCCTGGCTGGGGAACAGCCAGAGTAGGCTCAGGAAGAAAATGCAGCCAGTCCTGATGAGACCTGATAGGCTAAGGTCAGATGCAAGGGGAGAAGGATCTCCCCTATCAGTGAACTTGGAGAGGAGCATGGGAGGAGATGAGGGAGGGAGAGAAGCAGGGAGGGATCATGAGAGAAAGAGGGAGAGGGCTAAGGCTGGGCTACAAAGTAATTAACTATAAATAATATAAAAAATAAAATAAATTTAAAATATTAGTAGCTTCTAACAGAAAGCTTTAACTTAAAATGAATAGTCATTATTTAGGTGAATGAGAAACCAATGTTTTCTATACTCTCACCCTGAACTCATACTTTGGTTAAAAATTGTAGCAATTTAAATAAAAAAGATCTAAAAAATATTGCTCAAAAGTAACACAATTATATTTCAGATGAGTGGTGTGGGTGTAGTATATAGTTGTGGAAACATACCAATTAGACTCCTATAAAAGTTTTTTTTTTAATATCAGATATCTTATGTAGATATTTGGCTTTCGTGGATGAGGGTACATAGGAAATTCTTTTTAACATGCAGTTTTTATAAGTTTTATTTTTTATTGGCATGACCTCCAACTCAAGCTAATTGTTTGGCTACTGAATCTCAAGTACTCTTTAAATGACAATAATGTAAGTAACATTTTCAGTTCCTACAACAACCACAGAAAAGAGAAGAAAATATTTTTGAAAGACAATGAGACAGATACGTTTAAGGTCAAGTCTTCTATCACCATTAAGAAAGAAACAAAGAAATAAAGAAAAAACAAAGAAAAGAAAAAGGGGAAAAAAGAAAAGAAAGAAAGAAAAAACCCAAGAGAAATATGTTGCTGGCATTGTTTTTACTTAAAAATTCAGAAGCAGATTTCATGGTTAAAAATAAAAGCATAGGTCTCTCAAAAAATATGGGTAGAAACAAAAAGCTCTGTGAACCTCCTTGGGTGATTGTGATGGAAAATCAGACGCACAGCTTTTTCACATTGATTGGCCAAGCTTTCTGGAAACCAGAAATGGAATCCATCTGGACATTTGCTAAAGGAGACCAGATGGAGCTGTACCATGTGACACTGAACAGTTCTCTCTGCCATAATGCACCAATGGTCTCCTTTGCAAGAATATTACTGCAAAAAATATTTTTTTTCTCTTATGATTTAGCTCCAGATTTGTTATACCTTGGCTTTCTCATAGGAAGAGGAGTTTCTTATATATTCTTATTTCTTACATATTTTTATTTCTCGTCATTTTCAAAGTTTAACAGTTGTAAAACAAGAAACTAGATGGCATGACATTGTACTTGAGAAGATTCTGGAGAAACCCTTTAAAGATTCATTTGCAGGCACCATGTAATTAATATATGTCAATGATTAGCAACAATAACCTTTCTCATGTAAGTCTCATAAAACAACGCAAATGACCCCATGACTACAACACACTACTTATCATTTGTGAAACATAAAACTTGGCCCCTCACCATGTCTATTGCCTTTCAGAAATCATTGCCCTCATAAGCCCTAAGTCAATACTTATAGCAGTCTTTAGGATCTAGCTAATACTCTCCTTTCACTATACTTCCATTTTTTTGCAGATGTCTTTGTCCTCATTGTCTTTTATATCGATCTCATTATTCCTGTTTCCCAGACAGTCATTGCCATCCACCATTTTACTAAATAAATTAACCTATCAACCTTTTCCCCATGTCTCCAAATTTGTTCCCTCTAAATCTTAGACAAGAATCCATTTATCTACTATTTCCTCTAAGAAGTTTATTTCTTTTAGATATATACCCAGAAGTGCTATACAACAAGGACATTTATTCAAGCATGTTTGTAGCAGCTTTATTTGTACTACCCAGAAACTGGAAACAACCCAGATGTCCCTCAATGGAGGAATGGATAAAGAAATTGTGGTACTTTTACACAATGGAATACTACTCAGCAATTAAAAATGAGAAAAATCATGAAATTTGCAGGCAAATGGTGGGATCTAGAAAAGATAATCCTGAGTGAGATATCCCAGGAGCAGAAAGACACAAATGGTATATACTCATTTATATAGACCTATTAGATAGAATAAACATACTAAAATATGTGCACCTAAAGAAGACAAACAAGAAAGAGGACTCAGAATAAGATGATCAATCTTCACTTAAAAAGACAAGTGGGATGGAGATTGGATGTAGGAGAAAACAAGTAACAGGACAGGAGCCTACCATAGAGGGCTTCTGAAAGACTCTATCTAGCAGTGTATCAAAGCAGTTGCTGAGACTCATAACCAAACCTTTGGCAGAGTGCAGGGAATCATATGAAAGAAGGGGGAGTTAGTATGACCTGGAGAGGACAGGAGCGCCACAAGGACCAAATATATCTCAGCACAGGGGTCTTTTATGAGACTGTTTCTCCAAGCAAGGACCGTGTATGGATATAACCTAGATCCCCTGCTCAGATGTAGCTCATGTAGCTCAGTATCCAAGTGGGTAACTCTAGTAAGGGGAACAGGGACTATTTTTGACATGAACTCAATGGCTGGCTCTTTGATCTTCCCCCTCCACCCAAGGGAGGAGCAGCCTTGCTAGGCCACAGAGGAGGACATTGCAGCCAGTCCTGAAGATACCTGATAAGCTAGGGTCAGATGGAAGGGGAGGAGGACCTCCCCTATCAGTGGACTTGGAAAGGGGCAGGGAGGAGATGGGGGAGGGAGAGTGGGATTGGGAGGGAATGAGGGAGGAGGCTACAGCTGGGATACAAAGTAAATAACCTGTGATTAACATAAAAAAATTATTTAAAAAAAAGGAAAAAAAGAAATTAGGGAAACAACACCCTTCTCAATAGCCACAAATAACATAAAGCATTTTGGTGTAATTATAACTAAGCAAGTCAAAGACAAATGTTTGAAGAAAGAAATTGATCAGAAGATGGAAAGACCTCCCATAGTCTTGGATGGTTCATGGATTGGAAGAATTAACAGTGAAAACGGCCATCTTACAATTTATTGTATAATTGTATATTGTATAATTTTACAATTATACAATTTATACCATTCCCATCAAATTCCCATCAAAATACCAATACAATTGTTTACATACCTTCAAAGAACAATTCTCAACTTCATATGGAAAAACAAAACAAAACAAATGCAGAATAGCTAAAACAATCCTATACAATAAAAGAACTTGAGGTATCACCATGGCTGATTTCAAGTTGTACTACAGAGCAATAGTAATAAAAAGTGTATAGTACTGGCATAGAAACATACTGGTTGATCAATGAAATCAAATTGAAGGCCTAGAAATAAATCCACATACCTACAGACACTTGATTTTTGATTTTTATTATTATTAATTTTGTTAATATTAATCACAGGTTATTTACTTTGTATCCCAGCTGTAGCCTCCTCCCTCATTCCCTCCCAATCCCACTCTCCCTCCCCCATCTCCTCCCTGCCCCTTTCCAAGTCCACTGATAGGGGAGGTCCTCCTCCCCTTCCATCTGACCCTAGCTTATCAGGTATCTTCAGGACTGGCTGCAATGTCCTCCTCTGTGGCCTAGCAAGGCTGCTCCTCCCTTGGGTGGAGGGGGAAGATCAAAGAGCCAGCCATTGAGTTCATGTCAAAAATAGTCCCTGTTCCCCTTACTAGGGTTACCCACTTGGATACTGAGCTACATGAGCTACATCTGAGCAGGGGATCTAGGTTATATCCATACACGGTCCTTGGTTGGAGAAACAGTCTCATAAAAGACCACTGTGCTGAGATATATTTGGTCCTTGTGGAGCTCCTGTCCTCTCCAGGTCATACTAACTCCCCCTTCTTTCATATGATTCCCTGCACTCTGCCAAAGGTTTGGTTATGAGTCTCAGCAACTGCTTTGATACACTGCTAGATAGAGTCCCTCTATGGTAAGCTCCTGTCCTGTTGTTTTCTCCTACATCCAATGTCCATCCCATTTGTCTTTCTAAGTGAAGACCGATCATCTTACCTAATCTCTTTCTCAGTCCATTTATTGTTGGTATACAGGAGGGCTGTTGATATTTTTTTAGTTAATTTTATATCCAATCACATTGCTGAAGGTAGAATTTTGATTCTCTACCATACAACAAGGACATTTGCTCAACTATGTTCATAGTAGCAACCCAAATGTCCCTCAAAGAATGAATAAAGAAAATGTGGTACATTTACACAGTGGAATACTACTCAGCTATTAAAAACAAGAAAATCATGAAATTTGCTGGCAAAGGTAGGGTGAGGTATCCTACATCTAAAGACACACATACCACATCGGAAGTGGTTGAAGAGAGGAAACAGAATAGGAGAGAGAGTGGAATATGGAGGCAGATGAAGGTGGGAATCAGATGTGAGGACAGAGGGCTTGAAGAGAGAAGAGAAACAGTGAGGGCATCTCTTAGACAAGCTGGAGACCTTCAACAGTGTAGGCTTCTGGGAGAACATGGGGGTGACTGGCTGAGACTCCTACTAGAGGGGGTCATGAAGAATGAAGAGGTCACCATCTAACCAGATAGTGGAGGGAGAGGAACACCAACCCACCCACAAAAACTTTGACCCAAAATTTACTCTATCTAAATATGTTCAGGGATAAAGAAAAGAGCAAAGACTGGAGGAATGTCCAACCAATGCCTTGCCCAACCTGGACCCAACCCCATGGGAGAAAGCCAACCCCTGCCACTATTAAAGACACTGCTATTCTTGCAAAAGGGAGCCTATCATTACTGTTCTCTGAGAAGCTCTACTCAGCAGTGGATCAAAACAGATGCTGAGACTCACAGCCAAACATTGGACAAAGAGCAGAGAATATTGTGGAAGAGTAGGAGAAAGGATAGAAGGATCTGGAGGGAACAGGAGGTCCAGAACCAACAGAACCAACTAACCTGGGCCTGGGAAGCTTGTGGAAACTGAAGGACCAACCAAGGACCATGCATGGAATGGACCTAGGCCCCCTGCACACATATGCCCTATGAGTATATCTTTATGTGGGTCTCCTAGTAAGGGGAGCAAAGGCTGTCTCTGAGTTGGACTCTGTTGCCTGCTTTGTGATCACTTCTACTTGGCCTAGCTGCCTTGCCAGGCCAAGAAGAAGAAGCACTTAGTCCTGATACAACTTGATGAGCTGGGAATGGTTGATAGTGGGAGCACTCCCCTTTTCTGAAGGATAAATAGAAAGGGCTATAATTGGGTTGTAAAATAAATAAGAAATAAATAAGGTTTATTTCAAGTTCATCTCCCCTCTCATTTCACCAAGACCCTTCCCTATTTCTTTTCAAAACTTTTCTCTGATGTTAACCATGTTAAGTTTATTAATTATTTTAGTAAAGTTAAAAATATGCAATCTGTGATATTACATAACTAAACTTTAAAGTCAGAAAGGCACCAGATAATACTATGTAAACAATGTCATAAGCAGTAGTAAGCCACAAATCACCCCAGGGTATTGATCTGTATAAGCAGCAGAGATTTGCTTTTCTGATTCAGTCTTCTAGGTCCATCTTGGTGGGTATTGGTGATCTTCTTCATCCATGCTTTTTTTTGGGGGGGGGTCTTCTTTATAGTTTTACTCTTTATTCCTTCATGTTTTAAGCATTATAATCTCACTTTTCCTTCAATAGATCCTCTGTGGTCCTGCAACCACCTTTTCATAGATGGAAAATCTTTACTTTAGGTCATGAATATACTGAAAAACATCTGGAAAAGACTTCACATCTTTTCTGAAAATTTTCTCAAAGTTCCACAATGTATTATCTTATCAAGATACACTAGATCTTAAAACACAACTTTTGGAACTCTTTCTGGTTAAGGAGAGGAAAGGAGTCAACTAACTATCCTCACAGTACTTTAGTGTCATATGAGAATGGTTGCATGGATCACATCTTGTGCACTCATAAACTTCTAATTTTCTCTAAATTCACTCTATGTAGTAATAATAAATCTGCTTTTGTCCTATTATTCTGTTGCTAGGAAAATGCAAAGAAGAATGCAAGAAATTATGGCTTATAAGTATCTCTTCTATGGCTTTATTGCCGACTAGGGCTGAAAAGCAATTCCAGCCTATGTACTATATGCATATCTTATTTTGTTTTATACTAATTTTTCTTACTAAAATGTCTTTTTCTCACAGGTGTAAATAAGAACTTAGCAGGCATGTAGTCAATATTCTATCACTTTTATGCTTTCAGAGCATTGAGCAGCTATTACGTACTTATTACTATGCAGGGAAGAGAGTAGAAAAAAATGGAATGATAAAGGATAGGTAGAATTGAGGATCAAGAAAACCTAAGACACACAGTAATATATACTTTAATAAAAAGACATATATATGAAACTTACAATAATGAAAAGTAAAATAGAATTGCATAATTCTTTAAGAGCCTGTGATATGAATATTTAATCTAGTAAAATATGGGAACTTTTAGAGAAAGATGGGTGCAGAGATATAAAGAATGGGCATTAACTAGGCAAGGCCATAGGAGGGAAAATTACAAGAGATTTTGCTCAGAAAATAAGCATTTGGTGGTGTAAGCAAATGAATACTTTAGAGGAATTGAATATAAGAAAAAGGAAGGCTGATAGACTGAAAGCAAAACAGGGTTGTTTAAGGTAACATTGGAAATATGGAGAGTAGACAAAATTTAGATCACGTAAAAAAAATATCTTCCAAGCTACTAGAGGAGTGTTGAATGTATTATGAGCTAAATGATGGAAAGCCATCAAAGGCGATTAAGCAAGTGCAAAAGACGTTCTTGTAGATATATCGAGTGGAGAGTGCATGGTGGGAAGACCAGGATGGATGAGAAGGACAGCTGAGAATTTCCTGTAAAAGTCCAACTGGGAGAGATTACTTTGGCAAAGGGTCATGGAGAGAGGGAGAGAAACATATTGGAGAAACAAACTGTATTTTCAGACTTCCTTAAGGTTTGAATATAAATAATAAGGAACAGACAAAGATAATTTTAGGATTTCTATCTTAAAGAATCTGGTGGATGTGGTTTAACAGGACGTGTAGGGAGGATATAGTACATGTTGGTGGATTCTATTTTTTCCTCTCTTCTGCTAAGAAATTTTGCTTTAATCTGTATTAAGCTCAATGTCACTGTAGCAAGCCCTAAGACAAGTTGAATGCAAAGCATTGTTTTGGGGAAATAAATGTGGAAAATAAGTAAGGGATAGAAAAATTCAAAATGAATGGACAGGAATTCAATAAATACTAAAAGGAACCAGAAGCCATTCTACTGGAGAACTCCAGAAGATGGATCTGAACCACATTTTGAGTTCTCTAACCTGGTTCTGATGAATATAGAGAATTTATACACTAAAATCAAGTTTGAATAATCATTTATGGGCAATAGCTTATGTCATTTCTATTCTGTCCTGTACTTTAGCCAGTGCAATTCTGGGAACCAGAGAAATACGCAGACTTCTCCAATAAGACAAAGGGTGCAAAGATGATGTCAATGCTGAAGGAATAGTGGCCGAGCATGTACAGTGTCTGTTACTTTAAAGTTCTTTCATGCATGCATGTGTGAGTGTCTGTACAGAGGTGATATGTATGCATGCATGCATACATGTATGTATGTATGTACATAAATACATACATTTATGGATGCACATGCCAAAGTATGCAGATGCCAAGTACATTTCTCTATCATCCCTGAAACAGCCTAAAATTGAACTTGAGTCCACTATTTTTCAGCTAGGCTGGTGGACACCAATACACTGCCATATGCCATCACAGACCCTACCCCTAAGCTCTGAACTTACAGGTATTCATGGCACACTAGCTTTTACATCGGTGCTGGGGGTGGACACTTGGGTTCTCATGCTGGTACAGGAAGCATTCTTGTCAGCTGAGCTATCTTCCTATATTCAACAACTTGAATTTAACTATTTCTGTAAATTTATGCATTTTATCTGATCCTTTTGCAGTTTTCCACTTCTGATTCATATCTGTTTCTTTTTCTATCCGTATTTTAATTAAATGGTTGTTCTGTACATTCTTTGGCCTCCAAGTAGAAGTAGTGCTCTCTATACTACACTGTATACATAACTTCATAGATTATTATCAGGAGACAAAAATAAATTGTGAAACCATACAACATCACATGCCTGCTTTGATGAAAATCTAAGAAGATGAACTCACAGGTCATGTTTAATACAGATCATGATAAAATGGCACTATAAATAATATTAGCTTAAAATGTGGCCCTCATTGTTTTGGTGTTAACCTGAAAAGAGAACTAGGTGAATATCTAAGGATCAAAATGCTCAATTATTCCTTATTTTCATTAGTGACTCTTGAGATAGAGTGGAGTACATGTTGAACAACATTTTCTCATACTGCCAAGTTAGCAATAACTTCCAACACTTTGGAAAGCTGAAATATAATACATCATATACAACTGGGCAAAGACTAGAGACTCTATTTGGTGATTGATGGATTTAAATCTACTACAATCATTGTAGGCATTCTTCCCAGATCCTGTGTCAAACCTTTATATTCTCTTGAGCTCCAATTCTGAGCCTCCCTCTTTTAGATTTGACCTTACACCCAAGTTCATTAACTTCAAAGACATGGTTTTGGCTCCTTCTCTCTGTTGTACTTTCTACACCAATGGATTTTCTGTAATAACAATTTCTTCTAAGACTCTTCTCTTTCTATCCATCCTCTGCCTTGAAGATTTGCTTACAATTTCATCCTCTTACTGGGTGGAAGCATTCTCAAGCATGGCTGCTTTTCATCATTTGGTTGTCTTGAACTGTAACACTTTTCTCTGAGGAACAATAACCTCTCTCTCTCTCTCTCTCTCTCTCTCTCTCTCTCTCTCTCTCTCTGTGTGTGTGTGTGTGTGTGTGTGTGTGTGTGTGTGTGTGCGCGCGCGCGCGTGTGTGTATCAGCCCCACAGAGCAGGACAGGGTACAGGTCTGAACATGGGAGAACCCCAGCCATTCCACATGTGGTGACCAAATGTTTAATGAAAGACAGCTAGCCAGCACTTTGCAATTTTGCTTCTCCAACAATTACAGATTTCTACCACTTATTTTATCCTGCTGATCCATAGCCTCCATATTCAGCCTTTTTCTGGCACATTTATAGTTTCCCCACAGATTTTTTTCTGTGATTAGCCTTTTATTTCAGTGTCCAGAAGCTCTTGCTTGATATACTGACTGGATAGACTCCAGTATGACTTTAAATCCTGTAAATTGAAGGCTAGGTCACCTTTGAGCTCTGTTTGACCCTTGCGTATTCCTTACCTTTATACTTTAGTCTTACCCATTACCCAAGTTACTCTCTCTCGGAACTTCCTATTTCTCTACCATGGCTTGAACTTTACCACAACCATGCCTTTGCTTATGCAGTGTCACATTTGTGTGTGTGTGTGTGTGTGCGTGTGTGTTCTTTCTCCAATATCCACTTTCCCAATCTTCTGTGTTTATTTAAGCTCGACAAGACAGTTATCTCCTTCAGAAACTTTTTAGAAGAGCTTCAAGGAGAAAGCACTTACAGCCATACAACATAGCATTCTATATTTATGACATTTTCCTTAGTACAAGTTCTGTGGTATCTTCCTGTACATTCCTTGTCTTCTCCAGGAACCCTAAAGTGACCTCAGATTTATCACTTAGACATTTCAGAATTTATAAAAAGCATAAAACATAATGGCTACTTTATGACTTCTATTCCTACCACTGACCAGAAGTCAGCACCCAACTGCAGTTGGTAGAAGGGAATCTGTAGAAATGTAGCTGTGAGACAAGGGGAAAAAAGAACATGAACAGAGGTAGGTACTTGCAGTTAAAACCTTCAGTGTGCTACACTCCCCACCCCCACCAACGTGTGTGTGTGTGTGTGTGTGTGTGTGTGTGTGTTCTCCAGGATTAGAGAATAAGCGAGCATGGGTAGAGGGAAGCAACAAGCTCATGTACACCTTTATGTCAGTCTCACATGCTCACTGGCTCATATGAGGCTCAAAGGCACTGGAGCTTGGGATACCGAAAGGTGATAGAGAAAGAAGGATCTCTGTCTTTAATTTGTCATCATGATTACAGAATAGTCTTTTATGCATGCCCTAAATCAAGAAAAACAAGTGAAAACAGGCTACCAAAAAAATGGGGGGAGGGGTTATGACTGCAAAGCTTAGTGTTTACTAGAGCAACATATATTCAGAAGAATGAGACAATAAACAGGTGCTTTCTATTTTGTACTTAACATTGTTTGCTGGAAAGTTTCTTGCTGAACCTGCAGCTATACTCCCTGTTTTGTGAGCCCCCATAATAAATTTGTAACTTGACTCCACCTCCCTCTAGACCTAAGGATATTGCCTGGCTGGATGCTGGAAATGCAAACTCAGGTTCTGATGTTTGCACGGCATGCACTTTACAGACTGGGACTTCTCCCGAACAGAAGCCAAGGAAAAACATTTATTTTGAGTATTATTAGTTTCTTATATCAAACAGTAATTAATATAAGTAACACTTGTTTTGGAACAAACATTATTGTAAATGTCATATCCATATAATCACTTCATTTTAAAATTAGAAACTAATTATTTCTTTCCTTCTTAAAAATTGGAAATCATCTCTCAATGTTAAGAATTTTGCCCAAAGTCACACAGCCAGTGACAAACTGATAGTTATGTTATCTACACAGTTTTGTTCTGGAGTTTTCCTACTTAAGTAAGGCAGGAGGCACTTCACCAACTCCACCAGGGTTCAAGATTAATTACATATAGCCTGGATAAACAGGTCAGTTGTGGTGTGCTTCCTAAGCTGTACAAAGCTCTGTGTTCCATCCCCAGCACTGCATAACACTGGACATGGTAGTAATCCTGTAATCCCAGCACTGGAAAGGTGAAGAGAGAAGACCAAAAGTTCAGTGTCATCTTTGGCTAAAACTGAGTTCAACTCCAGCCCAGAATACAGGAGATCTTGTCTCAGAAATAAATAAAAATATTTTTTAAAGGGAAATGAGGAAGGAATGAAAAAAGAAAGAAAAAGAGAGAGAAAGAAAGAAAAGAAAGAAAAATAGATTAAGCACATAAATAACTTGAACTTCATGAGAGATACTTACATTCTTCTTTTACTGTTTTTGAGATACTCTATAAAGGTATAATATTATAACATAAAATGTATATGTAAAATATTTTTTTAAAATAAAGTCTGCTTGGGATACTAATGTTTTGCTGTCCATATGAGACACCTTATGAAAAACATACTGAGTGTTTTATTTTATTCTTGGTAAATAAATTAACATCTGTTATTCCAAATAGAGTTTAAGTCAGCCATGACGCTTCTCAACAAATATGCTCTAGAAGATTATAAAATTTTATTTATTTTGAAGACTTCAGAAAACTATAACAGGTCTCTACTTTTCCTTTATTCATATCTATAAAGCTACTGCCTTTCAAGAGCCCTTCACATAAATACAAAAATAACAAACAAACAAATAAATAAATAATAACTAACTAAATAAATAAAATACTGGTTCAGTCAGAAGTTATGGCCGGGTTGTGGTGGTACATTCCTTTAATCCCAGCACTTGGGAGGCAGAGGCAGGTGGATCTCTGACTTTGAAGCCAGCCTGGTCTAAAGAGTGAATTCTATCACAGCCAAGGCTACACAGAGAAAGCCTGTCATGAAAAACAAAACAAAAACAGAGACAACAAGTTATTCTGGTAGTAAGGTCATATTCATAAAATTTGTTTTTTCTATTTTGCAAAACAGACTTTATTACTGAGACATGTACCCTGAGTGCTTAAGCAAAGTAATTCTTCTTTTAGCCTACTGCTGTACAATTATGAAATAATTGCTTTATGAGACACTGAAGTGTCCAACCAAAATCTATCAAATTTGAAATTAGTTATGTAGTAATCATACTCTAATACAGCTAGTTGGGTGTTGTTTTAGATGACTAAGTTCTAAAATACTATAAAAGTTACATATATCTGTAAATATATAAATTCATTAGTTTATACACTTTAATTTTTTATGAATTGCATTATGGGTGAGACATAGCTCAAAAAGAGTGTTTGAAATAAAGTAGATAATCCCTAAAGTAAAACTTTATAATGAAAAAAATGTTCAATCCACATTGAAAAGTTAGGAGATCTGATTATATATCAAATAATATAGTATTTGGCATTTTAGATCTGAAATGATGTGAAATAAGAGGCAAGAGCCAGCATCACATGCCTATGGCAATCATGATAATCTATGTCATTTTGTCCACAAGGTAACCTTTGCACACATCCCCCATTATAAAAAAAAAATGTCATTAATGTAGTCTACCAAGCATTTGGCTAACCAGTGATGGCTCACTCATTGTTCTTCAACTAATGTTGGGCACAGTGATGGTTTTTAGAAATGCCAGTCCAGGCTGGAGAGATGGCTCAGCCATTAAAAGCTAGGCTCAAAACCAAAAGTATAAGAAAAGTCAGTCCTGGTTGGGGGGGGGGGTCTTACCATGAAATCTTTTCAGCTTCCTGTGGTGTGAAGGATTAGAATCTCCTAGACACAATACTGCCTAGAGAACATTTCTGCCCACAAATCCATACAATACTGAGACTGTCTTGTCTCTTTCTGTCCTTGGACATCTTTCCCTTTTGGTGGTCCATTTTCAATCCCAGGACTGAGTTTTTCCAAAAAATAAAGAAATTTCTAACGTGAAAATATTCATATAGTTTTATTATTCATTAATTAGACAGAATTGACAGGTTAAGTAAGCAAAAATATTTATGTAATTCACATAATAGAATTTTTAATACTTTGTGCTCCTAAACTATTATTTTAGACAAGTACCTTTAAAAATTACCAAAAATTATCAGATAGTAGACACTGAAGAAACTATGTTTCTCATTATAATCTGAAAAATATGCTGTAATTATACCATAAATAAAGCAGGAGTAAATGAATCCAGAAATTATAGACACTGAACATTGAAAAATTGCATTCTCTTACAAAGTAATTTTTAATGAAACTCAAAGCTTTAGAATGTGAGTAATGAGTAATAACAATAAGAATACCACTAGTAAGATCTCCTCCACATGACATATTTCCCCTTCTCCCAGACTTATTGAAATATTGACAAATTAAAGGTGTATTTAATTCATGCAATTTGGTATTTATGTAAATATACCTTATATAATAAATTCCCTACTAAGAAAATCAGTATATTCCCACATCACATAGGTACCACTTTGTATGTTATGACCACTTAAGATACACATTCAACAAGCTTCAAATTTACCACTCATCATTGTCTACATTTGCCAGACATTGTGGAGAGAAAGAGACAGAGAGAGAGGAAGGAAGAGAGAGACCTTAGAACACTCTACTATAAATGGGATGACTTCATCACCAAGTCCCTCCCCTCAGAGCTTATAGGGAACCCAGTGGGAGAGGCAGAAAGATTGCAAGGGCCAGAGGAGATGGAGGACACCAGGAGAACAAAGTCCTCGAAATAAACTGAGCAAAACTTCTATTTTTTTATGGTACCCTTGAATGAATGAGTGGGTCTCTGATTCTTGTGCCTTCTCTTGAGGCTTATTTCACTTTCTTGGTTTTTCTTTGTCTAAGTTTGATGTGATAGTTTTTGTTTTATCTTATTATATTTTATTTTCTTATGTTATATTGTTATCTCTTGGAAGCTTGTTCTTTTCTAATGAGAGACAGAGAGGTTTTCAGATGGGAGAGGAGGTGGGGAAGAACTGGGAGGAGTAAAGTGAGGGGAAAGTATAATTAGGACATATTATATGAGAAAAGAATCTGTTTCCAATAAAAGGGTGAGGTATGATGAACTAAACAATCCAAATAGGCTGGTTTTGATTATTATGTTCAATAGACATAAGACTGCTCTGTCAAATAGATCAATTATTTTCAAACAGATACTTTTTAATTCAGAGATCACCTGTTCATGGACAGATAACAATCCATGATGTGTTATTGGCTCATGGAATATACCTTAGCATGGCTATAAAGCTAAAATTACATTAATAAAACTTTCTTACAACTAAGGTTTTACTGTGATATTCTGTCAACCAATAAAAATATACATGAAGTATGCAGGAGCAAAAAATAAAAAAACAAAAATGATTTCACAGGGACATAAGAGTGAATAGCATCAAACAAGTAAAATCAACCCAAAGAAATAATTGAGACACAGAAAGTCAACCACTTTATCCTACTTTAGGTATGCAGCATCTACAAAAGCTGAATGCAGAGAATGGTGGTGTTTGGGGGCTGTTGAATACATAGAATTTTAAAACAAACAAACAACAACAAAAATTGCTATGAGGCATTGTTTGATAACTGTGCTGTAGAATGTTATCCAATTAGCTGGATTCTATAAAGAGGTGGCAATGGATGCTAAATAAATCACTATGTGTGTGATGACAGATAGGGCATTCTCACCTAGGTTAGGATGTACATATATAAAATGATGCTCCATATAGAAATATGAAAATAGTACAATTAAAGATTCATTCCAAAATTGCACCAAAATTTGAAATGATGAAATGATGAAATAATGGCATAAAATATAATGGTTAACATAAGATAAATTATCATTAAAAGAACAAACAGATATTTTTAATAATAATAAAATGTATCCTATCCATAAGGGCTATAGGAATCTTCTTTTTGAACAGCTGACTTTATTTTTTTTAATTACACTTTATTCATTTTGTATCCCCCCATAAGCCCCTTCCTCCTCCCCTCCTGATCCCACCCTCCCTCCCCTTTCTGCATGCATGCCACTCCCCAAGTCCACTGATAGGGGAGGTTCTCCTGTCCTTTCTGATCTTAGTCTATCAGTTCTCATCAAAAGTGGCTGCATTGTTCTCTATTGCGGCCTGGTAAGGCTGCTCTCCCCTCAGGGGGAGGTGAACAAATACAAGGCCAATCAGATTATGTCAGAGGCAGTCCCTCTTCCCATTACTATGGACACTGAACTGGACACTGAACTGCCATGGGCTACATCTGTGCAGGGGTTCTAGGTTATCTTAAAATTAGAACTACATCATTTCCCCACTTCCCTTCTCCTCATCCAACTTCCATACAATTTCTTTTACTCCCTCTTGAAATTACAGCCCCTTTTCTTTAGTTGTTATTATTCAAGCCCAATTGATGAACCTACAAAAAACTCCTGGCCCTTAATGCTCAGAGCACATCAAGAAATAGGGAATGAGAATATTTTCCCAAGAGCCAGAGGACCAGGAAGTCTGACATGAGATTGTATCCTAGAAATGACCTGGAGGCTTCACACCTAAATAAGACCTGAGAAAATACACCACCAATAGAAGGGTAACATGGAAGGGAAAATTCTGTCCTCTGAACAGCTCAGAGACTGGTCTGATGAGGGACTGGAAAAAGGACAGGTATATTGGGATGTGGTGTGCCATGTGTATTCTGATGGGACATACGGAATACAGGTGTATGATCCACCTCTGCATAAAGAGGCTGGTTAGTGGTGTACTGTTCCACAAGAAGGCGGGTTTAACTAATCTTTGTCTCTGTAGGCAAGCAGGCTCAGGCTGCAGCAACTCAAAAAGGAGGAATTTGTGCTTGATAGATTATACAAACACCATGAACATTTGCACTTACATTAAAGAAAGGCTTTGGTCAATGCTCTGAGCCACACCCATGGAAGCCGTTGCCACTCCCAAGGCCTTAGGGTCCTTGACATAACTGTGCTGTGTGACATAAATGTGACATTTATGTGTGACAAAAATGTGTTTCAGCCACATCCATTAATTCGGGATTTTATCAGTTCCTTACATGTTCACTCAAGACTTTTGCCTACTCTTGGGACTCTTTTCCTCCTTTTGGGTTCCCTTGCCCTGTCTTCATGAGGGCTTTTCCTTGGCTTACTATATTGTATTTTGTCATGTTTGTTCATTATCTTTTGGAGGCCTGTTCTTTTTTTTAAAGCAAGACAGAGGGTTTGTGAATCTGAGGAAGAGAAGAAGGGAGGAAGGGAACTGGGATAAATGAAGGGAGAGAAAATGTGATTGGAATGTATTGTAAGATAGAAGATTCTATTTTTCAAAAAAAAAATGTAATTTGAATGATTTCTTAGTTGGTTTACCAAACAATAAAGTATTTTATAATTGAAAAAAAAAAAAAGACTCCCTCCATTCCCTCCATTCCTCACACATTCACTCAAGGGCCTACTCAGGTCCCCACAGGGAAATCTCGCATGGCTAGACCCATAAAAATCTAAAGATACCTTTTTCTCAGAGGCGGGTCCTGGGGCATCAACCCGCATGCAATCAGACTTGCTCTTCTCTGGGTCGAAAGCGGCTGACCCTGAGTGCAGTGCTTAGCCTCGCATCCTGAGCATAACATTTTAGCTTTTTATGGTAGCCAACCATGCTTGGGGAGACTGTCCTGCTTCAATGGCTGTAAAGGCCTGAATGATCATGGCTGCATTACGCTGTTGTGAGACTCTAATCTTGCATATACACCACAGGCAAACCAAGGAGACCAACACCAGAAGGCTTGCTAACGCTCCCCTGCCCGCCCATTCCTTCAGATGATTCATGGCTGCCGCAATCCATGGTGATAATCCTGTGGCTAGTCCTGCGTCCACTCTTGCTCTTTGGGTGGATGACACCTAAATGAACATCGGTACAAAGTCCCAGTTTAATATCAGAGATCAGACCTCTACTCTTGCCTGATGCGTCTAAAACAAAAAGGAACTGTAGAGAGCTGCATAATGCCGCGCCTTAAAGATGGAGCTGGTTTCCACCTTCCACCTTCCCAGTGGTGAGTGCTCTCTGTCACAAACAACTCCACATTTGGCTAAGGCTGAGGATCTGGCTTGCTTCCATGTATGTGGACCTATCTGCATTGCCCAGATGGCACGCTGGGGTTGGCTACCCAGAGGCTATTTAAGCTGTGGGCTGGCTTTCCCCAGGGTCAGATGATTGTTCAAGGTTCTTGAATAAACTGCATTGAAAAAAAAAATCTAAAGATAGTTAAGGAATGCTGAGAACAGAAGAAATAGTCCTCCCCAGGGGTGAGCCATCTACTTGTCTACACAATACCAAGTGGTTAGCTCTAAAATCAGAATAAATTTTTTATATTAATTACAGTTTATTCACTTTGTATCCCAGCTGTAGGCCTCTCTCTCCTTCCCACGCAATCCCACCCTCCCCCCTTCATCTAATCCAATGCCCCTCTTCAAGTCCACTGATAGGCTAGGGTCAGATGGAAGGGGAGGTCCTCCCTTCCATGTGGTCTCATCAGGACTGGCTGCATTGTCTTCTTCTGTGGCCTGGCAAGGCTGCTCTCCTATCCAGGTGAAGCAGTCAAAGAGCCAGTGACTGAGTTCATGTCAGAGACAGTCCCTGTTCCCATTACTATGGAACCTACTTGGATACGAAGCCGCCGTAGGCTACATCTGAGCAGGGGTTCTAGATTATATCCATGAATAGTTCTTGGTTGGAGAATCAGTCTCAGAAAAGACCACTGTGCCCAGATATTTTGGTGCTGTTGCTATCTTTGTGGAGCTCCTGTCCTCTCCAGGTCTTACTATCTTCCCCTTCTTTCCTAAAATTCCCTGTACTCTGCCCAAAGTTTGTTTCTGAGTCTCATTATCTGCTTTTATACAGTGCTGGGTAGAGTCAGAGGCCCTCCTTGGTAGGTTCCTGTCCTGTTTCCTGTTTTCTCCTTCTTTAAATGTGCATCCTGTTTGCCTTTCTGAGAGATGATTGATCATCTTACCCAGGGTCCTCCTTCTAGCTCACCTTCTTTAAGAGTTCAGATTTTTGTAGGTTTATCCTATATTATATGGCTAGTATCCACTTATAAGTGAGTATATACTGTGTGTGTCTTTCTGTTTCTGGAATACCTCACTTGGGATGATCTCTTTTAGTTCCCACCATTTGCCTGCAAATTTCATGATTTCCTTTTTTTTAATTGCTGAGTAGTATTCCATTGTGTAAATATACCACAATTTCGGTATCCATTCCTCCACTGAGGGACATCTGGGTTGTTTCCAGGTTCTGGCTATTGTGAATAAAGCTGCTACAAATGAACATGGTTGGGAAAATGTCCTTGTTGTGTCCTTGAGCATATTTTAGATATATGCCTAGGAGTGATACAGCTGGATCTTGAAGAAGCATTATTCCTAATTGTCTGAGAAAGTGCCAAATTGATTTCCAAAGTGGTTGTACGAGTTTACATTCCCAGCAGCAATGGAGGAGGGTTCCCCTTTCTCCACATCCTCTTCAGCATGTATTATCACTTGAGTTTTTTATTTTAGCAACAGAAAAAATATTTTTAAATTCAAATTTTTCTGTAATTGAGTATGGTGGCTTAATGTCCAAAACAGCTCCAGAACCCATGCTTCCTCCTATACCTTTGTGGAGTCTTCTACCATATCAAAGAGGGCTGACATGAACATTTGCAAATTCACTACATATACATTTTATGGTTAGATTATAAAAGATTGCAGTTTCCATATTGCTCTTTTGGATTATGGTTCTCAGAGCATCAGATGTCTGTTCTTCAGATACTCTCACAGCGCTGTGAGGAAGTCCAGGGGCTGAGGAACAGAGAGCCTCCAATAGCTGGTACCAACTTGTTAGTCAAATGTGCAGCCATCTTAGACGTGGGTCATCTCAGCCCAGTCTCTCTCTCACATGCCTGGTTGACATTTTGACTCAATCTTGTAGGAGACCCAAGCTGGAACTATCTGGCAAAAAGCCTCACAATTCTTCACACATGGAAACTAAAAACTGCAACTGTTTGTTTTCTTTTTAAAGAACTGAGAATAATTTGTTGAATAGCAATGTCTACGTTTTGTTCGGTAAAGTACATAGTAATGAAAATGAGAACTCAAATCTTTATAATATAATCTAATATGGTACATATTTTATCAAATAATAGTCAACTGAATTGATTTCCAATATCATGGCTGATTTTCATTTTACATGATTATATTTACACATATTTAATTTTACAAGATTATAGACATTGTCTCTTTGATTGCTCTATTACAAAAAGAGATATGATTCTAACTAAAGAAGGGAAATAAGGAGATATTTTCCTTAAACATTTGGACTACGAAAATTGTCCAGACCGGAACAATTGAAGAACATCATAGTTTCTCTTTTGACTTGAATACTTAAACATACCTAAAGAAACATTATTTCTATTTTACTTTTTATATCTCCTTTCAGTTTTGAAAGGCTTACAAGATAAAGGATTATTGATGATTATCTAAAGGGAAAAGAAGTATTTTATATCCAAGGGACAAAAGCACAGACCCTACACGTATGGTGCCCTGTGAAGACTCAAGAGAGAGAAAGGATTTTCCTGTGCCTGAAGTCAGTGACTGGGTCTGTCCTATATAGCCCCTAAGGATGTGCAATTTTGTTTTGAATAGAGGACATGGTGAACTCAGCTTTTCAACTAGACTGCTGCTCAGTGGAACCATGTTAATATTCATGAGTAACCACATTCTTAAGGAAAAGAAAAAGAGATGTAAATTTTACCACAGTTTAAGACTTAGGTGGATTAGCAGTTTTTATCTAAAAATGAATAAATGGATAAATAAATAAATAAATGTGTGGGGTTTTTATAGATTACCCCACGTTTGCTGATTCTATTTCTTCTAATCTTCTTTCATGTACACATAAAAAATAAAAAAATAAATAGTTCAACAAAAATACTAAAGAGTAAAATCTTACATACCCTATAATAGACCAAAGGCTCGTCTATTTATGAATAACATTTAGAGGGGAGGAAGATGAACTCAGTCCTCCTGTGAATAGATGAGCTGGTGTGTCTGGAGACGGTGGCTCCCTATTCTGAGGAAATAGGGGGAGTGAGAATGCAGGAGGGTGGGTGGGACTGGGAAGATAGGAAGGAGGGACCTATGACCAAGATGTAAATTGAATTAATTAATTTAAAAAGGGTGAGAATAAAATATGAAGCAGTGTGGAAATTAGACTCTGTTAACAAAACTCTTCCATTCTCATTGAAAGGAGCACATGATTTTTCTAGTTCTTTTTATAACTTTTCTGTATTACCGCTCTGTCTTTGTTTCATTAATTTAAGCTTTTGCTTAAGCTTTGTCATACAGACATAGCACAGAGCCATCACATGTTGACTGAACACTACAGCCTGAATTTTAAATGACAGAGCCTTACAAAGAGCTTCATAAAAAATTTGGAAGCTATGTGAGCATTATTACTATAAAATATAATAGTGCTATTACATATTATATGTTTATATGCTATATAAGTATATATTATATATTTTTTAGTTTTTATATTAAATTTATATATTTATGTAATCTATCATATTATATATATTTAACTGTATATTAAAGGGAAGATGATAAACCTATATTCCAAGAACTTAGAGTTGTATTTGTTTTGGTTTTTAAGTTCTGCACTCTCCAGTACATTCACTGTTCTCATGTTTTTGTCATCTGTCCCATTTTTATTTGGGGTAAAAGGAGTGAAATCGAGAAAAAGAAAGCTAGAGGAAGAGATAATAAACTTTAGGCTTGGCTCTAGGTTCAAGAGGCTTCCAGATCCATCTTCATGGAATGCAAAGAATGAAGCCCCTGCTCTTCAGCCTGAGTTGATTCTGGGGAGTAGAAGGTGCCCATACTGGTCCTTGTGCCTGTAAGAAGGAAAGATTCAGAAAAGACCCCTGGGTTCAGATCTTTTGGTTATGTTGCTCTCCTTGTGGAGCAACTGTACCCTCCAGGTCTTTTTATCTCCCCCTTCTTCCATAAGATTTCCTGCACTATGCCCAAAGTTTGGCTATGGGTCTCAGCATCAGCTTTAATACCCTGCTGGGTAGAGTCTTTCAGAGGCCCTCTGTGGTAGGCTCCTAACTTGTTCCTTGTTTTCACCCTCTTCCGATGTCTATCCCATTTTTCTTCCTGAATGAGGATTGACCATTTTACCCAGGGTCTTCTTTCTTGCTTAGCTTTTTTAGGTGTACAGATTTTTAGTATGATTATCCTATATTATATTATATTATAATACAATCAAGGACCATGCATGGAGATAACCTAGAACTTCTGCACAGATGTAGCCCATGACAGCTCAGTCTCCAAGTAGGTACCCTAGTAAGGGGAACAGAGGCTGTCTCTGACATGAACTCAATCACTAGCTCTTTGATCACCTGTCCTGAGCAGGGTGGAGGGAGCAGTCTTATCAGGCCACAGAGGAAGACAATGCATCGAGTCCTGATAGACTGGTGAGACCTGATAGACTAGGATCAGATGGAAGGGAAGGAGTATCTCCCCTATTAGTGGACTGGGGGACAAGTATGGGAGGAGATGAGGGAGGCAGGGTGGGTTTGGGAGGGGAGGAGGAAGGGGGCTACCGCTGGGATACAAAGTGAATAAACTGTAATAAATAAATTTTAAAAGTGAAAAAAAAGACAGATTTAGTTCTTTCTTGCTCTCCTCTTGATCAGATGGCTTTATTCATGTTACTAATTTTATGAGGTGTTATTCTTCCTGAGTAATAATATGTTTAGAGTTTTTCAGGTCATAAAATAAACTGACTTAACAAAAGGGCACAAGAAGATTTTAAGAGAGGTAGACATCCTGATGAAAATATTCTTGAAAATCAGTGCTGGAAGAAAGGGATTGAAGCTGGCTGGAGGCCACACCTATTAAGTACTTCCTCTCTGTTTCTCCAGTCCATGATCATTAAGTGGAGAATTTTTTTGTGAAATTATCAATTTTGAGCTTAGAAACAAAAGTAAAACAGTTTTTAAAAAATTAATAGGTGATGATTTTCCCTGTGTGTGATTCAAAAGCTCATTTTCTTTAAAATTTTTATTTCTATTAGTGAATAATTCTTCCACTTCTGGTTAACCTGAAAAATTGTTATACTTCTAAATCCTGCTGAAAGGTCACCTATTTTATGACAATCTAAAATTTCAGATATCATCACCATTTTGACAACAATGAGAAATACTTATATCTCATCTTCTGAGATAATCAGCTCCAGAGAATGATAGATGATTTATCTTCTTGTTTTTAATTCTAAGGAGCTAAGAACTTCAGAAGTTTGGTCCATAGAAAAGAGGCCATGAATTTGAAAGAGAGTAAATGGGTTTGGAGAGGAAAAAAGGAAAGGAGGAAAATAATATGATTATATTATAATATCAAAGAATAATTTAAAATCCAATGAATATTGTTTGAATAAAATGTTTATATATTATATATGTACATGTATATATACTTTTTAATCTTCTGTTCCTTCCATGGCCTTGCATTAACAATAATGATTATATACATATTTTCCCAGGACGTATATGAAAGAACCTTTATGAATACCAGAGTGAAATTTCTGAGTCACAAAGCATGTTAATTTTTTTACTCTTTATAAAAATTCCTCTTAAATTGTACAAACTTATAATCTTGTAAGCAATTGAACAGAATTCCAGTTGTTCCACAAGCTCTTCAACACTTGATCTTGTGACTGAACAGCTACAAGTTTGCTGTATTTTGGGCTCTGGAGTTGTTTCTGTCTCACTTCTGTTGCTGTGATAAAATATCCAAATGAAAAGCAGCTTAGCAAAAAAAGTGTTTACATGACCTACAACTCCAGTCATTGACGGCAGTAACTCTAACCCCCAGTCACATTATATCCACGACTAAGAGAAGAGAGAAGCAAATGCATACAGGCCTTTCTGCTTACTTCTTTACTTGTTTGACTGCTTTTATCTACCTTTCTCTTCTCTCACACATCCAGTATGCCTTGCCAAGGAAATATTATAGACCACAATTGATGTAGTGTCTTCCTACATCAATTAACAGTCAAAAGTTTCCTACAGGTTTGTCAACAGATAAAGCTAATACAGGTAACTTCTCATTAAACCTTTTTCTTCACAGAGGACTCTAGACCAGTGGTTCTCAACCTGTTGGTCATGACCCCTTTGTGTGTGGGGTTGGGGGGGAGGGTTAAACAACTCTTTCACAGGGATCACATATCAGATATCCTGTATATCATGTATTTATATTACTATTCAAAAGATACCAAAATTATAGGTCTGAAGTAACAATGAAAATAATTTCATGGTTGGAGGTCATCACAACATAAGAAACTGTATTAAAGGGTTGCATCACTAGGAAGGTTGAAAACCACTGTTCTAAATTCTGTCAGTTTGACAGGAGCATCACAGAGGCAAATCTCAGACTCAGCTTAGGACTTGATTTAGGACTTTGGCCTCATAATGGAGCTAACCTTTGCCTGTTGCTTCTATTTTGAATTTGGAAAGAGACTGGCTTATTTCAAATATGTATTTGTGAAAGTCAGACCTACTTTGGATCATCTGAATTTTTATTATCCCAAAGTCAGTTGATTTTAGACTTTAATCTTCAAAATAGTTTCCGTTTTATCTTATGATGCAGCCTATTGATAAATATATTTTCCTACACATTGTTCAAAAGGGAAAGGACGAAATATGGTGAATACACAATTGGGATATTTGATGATCATCTTACAAGTCTACCTACCACTGTTTGAATAATATCTGTCTCAAATTTTGTTTTTATTATATGACTTTTCACCATTAGGTGAGACTGCACATTTTTAGCAATACCAGAAATGTCACATCCTTTTAGATGCCTCACATCCAAGAGGAAATGTCCTAGTCCTTTATCTGCTACTATAGAATAATTGCTTGTTGGTTGAATAGGTGCATATCACTAAGAAATTGCCTTAGAGCTTTTGAACAGTGTTGGCTACAGAAGATACTAGAAGAAAAATTCCAATCCAACGAAGACAACTACACCCAAGAAAACATAGGTTAGAGATAATTTCCCAACAAAAATCAAAAGAGAACAGTGTTGGTTCAGATTTTCAGTAGTTGTTAATGTTATAAAGATTCTTGAAGTTGTGAGTAAATACATTTTCTTTGTTGCTGATTAATGTTATCTGATAATCTTATATGTACATATATTCTGATTACTGTCCTCCCTCTACTCTCTTATCTCCCTTTCTTTCCTATTAACCCCTTCCCCTCATTCTGTCCAGTCCCTTCTCAGAATTATGACATCTGTTTTGTTTTGTGACTTATTTAGCTTAACCAGCATTATCTGTGTGAGTATTGTGTTGGAACTATCAGCTGGAGCCTTGTGAGATCATCAGTGGGTATACAATTAAAACAATGACTCTTCTACCCTGAATCAATCAGTAGAAAGTAGTTCATCAATGAGAGGTAGTACCTCTTTAGCCACTAAACACTTGTTTTTGCTCTCAGCTTCCTGATATGATTTAATAAAAAATTATTAATGAGTAGATGGGCACCTTAAAGATTTACAATAGAAGTGGCTGATTATTTTTATATAAAAGTTTATATTTGTTATTCTTTTAAGATTTGTGTAAAATTACTTTTTAAGATAATTGATTCTTTCTTTGTAATGGCAAATTGCAGCCTGTCAGTAAAGAAAAGCTGACTGAAAAATTACCTTGCTTGCTCACACTGCTAAAACATAAACAAGTTGCTTTGTTGCAAATGTATATGGGTTCTTGGGAATAATTTGTTTTTCATATCTCTTCTTTGTTGATCCTCCTCCCAAGGGTCCAGCCCTTGGGTGAGGACAGGAGGTCCAGGCTGGGGGGGTGAGAGGTGTGGAGTCATCACACAGGCAACAGGAGGCAGGTAAATGCAATCCAAGGGCGAACAAACAAACTAATTTATTCCCAGAAGAGAGAGTACTTTATATAGCTTTGGGCAACCAATCCGGTTCCTCCACACCATCTCTAAGCCTGTAATTGGTTGTTTGTCTCTGTGAAGACTCTCTAATGTCAGCTCACTTACTCTCCACCCACTACTTCCATAGTCATGTCAGCTGAAGCTGCCCCAGGCCCTTTGCTGGGGATTTTCACACTTCTTCACCCATAATACATAAAACATTTGATCATGAGAAGATATTAGAGAACATGTTTTTCTTATGTATATTCATTGTAATCGTTCACTTAAAGAAAAATATAATGTAACCACATTGTGATTTTTGCACTGCTTGAAAAATTTTGCTGGGATATGTATACTATGGGAGAAATAATGAAGTTGTTGGAACTCACTTTTCAAAGTTTTTTTTTCCATCAATCAAGTACATATATGTATGTGTGTAAAGTTCTTAGAATATTTTTTCATCCACCAATATGCATGTGTGTGTGTGTGTGTGTGTGTGTGTGTGTGTGTGTGTCTGCAAGGTTGGATTGGAATCTTTTTCCATTCACACACAATATGTGAATGTATATGTGCATATGTACATGTGTTGCATGTATGTATGTACGCATGCATATATGTATGTGTGTATAAAGTAAGAGAAACATGAAAGAAGAAGCTTGTTAGAAACTACCTGCTCTGGTCTGTCTTACTTCATGGTCAAGTGTAAGATAAAAACAAACAAATCAGAACTCTCTATTAAGGCAGCAGCCAGTGTGCACTGCCTTGGAAGGGCAGAGGACCCTAACTACAGACCTGGGGAGAGGATGGGCGGCTGAGGCCAGAGCAGCTACTTTGAGGCTTTCCAGGCTAGAGGGGACAACCCATGACAACCCGTGAGCTGGGACAAATTGGATCCAGCCCCGCCCCTGCAAGACACACACACACCATGGACATCTCCAGGGTCAACCACTGCACTTTTGGCTGCACCTATGCTGGCTCTGGTAGCAGGGGCTGCCACAGCAGCCTGGAGTGCATAACCCCAGGTAAGGGGCACCTCCTTACTCTAAAGGCCAAACAAGGGGCCGAAATCTGAGAGTAGAAAACTGTAGGCTCGCTGAGATTTCCACACACACCTGCTAGTGAGTTTGTGGACCCTCTGAGCTTTGCACACCCACCTGTGAGTGAGTGCAAGCAGGCCCTCTGTGCTTTTACACAAGCCCTTAACTGAGGACTTCTGCAAGGGAGTGCATACAGAGCCCCAGATCAGAGTCTCCTTTCTCTAGCAGCCAATATCAAACCCCTCCCACCCACAGCCCTGCTGTGGGCAACATAGGGATCTCTGGGACAGCATTCTCAACATTGAAATCCCTGTTCTGTGGGTCTCCCAGTAGAGTCCAGCCAAACAATTCCTGGAACCAAGATGGTGCAGCTCAAGCAGATCTGAGCACTTAGAGCACAATAACAAGACAGGCCTGTGGGGCACTGAGCCATTCAGGGCACCTGCACATGCTCATTGCACCTAAACAAACCAAGCTGCACTACAACCTGCACTTCTCCCTTTCGTTTCACACTTCAGGCAGGCACACCTCCACACACACTCCATGCACATTTGCACACTTGTTCCTACAACCTTCTTTCCTTAGCTGCATCTGAAACTCCAACTCTCACTCTCAAACCGGTGGACCCCTCTCATCTTCCTGAAGACTACTCCAGACTCCAGAGACAGATGGGCCCAGTCTGCAGTACAGACTCCAGGAACAAACAGCAAAGGCTGCTCACCATCAGATGTCTAGAGGCCGGCATAAGAACATATCCAACAAAAATAAGGATATCATGGCTTCATCGGCAACCCCCAAAATCAATGGATATTTTAATTAATTGAAAAGACAGGATAAAGATTTTAAAGCTATGCTTCTCGAATTATTAGAGGCACATAACGAAGAAATGAACAAAGCTCTCAAAGAAATACAGGAAAATATTGCCACACAAACAGAGGCACATGAAGAAGAAATGAACAAAAAAAAAACAACAGATGCCATAATGGAAATATAGGAACCCACATTCAAACAGATGAAGTAAATAGTGCAAGACATGAAAACAAAATTAGAATCTGTAAAGAAAACACAGAGAAAACCCTGAAGCTGGAGAATTTAGAGAAAAGATCAGGAACCCCAAATTTAAGTATCACCAATAGAATACAAAGAGATGAAAGAGAGGATCTCAGGCACTGAATAATACAATTGTAGAAATTGATATATCGTTCAAAGAAAAATTTCATAATTTCCTCTTTTTTGATTGCTGAGTAGTATTCCATTGTGTAAAAATACCACAATTTCTGAACCCATTCCTCCGTTGATGGACATCTGGGTTGTTTCCAGGTTCTGGCTATTACAAATAAAGCTGCTACAAATATGGTTGAGCAAATGTCCTTATTGTATACTTGAGCAAATTTTGGGTATATGCCTAGCAGTGGTATAGCTGGGTCTTGAGGAAGCACTATTCCTAATTGTCTGAGAAAGCGCCAGAATGACTTCCAAAGTGGTTGTACCAGTTTACATTCCCACCAGCAATGGAGGAGGGTTCCCCTTTCTCCACAACCAGTTGGGCCACAGAGGAGGACTTTGCAGCCAGTCCTGAAAATACCTGACAAAACAGAGTCATATGAAAGGGGAAGAGGTCCTCCCCTATCAGTAGACTTGGAAAGGGGCAGGGAGAAGATGAGGGAGGGAGGGTGGGATTGGGGAGGAAATGAGGGATACAGCTGGGATACAGAATTAACAAAATGTAACTAATGAGAAAAATAAAATTAAAAGAAAAAATAAAATAGGAAAAGTTTCAAACACAAAAGATCTAAGAAAATCAAGGATGCCATGAAATGACAAAATCTAAAAATAATAGGAATAGATGAAAAAGAAGATTCCATCCTTAGCCATCAGAAAGATGCAAATCAAAATGACCCTGAGATTTCATCTTACACCCACCAGAATGGCCAAGATGAATAACTCAAGTGACAACACATGCTGGAGAGGTCGTGCAGAAAGGGGAACCCTCCTCCATCACTGGTAGGAATGTAAAATGGTACAACCACTTTGGAAGTCAATCTGGCGCTTTCTCAGACAATTAGGAATAGTGCTTCCTCAAGATCCAGCTACACCACTCCTAGGCATATACCCAAAATTTGCTCAAGTACACAACAAGGACTTTTGCTCAACCATGTTTATAGCAGCTTTATTTGTAATAGCCAGAACCTGGAAACAACCCAGATGTCCCTCAGTGAAGGAATGGATACAGAAATTGTGGTATTTTTACACAATGGAATACTACTCAGCAATAAAAAATGAGGAAATCATGAAATTTGCAGGCAAATGGTGGGATCTAGAAAAGATCATTCTGAGAGAGGTATCCCAGAAGGAGAAAGACACATATGGTATATAATCACTCATATAGTCCTATAAGATATGATAAACATAATGAAATCTATACACCTAAAGAAGATAAACAAGAAAGAGGACCGGGGCAAGATGATCAATCCTCACTTAGAAAGACAAGTGGGAGGAACATTGGACATAGGAGAAAACAAGTAACAGGACAGGAGCCTACCTCAGAGGGCCCCTGAAAGACTCTACCTAGCAGTGTACCAAAGCAAATACTAAGACTTATAACCAAACCGTTGGCAAAGTGCAGAGAATCATATGAAAGAAGGGGGAGTTTGTATGATGTGGAAAGGATAGGACCTCCACAAGGACCAATTATATCTTGGCACAGGGGTCTTTTCTGAGACTGACACTCCACCAAGGACCATGTGTGAATATAACCTGGAACCTCTGCTCTGATGTAGCCCATGGTAGCTCAGTAACCAATTGGTTTCCCATAGTAAGGGGAACAGGGACTATTTCTGACAGGAACTCAATGGCAGGCCCCTTGACCTCCCCACCCCCCAAGGGAGGACCAGTCCTGCTAGGCCACAGAGGAGGACACTGCAGCCAGTCCTGAAGATACCTGATAAAACAGGGACAGATGAAAGGGGATGAGGTCCTCCCAATCAGTGGACTTGGAAAGGGGCAGGGAGGAGATGAGGGAGGGAGGGAGGGAAGGATGGAGGGAGGGAGGGAGGGTTTAGGAGGGAATGAGGGAGCAGGATACAGCTGGGATACAGAGTTAATAAAATGTAACTAATAAGAAAGAAGAAAGAAAGAAAGAAGAGAAAAGAAAAGAAAAGAAAAGAAAAGAAAAGAAAAGAAAAGAAAAGAAAAGAAAAGAAGAAACAGAAGATTCCAGGCTCCAAGGTCCAGAAAATATTTTTCACATAATAGTCAAAACACTAAATCTACAGAACAAAGAAAAAATATTAAAAGAAGGAGAAAAAGGCCAAGTAACATACAAAGGTAGACCTGTCAGAATCACACTGACTTCTCAACAGAAACTATGAAAACCAGAAGGGCCTGGACAGATGTCATGCAGACTCTAAAAGAACACAGATTTCAAACCAGACTACTATACCCAGCAAAACTTTCAATCAACATAGATGTAGAAAACAAAATATTCCATGACAAAACTAAACTTAAACAATATCTACACAGCAACTGATCCCTAAAGAAGATACTAGAAGAAAAACTCCAATCTAACAAAATCAACTACAACTAAGAAACCATAGGACATAGATAACCTCATAACAAAAAACAAAAGAAACAAGCACACAAACACACTATCACCACCAACTCCACAGTAAAAGAAACTAACATTCATTGACCACTATTATCTATCAAGATCAATGGACTCAACTCTCCAATACAAAGACACAGACTGACAGAATGGTTTTGGAAACAGGATCCAACATTCTGCTGCATCCGAGAAACACACCTCTGCAACAATGACAGACACTACCTCAGAGTAAAGGGCTGGAAAAAGGTTTTTCAAGCAAACAGACTCAGAAAACAAGCTGGAGTAGCTATCCTAATATCTAATAAAATAGAGTTTCACCAAAATAAATCAAAAAGATGAGGAGGGAAACTTTATTCAAATCAAAGGAAAAATCCACCGTGAGGACATCATAATCCTGAACAACTATGCCCTAAATACAAGAGCACATGCATTCCTAAATGAAACATTATTAATGCTCAAATCACACATCAATCCCAATGCCTTAATTGTGAGAGACTTCAACACTCCACTCTCATCAAGGGACAGATCACCTAGACAGAAGATAAATAGGGAAATAATGACACTTACAGAGGTGCTAAATCAAATGAACCTAATAGATGTCTACAGAACCTTTCACCCCAAATCTAAAGCATATACCTTCTTCTCAGCACTGCATGGAACCATCTCCAAAATTGACCATTTAGTCCAACACAAAGCAAGTCTCAACAGAAACACAAAGATTGAAATAATCCCTTGTATCTTAACAGAAAACTATGTCCTAAAACTAGAGCTCAATAACAGAAATAACAAAAAGCCTACACATGCATGGAAACTAAACAGCTCTCTACTCAAAGACAGCTGGATCAGGGAAGAAATTAAAAAAAAAAAACTTGATAATTCCTAAAATTCAATGAAAATGAAGGTACAACTTATCTAAATTTATGGGACACAACAAAAGCAGTGCTAATAGAAAAGTTCATAGCACTAAGTGCCTTCAGAAAGAAGTTTGATACATCTGATTCAAGCAGCTTAATGGCACACCTGAAAGCCTTAGAACACACCCAAGAGGAGTAGATGATTGGAAATAATCAAACTCAAGATTGAAATCAATCAATTAGAAACAAATAAAGCAATTCAAAGAATCAATAAAACCAAGAACTGGTTCTTTGAGAAAATCCACAAAATAAACAAACCCTTAGCCAAACTAACTAAGAGGCAGAGAGAAACTATCCAAATCAGCAAAATCATAAATGAAAAGGAAACGTAATGACAGACACTGAGGAAATCCACACAATCATTAGGTCTTAATTATATGCCACAAAATTTGAAAACCTAAATGAAATGGATAATTTTCTTGATAGATTTCATTTACCAAAGCTAAACAAAGGTGAAGAGATTAAACAGTCTTATATTCCCCAAGAAAATAGAAGCAACCATTAAAAGTCTCCCTGAGAAGAGGGACTGCCTCTGACATAATCTGATTGGCCTGCTCTTTGATCACCTCCCCCTGGGGGGGAGCAGCCTTACCAGACCATAGTAGAGGACAATGCAGCCACTTTTGATGTGAACTGATAGACTAAGATCAGAAAGGAGAGGAGAACCTCCCCTATCAGTGGACTTGGGGAGTGGCATGCAAGCAGAGGGAGGAGGGAGGGTGGGATTGGGAGGGGAGGAGGGAGGGGCTTATGGGGGGATGCAGAATGAATAAAGTGTAATTGATGAAAAATTAAAAAAAAAAAAAAAAAAGCCCAGGGCCTAATGGTTTCAGCGAAGAATTCTACCAGACCTTCAAAGCAATACTCTTCAAACTATTCCACAAAACAGAAAGAGAAGAAACTTTATCAAACTCATTCTATGAGGTCACAGTAACCTTGATACCTAAACCTCACAAAAACCCAACCAAAAAAAAAAAAGAAAGAGAGAGAACTTTAGACCTATATCTCTTATAAACATTGATGCAAAAATACTCAATAAAATACTTGCAAACCGAATCCAAGAACATATAAAAGATATCATCCACCATGACCAAGTAGGCTTCATCCCAAGCATGCAGGAGTGGTTCAATATATGGAAATCCACCAATGTAATCCACCATATAAACAGAAGGGTAAAAAAAACCCACATGTCCTTAGATGCCAAAAAAGCAGTTGACAAAATCCAACACTCATTCATGTTTAAAGTTTTGGAGAGATCAGATATATAAGGCACAGACCTAAATATATTAAAGGCAATATACAGCAAGCCTATAGCCAACATGAGACTAATTGGAGAGAAACTTAAATCAATCCCACTGAAATAAGGGACAAAAGCTAGAGCAATAGGACAACTAAAGGAGATCAAAGGGATGCAAATCAGAAAGGAAGAAGTCAAAGTATCATTATTTGCAGATGATATGATAGTATACATTTGTGACCCCAAAAATTCTACCAGAGAACTCCTTCAGTGGATAAACGCCTTCAGCAAAGTGGCTGGATAAAAAATTAACTCAAAAATATCAGTAGCCCTCCTATATACAAAAGATAAAAGGGTTGAGAAAAAATTAGGGAAGCAACACCTTTTACAATAGCCACAAATAACACAAAGTACCTTGGTGTGACTCTAATGCAAGTGAAAGACCTGTATGAAAAAAACTTCAAGTAACTGAAGAAAGAAATTGAAGAGGGTATCAGAAGATGGAAAGCTCTCCCAGGCTCATGATCACAGGATTAACATAGTGAAAATCGCCATCTTACCAAAAGCAATCTACAGATTCAATGCAATTCCCATCAAAATACATACACAATTCTCCAAAGAACTTGAAAGAAAAATTCTTACTTTCATATGGAAAAACAGAAAAACCCAGAATTGCTAAAACAATCCTGTACAACAGCAGATCATCTGGAGATATCTCCATCCCTGATCTCAAGCTATACTATAGAGCAACAGTAATAAAAACTTCATGGTAATGGCATAGAAACAGGCTGGAGGATCAATGGAATCTAACAGAAGACCCACAAATAAATCCACACACCTATGGACACATTATTTTTGACAAAGATATCAAAACCATTCAATGGGAAAAAGATAGCATCTTCAACAAATGGTGCTGGTCTAACTGGATATCTATATGCAGAAAAATGCAAATAGATCCATACTTATCACCTTGCACAAAACTAAATTCCAAGTGGATCAAAGACCTCAACATAAAACCAGATATACTAAACCTCTTAGAAGAAAAAGTGGGGAAGAGCCTTAAACTCATTCACACAGGAGACAACTTCCTGAACAGAACACCAACAGCACAGGCTCTAAGATCAACAATGAATAAATGGGACCTCATGAAACTGAAAAGCTTCTGTAAAGCAAAGGTCACCATCCTCAGAACAAAATGACAGCCTACAGATTGGGAAAGGATCTTCACCAACCCTATATCTGACAGAGAACTAATATCCAGTATATATAAAGAACTCAAGAAGTTAATCAGCAACAAATCAAATAATCCAATTTTTAAAAAATAGGTGTAGAGCTAAACAGAGAATTCTCAATAGAGGAATAGTGAATAGCAGAAAAACACATAAAGAAATGTTCAACATCCTTAGCCATCAGGGAGATACAAATCAAAACAGCCCTGATATTTCACCTTACACTCATCAGAATTGGCTAATATCAAAAACTCAAGAGACAAAACATGATGGAGAGGATGTGGAAAAAGGGGATCCCTCCTCCATTGCTGGTGGGAACATAAACTTATACAACTACTTTGGAAATTATTCTGGCCCTTTCTCAGACAATTAGAAATAGTGCTCAAGATATACCACTCCTAGGCATATATCCAAAATATGCTCAATTATACAACAAGGACATTTGCTCTCCCATGATCATAGCAGCTTTATTCATAGCCAGAAGCTGGAAACAACCTAGATGTCCCTTAATGGAGGAATGGATACAGAAATTGTGGTACTTTTTTACAATGGAATATTACTCAGCAATTAAAAACAAGGAAATCATGAAATCTAGAGGCAAATGATGGGAACTAGAAAAGATCATCTTGAATGAGGTATCCCATAAATAGAAAGGTATACATGGTATATACTCACTACCACAAAACTGGGAATATAATATACAAGCAAGATATCAATAAGGTAAAAGATGTTTAAACAAAGCAATATGAGGGGAAAAATAAAAACTCCAAAATACCTGAGTGTTTTTTGTTGGTGGTGGTGGTTTTGGTCTTCTACTGCTGGGCATGAGGCCTGCTCTGAAGTGTGATTTACATGAGAAAGTGGAAAGGAGCTCTCATCCCTATCTCCAATTGACAACTGCTTGCAAAGAAAAAACGTTTTCTCCAATGCAGTCTCACTAGGTATAAAAATTAACAGGACTATTAATAATCACTTGCTTATAGAATAAACAATTAAGACATCTCTTCTGAAACACTGCACATTTCAAAACACAAAAAAGTAATTTGTGAACAAATATAAATTTTCAAACATTTTTATATCTTCTCTTAAATGACCTATCAAGAAGAAACAAAATTGGCAGAGAACCTGCTGCAGTGTACATAGTGCTGAAGGTATGAATGTATGTGAATCTCTTCCTTCAGCCCTTAGCAACCCTCTCACAGGGAGAAATTACAGATCTCCTAGTACTATAAATTAATTAGGCCATTTTAAGAAGTGTTTTAAAGTTATATATTATATATTATGAAGTTTAATAAGCCATCAGGAATACATTAAACATGAACTGTGTAAAGAGTTAATATTGTATTCATTCTATAAATAATGTCATGATGTTTGTCTGATTTTTTAATTATGAAAAAGAATCAGTGTTAGCACTTTTCTGGAGAGAGTTGTTTTCCTTTAAAGCTATTTTAAGCCCTTTGATAGATATACATGTTATGCATATATTGTTTAGGAAACTTAACTGCTTTATTATCATGCATAGTCTGCATAATTTTGAGCAAGTTCATTTTTAGGTGTGTGTGTGTGTGTGTGCATATTCATGAGTGTACAAAGGAAAAAAGTCTCCATTTCCGATTTGAGTTCTTGGTACTGAATCCATGCTATCATGAAGGCCAAGTGTGTGCTGGACCCCTAAATGGCAGCCCTGCAGAAACAAAATTCTACTCTAGCTCTACTCTCACTTTTTCTGCACTGAACTGGCAAACAGTATCATGTGACCACTTTTCACCTTTAAATTTCCTTTGACATCCAAACAGGTTTATTGTCTCGTGAGTCTAGTCTCTTTTCCTGACATAAAAATATATGTGGATGATGAGCTTAGTAGTGACAGGAAGTGATTGTTGTTTTTGAGTTTGTTTGGTTTTTTTTTTGTCTTTTTCTATTTTTCTTTTCTCTTTCTCTTTTTGTCCCTTTGCATCTTATTCTCAGAAATGGGACATTATTTGACTACCTTAAATCCTTGAGAACCAACTCTGACCCTAGGTAAGAGTTTTAAAATATCCACAGTGCCCTGGCACTTGTAAGCAGGCCATCTGTGCTCCAACCCTGCGTAACACTGTGCCTCTGTGGCTGTTTTGTTTGTTTGTTTGCTTTTGTTTTTGTTCCAGGAAAAGGCCTCTAGGAGCTGAGCTGTAGGATGAGCATGGCACTAATACAGAAGGGTAATGTCAGGATAAAGTCGCAAGTATATACGTTCCTCTGTAAATTTACTTTATCCAAACAAAAGCTAACCAAAAGAATGCTCTCCAAATGTCTTTCTGCCTCATTCTGGGTTACATACTTGTGTGTCTACGGGGATGGAGAGGTCTGTTTGTGACCTCAGCTATCCTCTCCAAAGACATCTACATAATTAAACAACTACTCCTTTAGTATATGGCAAGGGTGAGGTATCATGCTAAGCAGAAGGTAGAAACTGGATGATCAATTACAAATGAGATGAGTTTCACACTTACCTGGTCCAACTCTAAATGTCCCTTCCATCTTCTCAGCCTTAACTCATCATCCCAAAAAAAGAGGGCATCCAGTGGAGTTTGCTTGTTTTGTGAATTTTTTCACAAAGAAGACTTTATTTGGAATTGATGGGCACTGGGTATTTGGACTTTATCTGGCAGCAAAGAACTGTAAAGTTACTGCTCTAGTGGGGACATTGTGGTAAGGTAATAATGCTTGCCTAGTTGTCACCAGCTGGGACATAGTTTAAGTGTATGAGATGTGGTTACTACATTAGCAAATAATCTAAATATTGGTCTAGTGCAGAGGTAACACATCATCCTGTGTTAATGTAGCAGCAACAGTAACTGAATGGTACAATAAATGACATTGTGCACTTTCTTATAGCTTGTTGTTTCTTTTTAAATTTTTTCTCATTTATTTATTTTATTCACTTTACATCCTTGTAGCCCCTTCCTCCTCCCCTGCTAATCCCACCCTCTCTCTCCTCTCTCCCTCCTCTTTTCCTCAGAAAAGGGTATCTCCCTTTCCCATCTACTCCAGCTCATCAGGACTGAATGTATCCTTTTCCCCTGTGCCCTGTCAAGGCAGTCCCACCAGGGAAAAGCGATCAAAAATTAGCAAGTGAGTCCATGTCTGATGTAATTCCTACTTCCTTATTAGAGGACCCACTTGAAGTCTAAGCTACCCATCTGCTACATCTTTGTAGGGGACCTAGGTCCAGTTCATGCATGGTCCTTGGTTGCTGTTTCAGTCTCAACAAACCCTTGTGGGTCCTGGTTAGTTGACTGTTGTTTTTCTTGTGGGGTTCCTGTATGTACTCACTTATAAGTGGATTTTAGCCGTATACTATGAGATAAGCATACAATGAGGCACAGACCGAAAGAAGATAAGTAGTAAGGAGGACCCACATGATGAAGCATAAATCTCACTCAGAAGAGGAAATAGAATAGACAGAGATAATGGCTGAAGAGAGGTAACAAGGTAGGAAAGGGGACACAGAGAGTTAAGAGGGTGGAGATCAGACCTGAGAAGAGCAAAAACAAGAGGACAGAAGGCGTGTAAAGAAAAGAGAAACAGAGAGTGGGGACATCTTTTTGACAAGCTGGAGACCTAAATCAGGGTAGGCTTCTAGGAGGATATGAAGGGATTCAAGCAAAAACTCCTAGTAGCAGGGATCTTAGAGACTGAAGAGGACATCTTCTAACTAGACCAGTCTTCCAGTAAAGGGCAGACACCAACCTACCCACAAATCTTCGACCCAAAATTTACCCCATCTTTGAGATGTGCAGAGATAAAGACAGAGCAGATAGAGCAGAAATTGAGGGAATGCCTAGCCAATATCTGGCCCAACAAAAGACCCACCTTATTGGAAAGTGCCAACCCCTGACACTATGAATGATATTCAGCAAGCTTGCAGACAGGAGCCTATCAGAGTGATCCTGAGAGGCTCCACCCAGCAGCTCCTCAAAGCAGATGCTGAGACTCACAGCAAACATTGGTCGATGTGTAGGGAGTCTTGGGGAATAGTGAGAGAAACAAGAAAAGGACCAGGAAGGGACAGGAGCTTGTTATTTCTTAGCAAGCCAGAAGTGAGTCAGTATGGAGATCAGAACCACTGAAGTTGAGCAGACATAGTTAACACCATGCTGAAGAGGGAGCCCTTTAGTTGTTAAAGAAATTTCCAATGTTACCATTAAGGATACCCATCCCAAGGAGCCCAAACCAGAGAAGAATGCATAACTTCCTGACCTTTGGGGTAGTCAAGGACAATGATGCATGGATCCATGAAGCATTTTGATCATTTTGTGTAGACACATCTGAGTCCTTCCTAAGAAAGACCACAATTAGTATTTACAAACAAAATCAAAAAAAAGTTAAAACAAGTTTTATAATTCAAGAATAACAGTTCCTATATATTCAACTAGGAAAGTTATTAGGAGACACAAGTTCAAAGATGTTTGAGAAGAAAAGCAATTTTAACCATTCAATTCATTAATTGACTTCTTTATACCACAAGTCCTCTGGAAATAGGTGCAAAGGAAATTGGTTTAGGTTCACTAGTGTGATCAAGGGAGCCACCTTTTGGCCATTGCTGACAATTACAACATAGTTAATTGTTACTTGGTGTTCTTTCTCTGGGGCTTCTGGCAGCTGGCAGCAGCTATTAAACCCAGAACTGCCTACAGAATTAACAAAGAACCCAAGCCATCAAGTTTCTTGAAGTAGGACTGAATGGTGTAGATTATGGCTGTTAACCATGTCCCACAGGTCTTCTCATCTTGAGAAAATATTTTATGCTGAAAACCTAGAAAGAATTTGTTTTTCCTTTTAATTTTTTTAAATTATTTATTTTTCATTAATTACAATTTAATCACTTTGTATCCCAGCTGTAGGCCCCTCTCTCATCCCCTCCAAATCCCACCCTCTTTCTCTCTTCTCCCATGCCCCTCTTCTAGTCCTCTAATAGGAGAGGTCCTCCTCCCCTTCCCTCTGACCCCAGCCAGGTCTCACCAGGACTCACCAGGACTGGCTGCATTGTCTTCCTGTGTGGCCTGGTAGAGTCCACCACTGAGTTCATGTCAGAGACAACTCCTGTTCCCCTTACTAGGTACCCACTTGTAGACTGAGCTGCCATGGGCTACATCTGTGCAGGAGTTCTAGATTATTGCCATGCATGGTCCACGGTTGGAGTATCAGTCTCAGAAAAGATCCCTGGGCCCAGATTTTTGGTTCTCTTGCTCTCCTTGTGGAGCTCCTATCCCCGCCAGGTCTTTCATCTCCCCCTTCTTTCATAAGATTCCCTGCACTCTGCCCAAAGTTGGACTATGAGTCTCAGCATCTGCTTCGATACGCTGCTGGATAGAGTCTTTCAGAGGCCCTCTAGCAAAGATCATCATGAGTGAGGTATCCCAGAAGCAGAAAGACACCCAGGGTATATACTCACTTATAAGTGGATATTAGACATATATTATAGGATAAACATACTAAAGTCTGTACACCTAAAGAAGCTAAGCAAGAAGGAGGACCCTGGGTAAGATGATCAATCCTCATTCAAAAAGGCAAATGGGATGGACATCAGAAAAAGGGAGAAAACAAGGAACAGACCAGGAGCCTAGAAAGAAAATATTAAATCTTCGTTATTCCAAAATTTTTTGATATAGCAATAGTAAAAGAAAGTCAAGGCACACAGAGTTGTCAACCTTGTATGCAGTTCTTGTTTCTTGGGTTTTGGTTACCAGTAGTCCAATTTAATTGAAAACCATTAATTGGGAAAATCCAGCAAGAAATATTTTTTTTTTCAATGCAGTTTATTCAGGAACCTTGAACAATCATCTGACCCTGGGGAAAGCCAGCCCACAGCTTAAATAGCCTCTGGGTAGCCAACCCCAGCGTGCCACGTGGGCAATGCAGATAGGTCCACATACATGGAAGCAAGTCAGATCCTCAGCCTTAGCCAAATATGGAGTTGTTTGTGACAGAGAGCACTCACCATCGGGAAGGTGGAAGGCGGAAACCAGCTCCATCTTTAAGGCGCGGTATTACACAGCTCTCTACAGTTCCCCCTTTTTGTTTTAGACGCTTCAGGCAAGAGTAGAGGTCTGATCTCTGATATTAGAAATAAATTGGGACTTTGTACTGATGTTCATTTAGGTGTCATCTACCCAAAGAGCATCAGACCTGTCCAATACCTTTTTCTCAAAGGCAGGACCTGGGGCATCAACCCGCATGCAATCAGACATGCTCTTCTCTGGGTCCAAAGTGGCTGACCCTGAGTGCAGTGCTTAGCCCCGCATCCTGAGCATAACATTTTAGCTCCCATGCTTGGGGAGACTGTCCTGCTTCAATGGCTGTAAAGGCCCGAATGGTCATGGCTGCATTACGCTGTTGTGAGACTCTAATCTTGCATATACACCACAGGCAAACCAAGGAGACCAACACCGGAAGGCCTGCTAACGCTCCCATGCCCGCCCATTCCTTCAGATGATTCATGGCTGCAGCAATCCATGATGATAATCCTGTGGCTAGTCCTGCGTCCACTCTGGTAGAATTTACTGTGACGATGGCCACTCTCAGCTGCTCCATCGCAGTATCGAATTCTCCAGTCCAATTACCTAAAATATAGCTAGACAATTGTTTAGACAGATTTGCAGCACAGGAAAAATTCTCATATTGTATGCTAGTGACACAAAGTCCAGCATACTTCCATGTATGACTCTCTTCAGACAGAAAAGGATCTTGGAATTACAGCCGCCATTGTTACTGCCATCTCATTGGCGGCTGTTGGAGCTACCACTGCGGCATTAGCCATGAGTCATACTGTGCAGACTGCTCAGACCCTGAATAATCTTTTAGCCAATGTAGCTCATGCCTTGGATGTACAAAAAGGAATTAATGCTCAACTAAAAGGAGGCTTGATGGTGTTCAATCAGAGGATTGACCTCGTGCAGGAGCAAATTGATACCCTTTAGCAAATTGCTCAACTTGGCAAGAAGTATTTTTAGTGTTTTAAATTACATTGAATCTTTACTATGGTGAAAAGTCATGTAATCCTATTCTATCCTGCCTGGAAATAATCAGATGATCAAGAACTGAATCACTCTTTTGACCATGTATAAACTACCTGCCTGGTAATTATTAGATCCTATAGTTGCTATGTTTTATAGCTTTTTTTGAAGACAGGCCATTTCTACATGATTTTTATTTGAGTATATTATTATGGTTGTTTAATATCATCATTAGTTACTATTTTTTAATTTTTATTTTTTTATTTTTATTATTAGTTACATTTTATTAACTCTGTATCCCAGCTCTATCCCGCTCCCTCATTCCCTCCCAATCCCACCCTCCCTCTCTCCCTCATCTCCTTCCTGCCCCTTTCCAAGTCCACTGATAGGGGAGGTCCTCCTCCCCTTTCATCTGACCCTGGCTTATCAGGTATCTTCAGGACTGGCTTCAAAGTCCTCCTCTGTGGCCTAGCAGGGCTGCTCCTCCCTTGGGGGGTGGGGAGGTCAAAGGGCCCACCATTGCGTTCATGTCAAAAATAGTCCCTGTTCCCCTTACTAAGGAAACCACTTGGTTACTGAGCTACCACAGGCTATATCCGAGTAGAGGTTCCAGGTTATATCCATACATGGTCCTTGGTTGGATAAACAGTCTCATAAAAGACCCCTGTGCCCTGATACATTTGGTCCTTGTGGCACTCCTATCCTCTCCAGGTCATACTAACTCCCCTTCTTTCATATAATTCCCTGCACTCTGCCGAAGTTTTGGTTATGAGTCTCAGCATCTGCTTTAATACACTGCTAGCTAGAGTCTTGCAGAGGCCCTCTGTAGTAGGCTCCTGTCCTGTTACTTGTTTTCTCCTACATCCAATGTCCATTCCATTTGTCTTTCTAAGTGAGGATCGATCATCTTACCCAGGGTCTTCTTTCTTATTTATCTTCTTTAGGTGTATAGATTTCATTATGTTTATCATATCTTATAAGTCTAAATAAATGAGTATATACCATGTGTGTCTTTCTCCTTCTGGGATACCTCACTCAGAATGATCTTTTCTAGATCCTACCATTTGCCTGCAAATTTCATGATTTCCCCATTTTTAATTGCTGAGTAGTATTCCATTGTGTAGATATACCACTATTTCTGTATCCATTCCTCCATTGATGGACATTTGGGTTGTTTCCAGGTTCTGGCTATTACAAATAAAGCTGCTACAAACATGGTTGAGTAAATGTCCTTGTGTACTTGAGCATCTACTGGATATATGCCTAGGAGTGGTATAGCTGGGTCTTGAGGAAATGCTATTCCTAATTGTCTGAGAAAGCGCCAGATTGATTTCCAAAGTACTTGTACCAGTTTACGTTCCTTAATATCTTACAATATCTAATGTATAAGTTAAACAACATAATAGATCTGAGTAGAAAAACAAGATAATATAGAGAGTTTGGTTCTATTCATTGGCATTGAAGTATAGCTCATGGATAAGAGCTAACTGCTATGTTGCAAAAACTAAATAAAAATTATTTAAGCATTGATCTAGTCAAGAAGTGATATTTTATTTTGTTATAATGCAACACTAATTGTTCTATAAATGCTTATGGGCAATCAATAAAATATTCTGAGAATCGTGTTTTATTAAGTACTCATCTAGACTATCATTTCTATTCACTCAAAGAACAGGTAAAAAGTAATGTGTGGTTTCAGGGAAGACAGGTCTCCCTTATCAGCACTTACCTAATATTTGACTGACTAAAAAGAGGTAGAGGGAGACCTTTCAAAGATGGTTTAAACGTTCCTTAGGGTTATTGTCACAAGAATCTAAATGTTACACAAGCTGTGCATCACTCTTAGGCAAGGTGGGCGGTTGAATTCTCTGGAACTAGAACTGCAGACTCTCTTTCCTTGAAGTAGCGCCTCTAGCTTCTCAGTGAAAGGTCACCAGAATCCAAGTCAAAGGCAGATTTTGGTCCCACGGATAAATCAGAAGTTGCTCCAAGATAGCAGGGAAGCCATGGCACTGGGCTTGATCATTTCTGGATACATCTGTGAAAATAAGTCATCAGTGATGACTGTAACTTCAGGGAATGGTTGAAAGCACTATGTTGGCTAACTGCAGAGGCTCTTGGCCCTTGCGGCATTACAGTTACATGAAAAACTTAAAATAACCTCAATCCTTGAGCCCCATTCACAGAGGTTCTAAGTGTATAGGTCTACAAGAGGCCCAGATAATTCTAGTACTCACTAGAATTCGTGTAGAAATATTTCTCAAAGCCCAGTGACAGAAGCATCACCGGCAAACAAAATGTTTGTTTGTTTGTGTGTGTGTAATATTTTTGTGTACATATATTCATGTATGTTTATACACAAGCACGTGTGTCATCAGCAATTTTTAAGGAAACTTTGTAGAAATACCCTTAAACAAACATCTGAATCAGAAGTTTAGGATGGAGCCAGGTATTCTCTTCTCAACAAGCCACCTTGGTGATTCGAGTGTACACAGTTTTTCCGTTGACTTAGAAATGTTCTCTTATGGTGTTTTAGGGTCCAATATTTCTCAACTTAGCTTTGCAATCCCATGTTTTTGAAGATTACTTTTATATCCTAGTATTGATTTTTATCTTAAGCTAAAGATCAGGTAAAAATATGGATGTCATATGAATACAGTGTTCTGTATTCTTTCTCCCCTTTAATTCTCTAAATGCTGATCTCCCCTGCTGCTTTCTATGACTCCCTATACATTCGTGCTGAATTGACTTTTAACACTATCTTCCTGCTGCTCAATATCCCCTCATTGTGCTGCAAGGTTTCACATTTATTTTCCAGCAGAGCTGGGTTAAGCCTAGTGAGAAACCTCACATTCTTTATTTGTTCTTGCAGCCTGCACCAGCTGACACCTCATCAGTCAGTATGGATGGGAAATGGCCTCAATCTTTCCAGCTATTGTTAACGAAGATTATATCCAGGAGAAACATATCGTCTGTCATCTCTGATTTATTTTATCTTCTCACACTGGTGACTTGGTAGTTATTTCAGCTGCCCAATGCAATTATTCAAAAGCTTCAAGGTTGTTTATTTTTTTAAACAAGAGCTTCCTCTTGGTCTTTGTGAATTTTATAATAAACTTGATCATCCAAATGGTTCTCTCAGTTAGGTGTTGCCTTTGGTTCTCATCTGCCTGCAGTCACTGCTCCAGGCTTCTCTTAAAGCTTGGATTTTAGTCCCTTTAACCTTCCAGAAGATTAGATTTTATCTTCTCTTTCACGAGAGCTTAAGTAGGATTATTTTAGAATGTATTAATTCACTTATTTTTATTCACATTGAAAGTTTCTGGTAGGCTCTTTGACCTCCCTACCCACCCCGCCCGCAAGGGAGGAGCAGTCCTGCTAGGCCACAGAAGAGGACTTTGAAGCCAGTCCTGAAGATACCTGATAAAACAGGGTCAAATGAAACGGGAGGAGGTCCTCCCCAATCAGTGGCCTTGGAAAGGGGCAGGGAGGAGATGAGGGAGGGAGGGTGGGATTGGGAGGGAATGAGGGAGCAGGATACAGCTGGAATACAGAGTTAATAAAATGTAACTACCCAGAGACTCATACTCCAACCAAGGACTATTCATGGAGGTAACCTAGAACCCTGACAATGCAGCCACTTCTGATGAGAACTGATATTCTAAGATCAGAAAGAAGGAGAGGAGGACCTCCCCAATCAGTGGACATGGGGAGGGGCATGCATGCAGAAAGAGGGGGGAGGGTGAAACCGGGAGGGGAGGAGAGAGGGGCTTATGGGGGGATACAAAATGAATAAAGTGTAATTAATAAAAGTTAAAAATAAATAAATAAATAAAACAAAACAAAACAAAAAATAAAATGTAACTAATAATAATAATAATAAAAATAAAAAAAGAAAGTTTCTGCTAGGCCACAGAGGAGGACTTTGCAGCCAGTCCTGAAGATACCTGATAAAACAGGGACAGATGAAAGGGGAGGAGGTCCTCCCCAATCAGTGGACTTGGAAAGGGGCAGGGAGGAGATGAGGGAGGGAGGGTGGGATGGGGAGGGAATGAGGGAGCGGGATACAGCTGAGATACAGAGTTAATAAAATGTAACTAATAATAAAAAATTTTAAAAAAGAAACAAACAACAAATAAAAAAAATAAAATAAAACAAAAAGAATTAAAAACAAACATGATAATATGTTAACATGAAAAGATTCATAACAAGGAGATAAAAGTTATTATTTAACAAGTACAAAATGGAATTCTGGAGTTGCAGAGTACAATAGCTAAAATAACAGAGCCACAGGTGGAGCTCAACAGGTGATTCAAGATGGCAGAGAATCAGTAGACTTAAAGGTTGATCAATAGAGTGTATAATGTATGAGAAGAACAACAAAAATTGCCAAAGAACAGTAAATGGACTCTCAGAAGCCTTTAGGATGACCTCAGGGGTGTTGATAAAAGTCCATATAAATTCATGAAGAGAATATGGGAGCTATACAAATGCTTGAAGAAGTAACACCCAAGATATTTAAAGTCTTACTAAAATAGACAAAAATATAAACCCCAGGTAGAAATGTCCAGACATGTATACTGAGATACCTAATCAGTCTGAAAACCATGGGTGGAGAGGGGACTGTCACTGCTTGCAGCTGCGCAGCACAACACCTGCTACCTACACAGGACCTCCAGTGCGCCTAACTGCAAGTGCAGAAGAAAAAGGAATGACAGTAACAGATTTCTGAAAGTAAAGAGAAGAATGTAAAATTGTAATTTTATACCCAGTGAAGTGCCTTTCTAAATAAAGAAAAAAGTAAAACCAAAAAAAAAAAAAAAGTTTCTGAAGATTCCTTGGAAATATTTGTATTATTCAGGACTCTTGCTTTCCAATACCTTGTCGTTTCCTACAGTTATTTTATGTTTTATATACATACCATAGTTCCTCACATTAAAAAATAAAATATAAGTACACTTTCTTTAATATTTTATTAGTCAAACCAATTTTAGAAAAGATTGGTCAAAACTGTACATCTTTTCCTCGGAGGGATTTACTTTATATCTTGATTCCCTACTCTTCCAGACAAAAGGTTTTTGGAGGTTTCATGCTCATTTTATATTTGAAAAAGTTATGATCTTTTTTAATTTTTTAAAAAATATGGTGCTGTCAATTGTTATCCTTTCTTCATCATAAAGAATATTGTCCTTAATATAATGGCCTATAAAAAAAGTCTCAATTAACTATTGTTATTTATTGATTCAAGAGACGTTATCACAAAAATCATATCTGGCTTAGTGTTTCTACAGAATGTAGCTTGCAGAGTACAGAATCTGTTGTTTCTAACTTCTCCAGAAAAGCCACAAACAATTATCAAATGCAGGATGGCTCTTCTGTGTTTATTTAGAGGAGTTGAGCAGCCAGGCCACAGAGAAACAAAATACAACCAGTCCTTATGAGACCTGATAGGCTAGAGTCAAATAGAAGGGGAGAAGGACCTTCCCTATCAGTGGACTAGGGGAGGGGCATAGAGAAAGATGAGGGAGGGAGGGTGAGATTAGAGGGGGCCACAGCCGGGATACAAATTGAATAAATCATAGTAAATGATAATAATAAAAATGTTTAAAAAGAAATAAAATATGCCTTTTTAAATTGTTTTTTTTAATTTATTACAATTTATTCACTTTGTATCCCAGCTGTAACCCCCTCCCTTGTCTCCTCCCAATCTTACTTTCCCTCCCTCTTCTCCTCCCATGCTCCTCCTCCAGTCCACTGATAGGGGAAGTCCTCTTCCTCTTCCATCTGACCCTAGCCTATCAGGTCTCATCAAAACTGTCTTCCTCTGTGACCTGGTAAGGCTGCTCGCCCCCCCTGCCCCCTCCAACTTAGAGGGAGGTGATCAGAGAGCCTGCCACCGAGTTCATGTCAGAGACAGTCCCTGTTCTTTTTACTAGGGAACCCACTTGGACACTGACCTGCCATGGGCTACATTTGTGCAGAGGTTCTAGGTTATCTCCATGAATGTCCTTGGTTGGAATATTAATCTCAGAAAAGACCCCCGGGCCCAGATTTTTTGGTTCTGTTGCTCTCTTTGTGGAGCTCCTGTCTCCTCCAGGTCTTTCTTTCTATCTCCTCCTTTCAAAAGATTCCCTGCACTCTGCCCAAAGTTTGGCTATGAGTCTTAGCATCTGCTTTAATACCCTGCTGGGTAGAATCTTTCAGAGGCCTAGAAAAGATCATCCTGAGTGAGATATCCCAGAAGCAGGGAGAATCACATGGCATATATTCACTTATAAGTGGATATTAGACATATAATATAGGATAATCATATGAAAATCTATGCAACTAAAGAAGCTAAGCAAGAAGGAGGACCCTGGGTAAGATGTTCAGTCCTCATTCAGAAAGGAGAAGACAGGGGACAGGACCAGAGCCTACCTACCACAAACTATAACTTTTTACTACATCTAAGAAACATACCTCACTTTCAAAGATCTGTATTGTCTTATGGTGAAAATATAGGGAAAAGCATTAAAATCAAGCCAAATCAGGAAAAGATAAAAGAAAGAAAAGAAAAAATCAAAAAAGCAGGCACTGTTATTCAAATATCTGACAAAAAAAGTCAAAAGAATTGGTCAGAAAAGATAAAGGATATTTTAAATTTAATTTTAATATTTAAATTAAATTAATTTAAATTAATTTAAATTTAATATTTTCAAGAGAACAACCCAAGAGAACATTATAATTCTAAGCATATATGCACTAAGCTCAGGTAAATCCCATTTCATTAAACAAATATTACTACCTAAAAAGTTATAGATAGATTAACCTCACAGAGAATATATTAGGTAACTTCAGTACCATATTCTCAACAACAAACAGCTCATCTGGTGTCTGTGATTATGTCCCCCTTTTCGTTTTGGAATTTGTTGATTTGGATAGTTTCTCTCTGCCTTTTAGTTAGTTTGGCTAAGGATTTGTCTATCTTGTTGATTTTCTCAAAGAACCAGCTTTTGGTTTCATTGATTCTTTGAATTGTTTTATTTGTTTCTAATTGATTGATTTCAGCCCGGAGTTTGATTATTTCCAGCCGTCTATTCCTCTTTGGTGTGTCTGCTCCTTTTTTTCTAGGGCTTTTAAGTGAGCCATTAAGTTGCTTGCATGAGATGTTTCAAATTTCTTTTTGAAGGCACTTAGTGCTATGACCTTTCCTCTTAGCACTGCTTTCATTGTGTCCCATAAGTTTGGGTATGTTGTGCCTTAATTTTCCTTGAATTCTAGGAAGTCTAATTTCTTTCTTTATTTCTTCTCTGACCCAGCTGTCATTTAGATCAACAATCAATAAATGGGACCTCATGAAATCTGAGCACAGGGGTCTTTCCTGAGACTGCTATTCCAACCAAGGACTATGCATGGAGATAACCTAAGACCCTTGCACAGATGTAGCCCATGGCAGTTCAGTATCCAAGTGGGTTCCATTGTAATAAGAACAGGGACTGTCTCTGACATGAACTGATTGGCCTGCTCTTTAGTTACCTCCCCCTGAGGGGGAAGCAGCATTACCAGGCCACAGAAGAAGACAATGCAGCCATTCCTGATGAGACCTAATTGACTAGGATCAGAAGGAAGGAAAAGAAGTCCTCCCCTATCAGTGGAATTGGGGAGGTGCATTCATGCAGAGGGTGGAAGAAGGGAGGGATTGGGATGGGAGGAGGGAGAGAACCATGGGGGGGGATACAAAGTGAATAAAGTGTAATTAATAAAGAAAAAAAAGAGAAAAGCAAGCAAAGAACAAGCAAGTAGACAGAAATAAGTAACAGGGAAAAGTTAATAAAATATAAAATGTCAATAAAAGGAAACTTTGGTTATTTAAGAAAACAAATAAGACTGACTAAGCATTTGGTTAGAATATAATTTATTTCTAAGTTTTTTTGAAGTTGAGCCTCTTGAAGTGATAATACTCCCTTCCAGAATAAGCAGGCATGAGAAATCGTTTTTGAGTGGTTGGTAAGAGTGGTTCAAGTGACCCCTAAAACAATACATATTTATATCTTAATATCCTTCTGGTGCCTCTCAGAAGCCGAGGGCAAACTCCTGTTGCTGAAGATACTGCACACTGCACACTTGGGAGACAGGACTCAGATCATTTGAGCTGTATTTAAGCTGAATGTCTCCTCTCTACAATCTGGTTTCTATGGCACCTGAAAATACTATGCAAATTACCAAGAAAGGAACAAATAGTCTTTTTTTTTTTTTTTTTTTAGGCAAGGCATTGTTTATTGGAAATATAATTGTGAAGACTGTAGCAATATAAGCTTATAGACATCAAGAACTGTAAAGCCTGGGGAGAGATATAGAAGTATAACTAAGCATAAAGATGTTGTAATGGAGGAAGTATAAGATTCTATAGGGGCATATGAAAAGAGAAGTTAGCTTAGGTACAAAAAAGAAAACTTCTAAGAAAAAAAAATGACAAGACTACAATAAGCATTTAAACTGCAATGTGAGGAATTAGGTTGATTCAGAGCTAAGTCTCAAAGGTGAGAAAAGACCTGAGGAATACAAAATTTTTTTACATAATATGAACATAGAAAAAAATCCAAGAAATGCTAAAATCTGATAAAGGTAAGAAATTACTTCAGTTGCTACTAAGCTAAATTAAAGAAGGGTATTCAATAGAAAACCAGACTTAGCAAATCAAGAAAGAGACTGGGGACATATCTCAATGATACAATGCTTTCCTCACTTTTGCAAGACTATAGGCTCAAGCTCTAACACTTAGAAAAGGAAGGGGATCATTGACAAAAAAATAAAATAAAAACAAAAATCTCCAACTATGATATCATTCAAAAGTATACTGAAGTCAGAAGGTAGATTATTTCTCTCCTTGACAGCATGTCTTTTTGGAATAATGATCAATCATACTTTCACTGCCTTACAGGCCACCAACACCTGAGCTCAAGGCAATCATGATGGGACCCTACTGTCTGTTGAAGATGTTTTTTCCATAGTGTCCAAAGGTTTCATGTTGGCCCCATTGAGTTGACAAATATCATTATTTATCTCACAGAACTTCTCTAGAGCTCTGGAGTTTACTGACCAACATTTCATGTTTCTTGTTGATGTACCACCAGAATCTTCAAGTTTCCTTCTCTCTTTCTTCTCCCAGTTTTAGACTCTTCAGCCATTTCTTAAATACTATTGTGCTCTTGAAGTTGAACAAATAGTCTTATACAGCTTTAACACCTATGAACCATAGCAATGACTAGTATGGTAATATTTCCATAAAGCATCAATAAGTTTCACTCATTGCTGGTGGTAACCAACAGGTGTCTAATTGGACTTAAGGACCAATCAACAGGAACTAGAAATATAGCCAAAATTCTGGGGCTAATGGGGTGATAGAGTTTGAAAAGAATCTACTACTGTCAGTGTGGTAGACCAATATGATTCCTAAGTTGATTCTAAATCTTGCGCACATACCCATAGATAGTTACCAAGCTTCCTCAAAGACTTTTCTCTGTTCATTTTTGCTCAAATGACTTTCCTGCTTGTAGAGTATTGAAGTTATTCACTATTACTGCATTGGGGTCAACTGGTTTAAATCCATTAACAGAAACTTTTTCATATGACAAATAAAACTGAAACATTATTTTAATCATACAGATATTTTGTGATGCACATGGAAATATACCTCTTGCAAGCCTGGTTACTAAAAACATTTATAAAACAAAAATTTCATGGCAAGTTATGAAAACAAGATGATCATATTCTTCTCACTATCTTATAATTATTTAATATGCTAAGATAAATATAGTTGACAGGTAAGAATAGCCTAGAATACTTTCTGTTCATATTCTATTTTATACAAAATCATATTTGTAAAATATACTTATTTGAACATGTGTGCATGTGTTATGTTATGTTTTGAAGAAAAATTAAATACAACTTGAATTACAAACTAGAAAGAATTTCTTAAATTCTGAAATTATGATTAAACTTTATGTTATATAAACAATTTAAAAGAAAAGCATAAACTGCTTTAAAGAAACAAACTGGTTTGATAGCCAGCATATAATTCAATAAATTTTAATTGCCAGAAAAAGAATGTGACATTTATAAAATGAAATCAGATACAGTTACAGTAATCAAGATAAATGCTAATGGTATTATTTGATAGTAATGCTGTATTTGTTATACTTAATAGAAACAAATGTGAAAGAAGGCTTCTAAAATTTTCTCTAACTTTTGTCCAGCACAGAAAATAATCTTAGCAAACAGTCCAGTTAAAGTTAAATGAATGCACACTGCCAAACCCCCATTTTTCATGCATCCAGAGGTATTGTCCTCCCCTTTCCAGGCATGAGGACTGACAATAGACCAAGTCGTTGGATACACTTGGTGGAACTCCTCACATGACAGAATTTATTGTGGTGATTTCAGTATTTGTTATGTCTTCCACACTTTGTTTTCACGGAATCTACCTAAAATAATTTCCTCCTGTATGCAGGAATTGAGAATGTTAGGCCATTCATTCTCACTTTATCACACAGTCTTGCATCTGAACTAAGAAATACTTAGGGGTAATAAATTCAGAGCTGTGTGAAGGCAGTACCTACTGAGAAAAAAAAGTCATTTTAAATATGCATATTATATATCTTAGTATCTACATTAAAATATGTATCAAGGAGAATGATTAAAAACAGGAAGTCAACTGAGCATTCTAGTAAAGAACAGAGAGAGTTTATTGGAATAACTTCTGTCCTTGCTACAGGGAGGCAAAGTCAGTGAACCAAAGACAAGAAAATATTTTGTTAATGGTAGAACTCCATGAAATGGTGAACAATAGAAGCAACAGTAAATAGCAAAAATTGAGACAAAAAACTAGTTCATTAAAATGCTTCTAACAAAAATTTCCGGTAATATTAAATTTGAATAAAAGGTAATTTACAAATTAATTAATTAATTAATGAGAAAAATGAAAGAACTTTTAGGAGTATTCTGAATTCTACACATTCAAATGAATAAGTATTTAGAAAAATGTAATATGCAAAAAAAGTGAGTAGAGATAATTTAGTGGAGTAGTAAGAGTTAAAGAAATTAAAGACATTATCGAAGATGTCTTCTTTCAAAACACCTCATGCTCCATAGGGCTTGCAGGCCTAAGCTAAAATTTTACAAAAAAGTTAATTCCTGTTGTTTAACACTTTCTTCAAACGTTGCCAAAAGGGAAAACGCTGCTTTTCTGAGACTAATAAAAGAGAGATTTAAAAATGACTGCAGCATGTAGGCAGCATTGAATGAATGCAAAAAGCAGATTGATGTGAGTTGATTTACAACAGAAGAAAGTCTGGTGCCCGCACCGAGAAAAGTTTACACTGAAATCAGAGAACAAGCTGTGAGAATACTGCAGTTGTCATGGCGAGAGGTGGTGAGAACCGTGACAAAACACAAAGATGGTAGAGAAGGTGGCTTAGAGAACTTTTACAGAGTTTTTGAAGTAGACCAGTCTTTTTTTTTTTTTAATAATTTTTTTCCCTTTTTTTTTAAATTTTTCATCAATTACACTTTATTCATTCTGCATCCCCCCATAAGCCCCTCCCTCCTCCCCTCCCAATCCCACCCTCCCTCCTCCCTCTGCTTGCATGCCACTCCCCAAGTCCACTAATAGGGGAGGTTCTCCTCTCCTTTCTGATCTTAGTCTGTCAGTTTACATCAAAAGTGGCTGCATTGTCCTCTACTATGGCCTGGTAAGGCTGCTCCCCCCCAGAGGGAGGTGATCAAAGAGCAGGCCAATCAGATTATGTCAGAGGCAGTCCCTCATCACATTACTATGTAACCCAATTGGACTCTGAGCTGCCCTGGGCTACATCTGTGCAGGGGTTCTGGGTTATCTCCATGAATAGTCCTTGGTTGTAGTATGAGTCTCTGGGAAGTTCCCTGTGTTCAGATTTTCTTGTTCTGTTGCTCTCTCCACTGCTGGTGGGAATGTAAACTTGTACAACCACTCTGGAAATCAATCTGGCGCTTTCTCAGCCAACTAGGAATAGCGCTTCCTCAAGATCCAGCCATACCACTACTGGGCATATATCCAAAAGAGGCTCAAGTACACAAAAAGGACATTTGCTCAACCATATTTGTAGCAGCTTTATTTGTAATAGCCAGAAGCTGGAAACAACCCAGATGCCCCTCAATTGAAGAATGGATGCAGAAATTGTGGTACATCTACACAATGGAATATTACTCAGCAATGAAAAATAAGGAAATCATGAAATTTGCAGGTAAATGGTGGGATCTGGAAAGGATCATCCTGAGTGAGTTGTCCCAGAAGCAAAAAGACACACATGGTATATACTCACTGATATAGACATACAACATAGGACAAACCCACTAAAACCTGTGCATCTAAAGAAACTAAGCAAGAGAGTAGACCAGTCTTAATAAATGATTTAGAGGCAGCGTTAAAGGCTCACAGAGATGTCAGGTTTTTGGCCTGTGAGACTAAGATTGAGACAGAGAAAGAGGCAACGACCAGAGAGGAAAAGTACTGTTTTCCAGGGTCAGAACTAGAGGAACAGTGGTGGTGATTCTAAGGCTCCAAGTTGCAAGAGGAAAGTCTGCACCAGAGATGTACTGAGAAGGCATAGTTGAAACAGAGCAGCCAGTGCCTCAAGGAGAGCCAAAAGGGCAAGGGAGGAAAGAATGCGCCTTCAGCAGAAGCTGTTCTTTCAGTGGACCTTGGCTGCTCACATGGTGGTGTCAGGAAATGCCACTGATCCAAGTCTTTTTTTTTTTTTATTAATTACACTTTATTCACTTTGTATCCCCCCCCCAAAAGCCTCTCCTCCTCCCCTCCTGTTCCCACCCTCCCTCCCCTTTCTTCATGCATGCACCTCCCCAAGTCCACTGATAGGGGAGGTCTTCCTCTCCTTCCTTCTGATCTTAGTCTATCAGATCTCATCAGGAGTGGCTGCATTGTCATCTTCTGTGGCCTGGTAAGGCTGCTCCCCCCTCAGGGGGAGGTGAATCCAAGTCGTTTAGCCACTGAAGACCGGCATCTGCTGGCTTGTAGATACTGCAGCCTCATTCCAGCTCTGCACAGACATTCTGAGCTGCTTGCCAGTGTATCCAACCTTTCGACATCTTGAAACATTATTTTCTGCAAAGTTCATGCTTGGGAACCACACAATCAAGTTTCAAAAACAAACACACACACAAACATACAGACATATAGACACAGACACACACACCCACACACACAGGCACACTTAGGCACACATGCTTGCACGCATACTCTAAGTCAGAATGTTTTAAACAGAGCTGCTATGTTTTTCTGGGGTCACAGTCATCACTGTTCTGAGCTGCAGATAGCATATGTCCCCTGGTTTTCTCAGACGCATCTGTGAGATGGAGTCCAGTGCCTATTGCATACCTTTTATCAATAATATGCTGTTGTCAACGTTGCCTTTCCCCATCTCACCTCTCCACTCCTGTATAGTCCCCCCCCCCAACCTTGGGACCATCTTTGAAATAAACTACCTTCACTAAAATTCTTATCTCAGCCTTGTGTATTTGACAAAATTCGAGCCATCACAGGAGAGGAAGTACCAGAAAAGGGGTAAGTTTAGAGACAGAGCATAGAGGAGACATAAAGATGGGGAGAGAGACAGAGAGAAAGAGATAGAAACACAGAGACACAGAAAGACAGAGGAGAGAGGGAGAGATAGATACAGATATAGAGGGACAGAGACAGCAACGAAGAAAGAAAGAGAAACACACACAGAGTACTCTGTTACACAGGGCAAGTGAGAAAATAAATAAAAAATTAAGAAAACCCAAACCTAAGAATCAGGAGTGGTGGAATTTATGGAAACAGAGAAGCACAGTCGTAAAGAACTAGGCATAGGGGAAATAAGATTTTTTTAATGAGTAGTTGTGGTTCTGTGCTCTGCTTTTTCACTCAGGTTGTCCTGGCATCCCTGCACACCAGGCTGGAAAGGATGAAGTGGAGTCCAAATGGAGGTGATCTGCAGATCCTGCTCCAGCTGAAAGCGTGATGGGAAACTCCAGTGTTACAGTTTTCTTATCTCTCCCAGTGAAACAGCAGCCCTTAATGAACCAACTTGTGTCTTAACTTGGGGTGAACAAAGGATGTATGAACACTGGGGGATAGGAAGGAATTTATAGGGTGCTTGGATATTATTGGCTGGGGCTGAGATGCTGGGGATCCTTTATTTGCATGGAGAGGAATTCCTGGTGCTAGGCTACTTGACTACCTCAGAATTGCAGAGGTAGTGGAGGGAGTGATCCTTACTCCTGCTGGTCTCAAGATGGGTTTGGATGCATCTTGACCTCGATCTAGCTCCATGCTGGTTTCCCAGGTAGCCTAGCACAGTCCACATGCCCTGCCAATAGACAGTTTCTCTCTCTCTCTCTCTCTCTCTCTCTCTCTCTCTCTCTTTCTTTCTTTCTTCAAAATGAAAAACTGTAGAGTGAGTGTACAGGAGTTGAGAGTTTGTAACACAGAGAGAAAACTGAATGAGGTAAAATCATTTGTACTATTAGATCAAGCCAGGTGGCTATTTCAACTTCTCAATAGCATGCCAACAATTTCCAAAAAATTACTTTAAGTTGTTTTCTATTTCTTTTGCACAAAGTCATGATTATCTCCAGACTTACACAAAAGTCTGATCTCTGATATACAAGTTAGACAATAACATACAATCATATCTTTTCCCTAGTTCAGAGCATTCTTCTCAGTAAGATGACTGAAATAAACATAATACCTAAATCTATGTGTCTTACAGTATATGATTTATGAGCTCAAATATAATTAACTTATACTTTATTATATTAAATTAACATAATAAATTCACATATAATTTAAATACTTTACACTGTATTTTTGTTTTATTCAAACAATTGTGTAGTCACTCATTCTTTGACCAATTCTTTGGCTCTCCCCCTGTATCATCCTTGCATAATGAAATGAATGCAAATGGAAGAACAATAAAAAAGGTCATAATAAGCGGTTTTCTAAATGATTGGTTCTTCAGTTGACACTATTTTTAAATAAAATATGAAATGTAGATGAGTCAATCAAATAAAACCTTTTTATTTTCTTTAAAATAGTAAAAAAAAGTATATTTTATTATGTGAGTCCCACAGGAAACTAATGTTTCAAAATTCTCCCACATAAGAATATTTTACTTGGAAATGGATATTAATACCTCTTTCTCTATAGGAAAGAATGTTACCCACTGTTTAAGTATTTTTTATCAAGTTTTACTGTTATGAAGATAATAATCAACTCTGCTGTAAAAGAAACTAAACAATTAGTGACAGAATACAATGGACCAGATTACTAATGCTTCATTCAGTATAAAAACCAATCAAAGCTGCTTGCCAGTCCCACATATCACATTTAAAAGACAGATATTTTAAAGCTCTTCATGTTGAATCTGGACTAATATGAAAACTAATTTGCTGTGACATTTTTCAGGAAAGACACATTGACAAGGGCAAGTATTTAAGTACAATTCTGCAAAGATAGTCACACTCTCTTATAGAAGTTTATTCAGTTTTTGCTGTCAAACAACTACCCCAGCTTTAATAGCTTAAAATAATAATTAATATTTAGGTCATAGCTCAATAGTTCAGTAATTTAGTTTAAAACATGCATTTGCAGCATATAGTAGCTCAAGTAGATGGTTCTGTATCACATGGTTGGCTAGTTGGCTTATATGAAATAAGTGTGAATAAACCAACTGCCAGGCTGTCCTTGTTTACATAGATTCAGAGAGCTCAGCAGAGAACAAAAGCATGTTAGGTATCTTCTGGTCTATTCTTTGAACTAGAATGCAGTTCTTTTTTCATATTCTATACAGTAAAAAAGTAACAGACAAACTGGTTCTACCACTAAACGAGAGATACTAAAAGTCAGCTTTACAGCTCTCATACATACAAAGAGAGGAAAAGAATTGAGACTAGTTTTAAACTAGTATAACACTTATCCAGCAAGTTGCTGCCATCTTCACTGCATAAATTATTTTTCCTTGATTAGGTTTCCCTTGAGTAACCAAACAGAAAGACATTAAAAAATGCAAGGACATTAATACCCAATTCACCTAATGTGGGCCAGTTGGGGGGGGAAAGGAAGCCTGCAGAAAAAAATACTTTATCTTCTCCTATGCCCAAACAACCTTGTCAGACCCAGTAATATACAGAGAAAGACTCTCAAGATTTATTAGGTTAATGAAGACAGAGCATTGCAATGGGGCAATTCTTGGTGTGCTACACTCTTAACATTCTCAAGAGAGTTGAAGCAAGGAAAATATCTAAAAGACAAAATGTAGAAACTTTCATAAAATATTTTGAGACAACAACCCTTGACTAGAAATATCAATGGCACCATTTCAAGAGTTGCAGCCAGCTGCTAGGCAGATGTTCTGGTGAAAATATGTCTGTTTTTGCAAGGTTGTGGTGTCCTTTGTGAGTATTTTGAGATAATTGTTGCTGTCAGGAACATGTTCATAGCATCATTCATAACCTTCTGGATTTGCTAAGTTGACTAGCCATTTAGACAGTTGGTTAGTTAGAATTTGATGTTTTAATTGTAAAGACTTTCAGACCCTGGTCTGAGATGCTGTCTCTCTAAGGATTTCCCAGAGGATACCTGCTATCACATTTTAGTTTAATAATAATCTTGTTAGCTCTGAAACCTACCTCTTTATATTTTCTTTCTATTTTCCTGTACCTCTCTTTTTTATTACCTCATTTTCATTGCATTTGCACTCACCATTAGGGAATAGAATGCTTAGGTTTTGCTATATAGCAAAGTCTCTTAAAACTTAGTGTCTTATATTTATACCACAGTTTGGCTGCTTGGATTGGCTAAAGCTGGACAACATTTCTTTCTGATCTTACCTAGACACATAGATCTTCATGTGTTTCTCATGGTTGGTAGTCTAGTATAGCTCAACCCCCAATTAGGTATGTTTCTAAGGCAGCTAAACATCTGTCTGACAGCTGACTGTTAATCTTGGAAGCACACTATAGAATAAATGCTTTTGAGCTAAAATTAACATCTTTTGAAAAATAAAATTCTGTGTTTACATTGTTTACATATATTATCAAAAATAAAGTCTAGTTGAAATTAATTTCTAGACACAAAGGCAGAGGAGCACAGCACTTTCATTAGAATATACTTGAGGTGAAGAATTCCTCCTCATAAAAGATTCCACATTCAAAATGTATAATGGCAAAGATCAGAAGATTTTACTTCCTAATGTTTACAATCTTCTTTAAGCTATATACATGACCCGAGAAACAGACCAGAGGACAATACAGATAACACAGAACAATTAAAGTATGCATTATTACTGAAACTCAAGTTTCTGTTTCAGACAACAAATCCACATAAAAACTTAAATTATATAATAAAGCATGCATAACAACAACATAGGAACCAAAAAAAAAAAAAAGCAGAAATAGTTCAGCATCAGAGAAAACCAGTTCACATAATGTTTTTTGCAGGTGTATATGTACATACATTGCACCTGAACATAGGTGTGGCATCTACAGCAGGGTATGAGTATCTTCACCAATCACTCTACTCCTTGATTTTTGAGAGAGGAACTCTCACTGAAGCTGGAGCTCACTGACTCAACTAGAGTAGACGGCTCCTGAGATCCAGAGGAGCTTTAGTCTACATGCCCAACCCCATCATTGTTGGGGTTACAGGTACACACTGGTGTGCCTAGCTCTTTCTGTTGATGCTGGATATCCAAACTTACATGAGTATTTTGTTAACACCATGTCCCACCACCCTCAACTCCTACCTTGATACCCACCACTCTAATTCATTGCTTCTTCTTTATCACACACACACAGACACACATTTACTGAACAATTTAGTGTTGCACATATGTACATATGTGTAAGGCTGACTACTTATGATTATATAAGCTGTTATGGAGCTCATCCTTGGAGAAAACTAATTCTTCCTCTCTAAAGGGCCATCAATTGCATACAGTGCTTCCTCTATGAATGTGTCTATGAGTGTGTCCCTGGTCATTACAAAGGTCTTGGTTTGGCAACCATATTATTTGAATTTCCTGGGTACAGCTTTGATGTCATGTCTAGAAGACACTCTTTTACAGATAGCCTCTACTCCTTTTTTCCATAGTGTCTTTTTAGTGTTAGTTGTAGGGGTTGCACTATAGATGCATCAAACAGGACTGGACACCTGACATTCATTTAGTCTCTTCATTTTGATCAGTTGTGGATCTCAGCTGCAAAGAAGAAGGTTCTTTGATGCGAGGTGAGCCCTGCATTTGTCTGTGGGTATAAGGATATGTATTTAGAATGAGAGTTAGAAATGATGCCTTTTAGAAAACGGCATTCTCCTGTAGGATCTGTGACTTTTCCAGCCATAGGTATTAGGCATGAATCCCTACCTGCTGAGCAGACCTTCAGTCCAATTATCTGTTTGTTACCTCAACATAAAAGTGCTGCCATTACACCAATGGAATACCTTGGTGAGTTATTATTGCTGTGGCTCGGAGACTTTGCAATGGATAGAACTATTGATTGCATTTTTCTCTTGGCAGCTCACATAACATCTTCAAATACTATGAAAGCCAGTTGTCAGGAAGGACTTGTTTGCTAACTTCAATATCTTGTCTGAAGTACGTGGTGTCTTCAGCAATAGGGTCTTACCTTCAAGTTCTGTGGGACACCCAATGGCAATAATAATAGCCTACATTGTTTTGAAAGCCTCTTGCAACTCTCTGACCAAAAACTCAAAGGGATGTTTCCCATGCCTGGTACCGGGCTGTTTCTTAGTTTATAAATCTTGGGGGATGATTGTCACTCCATATGCAATAACTCCATTTAAGTGTATGTGTGTGTTTATTTCAAATTAAACACATAAAACAATATGCTTCCCTGTTTTTCCAAATGTCTTTTCTGTTACATATCTCCTTCCTCCCTTTGTATTATCCCTGCTCCTCCCTCAAAAGAAATTCAGTTTTGCTAATTTATAACATTGACATAACACAGGAACTCTCACTGAACTATGATCTGATGAAGGGATTCTAAATATACTCAGATTTTTTGTTTATGTAAAGCAGGGAAGGCATACAACACTTTGACTCAATGGTTCCTTTCTAAAATGATTAATTTCAACAAAAGGTAACTGTCTGAAGTTTATTCTGTATTATGAAGCCCTATTCAAAGGTTTAACAAGTATACATTTTAAAAAATCAACATGGAAAGGAAGAGTCCATGAAAATTAGTAAATATAAAAGTAAGTTTCAATACCAGAAATGTATCACATTTCAGAAAAATTAAAATAAAAACATATATGTGAAACAGCGATTTTCATTGTTGGTAAGATCTATTGTGTGCATGTGAGTATGCGTGTGTATGTGTGTTTGGGGTGTAGATATTCTGGAAGAACATACATCTCACTATTACTACTGGGAATAATAGGATCTGGAGGAAAAATATTTGCTTTTCACTGTCTATATTCTGTTTGTGTTTGTGCATTTTGCAATAATATACAGTGTTCTTACAACTTGAAAATGTCTGGTGTACTAAGAAAACTGCTGTCAACAGCTATTCAAACTCTCACTCCATCCCTTAAAACTGTCTTTCCCAAGCATATCCACATCAATTTCCAGGTTTATCATCATAGATTATCTTTGAAGTATGAAAACTTACCTGGGAGATCTTCTGAGACTGTGTCTGTCAGATAACCACCAAAACTTCAAGAGAAATTAATTAGCCCTGATAATACTCCTAAGGCCTGCCTGCCCCTAACACAGTCTTGGTTCATCTTAACACGCTCTTTCAGTTTCTGATCGATGTTACATGCTGATGAATGTTATTGCTAAATTCTACTTGAATAAAATCTTGCTAGGGTCTTTACCCAAAATGGCTGAAAGCACAAGTCCCAAGCGAAATTGTCTTGGCCACTCTTTGACCAAAGGAAATAAAGTTTATTCTGTATTATGAAGCCCTATTCAAAGGTTTGTGTTTGCCATTTAGAATTTGTAACAAAAGCTTATGTGTCTGTCTTTAGTTTTGCTTTGTACAGCTGTTTTACTAATCTGCTTTTCAGCCTACTTTCTTTTTGGCTACAGGTACTTAACTTAAACATCACATAAAACAAGTTGGGGATGTTTGTAATTTTAGGTTACCAAGATAAGACATTAATTAAAATAGTGATATGCAGATATTTGCTTGCATCAAAGCCAGGGGTTATAAGGATGACTTTAGAATAATTACTTAACTATCACAAAGATAAAACGTCAGTAGATGACAAAATTTATATTCAGCCATGATGCCATGAATCAGGAGCTTGCCCTTCTTCCTTCTCTCCTTCCGTCCCTTCCTCCCTCCCTCCCTCCTTTCCTCTCCATTAGTCTGTCTCTCAGTCAGTGATCCAAATCAGGCAAAAGGACAGGAAAATCTGTATGTTTTGTGGCAGCAAACATCTGGGTGCATATTTTATTGTACTTTTCAGAAAAAGAAATCATATGAACCACTTTTACATTGTTATAAATAGTAGTGAAGAATTACGTGGTAAACAAAGCCTCACTAAGAGGAATTAGCCCGTGCACCTTGTTTTTATCTGCTTGTGTCTCCCTTTCCAGTGTTGCCAAGACTGGCAGGACACATTTTTCAGAATTCCACAGGTACATCTCTTATAGAATGACACAACCCACAGAGTGAGTTCATGGAGGGCTAGAAGAAGAAAGACAATGTGAAGTCATTAACTGCTAATCCCCTCAGTAGGCTGTGGAGTCTCCCCAGCAAAAGCTTGACTTTTTGGATGCAGAGCTGGTGAAAGCTCAAGGCAGATTGTTTCTACTGCTGTCAGCTCAGCAGTGCCACTGATGTTCACATTCTAAGGGACTGATTTTTAGTTTCATAACCATCTTCACTTACATATATTAATTAGCAAGATTACATGAAATCTTTATTTTCCAGAATCTGGATTGGAAGAGACAAAACCAGAGACTTGGAGAATTGCAATTTATTTTTACTTTAGACTTCCCTTAAGACACCAGAAAAATAAAAATAATGTGGGAGGGGCTTAAGAAAAGCAATGTCAGGAAATGAGAAATGTTCAACATCCCTGGTCATCAGGGAAATGCAAATCAAAACGACCCCAAGATTTTACCTTACACCCATCAGAATGGCTACGATCAAAAACTCAAGTGAGAACATATGCTGGAGAGGACGTGGAGAAAGGGGAATCCTCCTCCATTGCTGGTGGGAATGTAAACTTGTACAACCACTTTGGAAATCAATCTGGCTCTATGTCAGACAATTAGGAATAATGTTTCCTCAAGATCCAGATACAGCACTCCTAGGCATATATCCTAAACATGCACAAGTATACAGCAAAGACATTTACTCAACCTTGTTTGTAGCAGCTATATTTGTTATAGTCAGAATCTGGAAACAACCTAGATGTCCCTCAACTGAGGAATGGATACAGAAATTGTGGTACATTTACACAGTGGAATACTTCTCAGCGATTAAAAACAAGGAAATTATGAAACTTGCAGGCAAATGGTGGGAACTAGAAAAGATCATCATGAATGAGTTATCCCAGAAGCAGAAAGACACACATGCTATATACTCACTTATAAGTGGATATTAGGCATATAATATAGGATAAACATATTAAAATCTGTACACCTAAAGAAGGAGGAAGACCCTGGGTGAGATGATCAATCTTCATGCAGAAGGGCAAAAGGGGTGGACATCTGAAGAAGGAGAAAACAGGGAACAGGACAGGAACCTACCACAGAGGGCAGTTGAAAGAGTTTACCTAGAAAGGTATCAAAGCAGATGCTGAGACTCATAGCCAAACTTTGGGCAGAGTGCAGGGAATCTTATGAAAGAAGGGGGAGATAGAAAGACCTGAAGGGAAGAGGAGCCCACAAGGAGAGCGACAGATCAGAATTGTGGGCCCAGGGGTCTTTTCTGAGACTGATATTCCAACCAAGGACCACATGTGGAGATAACCTAGAACCTCTGCACAGATGTAGCCCATGGCAGCTCAGTATCCAAGTGGGTACCCTAGTAATGGGAACAGGAACTATCTCTGACATGAATTCAGTGGCTCATCCTTTGATCACCTCAGCCTTAACAGTCCACAGAAGAAAACAATGCAGCCAGTCCTGATGAGACCTGATAGGCTAGGGTCAAAGGGAACAGGAGGAGGACCTCCCTTATCAGTGGAGTTGGGGAGGGACATGGGAGGAGATGAGGGAGGGAGGGTAGGATTGGGAGGGGATGAGGGAGGGGGCTACAGCAGGAATACAAAGTGAACAAACCCTAATTTATAAAAATATAAATAATTTTAAAAAGTGAAATGAAATAAAATAAAATAAAATAAAATAGAAAATTAGTTCAAGGCCCTTACTTTCTTCTCTAGCAGATTTAGTGTATCTGGTTTTAAGTTTAAGTCTTTAATCCACTTGGACTTGAGTTTTGTACAGGTGATAAATATGGATCAATTTGCATTTTGCATTTTTCTACATGTAGACATCCAGTTAGACCAGCACCATTTGTTGAAGATGCTGTGTTTTTTCCCATTGTATGGTTTTGGATTCTTTGTCAAAAATCAGCTGTGCATAGGTGTGTGGGTTTATTTCTGCATCTTCAATTGGATTCCATTGATCAACCAACCTATTTTTATGCCAGTACCATGCAGTTTTTATTACTATTGCTCTGTAGTATAGCTTGAGTTCCATAAGAACACCAATAGAGCCATCAAATCTGGGCCCAGGGAGCCCTGCAGAGACAGATGCATCAACCAAGGACCATGCATGGAGAGGACCTAGGTTCTCTGATCAGACATAGCAAATAAGTAACTCAGTCTCCATCTGGGTCACTTAGTAAGGGACCATGGGCTGTCTCTGACATGAACTTTGTTGCCTGTTTTTGACTACTTCTCCCTGGCAAGGCAGCCTTGCCAGCCCACAGAGGAATAGGGTACAGGCAGTCCTGAAGGGATTGATAATCTGGGGTCAGTTGGTAAATGAAGAGAGCTCTCTCTTCCTGAAGACTAGGGGATGGAAGAGAGAGGGGGCTATGATCAGGATGTAAGATGAATAAATTAATTAAAAAATAAAAAATAGAAAATGAAAATTTTGATGAACATTTGATTCTATTTTTGTGTGTGCATATGCGCTTATGTTCATGTGTGTTAGTTATAATGGGGGCATTGCATATACAAGTGTGTGGAGGCCAGGTACCTTATTGATTGATTGGTTGAAAGGTTTTTTAACTGGTCTTGAAGTCATCAAGTAGGCCAAACTGTATACAGCCATATTCCTTATGCCTTAGATTCTTGTCATGAACAATGGTCTCATTCTTGCAAGATCTGACCTCAAGAAATGTTAGCTGGTACATTCAATATAGTATATGAAGAAATGTAAATATAAGAATGAACTTTAATCATGAGAGATAAATGATGTCTGTGAAAATGATGTCTAATGAAATATGCTGTGGTAGCATATCTCTGCCATTCTTGTATGCTGTGGTGATGGTCTCTTTTAGTGACTCATATTTGGACCTTACTGTGGTGTACACTTCAGTTAATCAAGAAAACTTACATACCTGGTATTTTGGAGAGGTCAGAATTAAACCTAATGGTCTTGAACACCTTGTTAGCAATCAAGATTAGATTTTTTGTTTTTTTCCCAGAAACTTCAAAATTCCTTGTTAGTCTATATTCTTGAAGCCATATCATTATACTGAATTGGAAATGCATAAGCAAGCCTTTTTGACTACATTAGATGACCTTTCTGCAGGAAAGCCTATATTAAACTACCCATAGTACTCTTGGTTTAACTAAAGATTGGCTGAGAAATTGCCACGTGAAGCATGCTTCTGCTTATTCTACAAAACGTTTATGAGTAGCATCTACTCCACTTATAAGAGTTTTGTTGAAAGTAAGATTTCTAGTTTTGCTTCCTTGTTTGCTGTAACTACTGAAATATGCACATTCAATCAGTTTTATCTGACACTGCTGCCATTGGTATACCAGCTATAGCCCTCTCTCTCATTCCTTCCTAAACCCACCCTCCCTCACTCCCTCATTTCCTCCCAAGAGGGGCATTTTAATGTTTATTTTATTTTATTTTTTTTACAAGTCATCACCTTGTCAAGGCTTTTCCTTTTCCACTTCTTTGTTTGTTTGTTTTTTTAATTTTTTATTTAACTTTTATTAATTACACTTTATTCCTTTTGTATCCCCCCATAAGCACCTCCCTCCTCCTGGTCCCACCCTCCCCCCCCCCCTTTCTGCATGCATGCCTCTCCCCAAGTCCACTGATAGGGGAGGTCCTCCTCTCCTTCTTTCTGATCTTTTTGTTGTTGTTGTTGTTGTTGTTGTTCTCAATGCAGTTTATTCAGGAACCTTGAACAATCTTCTGACCCTGGGGAAAGCCAGCCCACAGCTTAAAATAGCCTCTGGGTAGCCAACCCCAGCGTGCCTGGTGGGCAATCATTTTAATGTTTATAATGAGCTGTTTTGACACTTTGAAAATGATGTCACCTCAAATTCTTTTTAAAAGAGGAATATAAATTCAGAATTAGAAATATAAAAGATTATCCATTATGAGAAATCTAATTAAATCAAAGTGCAATAGTTATATAAGGTCCCATATATATAAATATATATATATATGATACAGTCATACATAGCATTGTACATCTGTGTATATATGTGTGTTTGCATATTGTACAGTAGGTCACAAACATATAAAGATTAAATGACTAAGTAAATCATTAACAAAATGACTTGCAGAAAACCATGTTGTGCCAAAAAATACAACTAGCTCTCAGTCATTAGTTAATTAATTTCATAAAATTTTATATGTGATTATACAAGTTCAGTGAACTTAAAATCCATCAGGTAATACTGCTGTTCTCAAGGATATTTTAGATCATGAAGTAGGATGTGATAGATGAACAAGTAAATACTCTAGTTGCTAAGAAACTGTGATTGTAACAGACAGTAAGCACAAATAGAATAAAGGGGCAGATGTTAATTTATCTATTTCCCTCTCAAATAACCAATATCAGAAAACTGAAGTGACATTTAGAAAGTGCCGAGAAAATAAATGTGACTCAAGATTTTTATAACCCTAAGCTCTCTCTCAAATAGAAATGTAAAATGATTGTACTGATTTTTGTATCACTGTGACAAAATACCCAAGACAAGCAATTTATTTAAAGGAAAGATTAATTTTCAGAGGTTTCAATTTATGGTCATGTGACCCCATTGCTGGGGGCCAGTGACAAAGCAGAACATGGTGTCAAAAACTGCTTAGCAGAAAAGAGTTGCTCAGCCCCAGGTGCTGGAAAATTCAGAGAGGAAGGCCCTCAGGCTCCCACAGAACATTACTCACTGATCTGTTTCTTTCAACTAGTCTCCAGCTCCTAAACTTTCTAGCAACTTCCAATAATATCATTGACCAGAAAACAAACCTTCAAAGTCTGAGCTTTGGGGGAACATTTAAGATTCAAACCATAAGAAAATAGCCCTTTCACCTTGCACATATATGTGCTTATGCATGTAAATTCTTCTCAGAAAAGGAATTATTGAGGATGAGAGCTAATCAATTTGAGGCTATTAAAAACAAAACTGAGCACAAAGTGGGTGTGGTCATAATAGATACCCTATTGATGTAAGCATGTGTTAAGTACATTCTCTGATTCCACTTTTCAAAGAAGATAATAATGATCTATAACTCTAAGGGTAATATATGTATATGTGTTTTATGTATACACACACACTTCTGAATGCAGAAACAATATTTAAGGAAACAAAAGAGAACTATGTTGGTTGACTGTCTAATGTTTTTGGGCTGTTAATTTTATGTGTTCCTAAGACAACTCATTTATTTACATCATTCTGTAACAGAAAAACTAATTAGATTGTTATTTATGTAAATAATGGAGATCTATTAAGTTAATTTCAAAACAGTCTTACCACAAAGGTACTCAGTAGAACAAGGGCAGGAACATGAAAATGAAACCATGGTTGATTTCTCCACAGAAGCTGTAAAATCACAACAGAAAAATCAGCAACAGAACAGGCCAATAGGTGGTGCTGTTGATACACAGGAAAAAAAAAAAAGCAAAAAAGCAAGGCCAGGTGGGGAAAACAAACACTGATAAGAACACAAGAGGAAAACAACCCTAACTTCTATAATCTCTCAAGGCTGACAGGGTCCTTTCTTACTCTCTCCCATGTGAGCATCATCACATTTCGCAGTCTCACTGGACTGAATGAAGAGCTCAGCCTTTCTGTTTTAGCACAAAGCTAAGGTTGGTGGGCTGTTTTTACATGGAGGCTACAAGTTTCAGCAGAGCTCTGGCATTTCTCATCAAAGGTGAACCTTACCCACAAGCCAAAAGATCTTTGAAAATGGAAGATGTCATAAAACTCTTCAGAATGTATCTAAGATCTGAACTTTGGGGAAAATAATTATCCCATAATTATCTTTTGCTTGGTCAAAAAAAATCCAGGTTGAAATAATTATTTGGTTCCTAAAGTAATATGGTTTTGCAAAATTCAAATTAAGTCTCAAAGCAATATCATCTGTGAGAAGGGAAAGAGGCTCAATATAGGGACCTCATACATAGCAGTCTTCTTAGAAGGGTGATAGGATTTATTGTCTAGTGTCTGTTTTGTAAAATCAATTTTCATGGCTCAGAAAAAAAAAAAAAAAACGTCCTGGTATAGAAAGCAAGTAAGTCACTCTGAAATCAAAACTTCAACACAAATAACCAGATTGTGAATATATTAGCCCAGAGGATATACATTGCACCACTAACTTGTGGCTACGAATTGTTCTTGACTCCAGTGCTTTCACAAAAAGATATTGATCTGATAATAAATGTAAGCTACAAAACATCTTCAATTACTGTTACCTTCAAGGAATCAGTCAAAGAAAAATAAGTTGCATAACAAATTGAGAAAGAAGGATCAAAAGAAATGTGATGATAACTTACATTATTTAATCACTCAAGGCTCTTTTACCAGACTTTGTATTCATTAATTCATTTTCTCTTTGCAATGACACATAAGGCAGACTCTATCACTGTCTCTTTATTCAAACAGAAGTCATTAACATTGAGAAACAATAAACAGTTTCCCAAAGACGAACAACTAATAAGCTACCTGGAATTTAAATGCAGACAAGCTGAAAGATAATGCATTCATCAAATCATTTTCAGAGATGAAACTGAACATTAAAATGCAGAGTTTACGTTATGAAAGGTGCAACTGAATTCAAAACCAAAGTATTGATAATTTGAAATCTGAAGATCTCTCTTGTACTATGTTAGTTTTATTGTAGGTATACTTGCCAAAAATTGTATTTCCCTGTATTGTAAATGCTGTTTCCACGTGCCAGACTAGATAGTTCACTTTAGTTACTTCAAAACGCTGTTTGGAATTTCATGCCCAATCATTGCTCTAAGCACCACTATAAATACAGACAGCCTCTTTTTCCTACACTCTTCCAACAATATGAACGTACCAGAGAAGTTTCTAGTGCTAGTCTAATGGTAGTCTAATGGTAAGGGGAAAATTGCAGACCTATTTATCCTGGCAAAAAAGATTATCAGGTGCCTCCAACTGTAGGCATCCAACCTTACTAAAAGGAGCTTGCTAATATCCAATATCTTACCAAGGACTTAAGAAGATGATAAGCTGAGAGTCTCAAAATTGCAACATTTCACTCCTGATGACTAAAGCTTTTCTGACCTTTTAAAATTCTTACTAAAACAGTTCTTCCACTTCTTATAAGGACACTAATTATATTGTTCAGTTTAGGCTGAAGTATACTGTGGGAAAAAGATATCCCAAATCCTAAAGCTCAGTAGCTTGCAGCGTCAGAGCTCCCTTTCTTGTTCATTTTACATAACTGTCACCGCTCAGCTGTGGCTCTTCAATCTGGAACCCCCTCAGGCTCAAGAATGATTCCATCTGGAACAAGTTCGTCAGGAGCAATGGAAAAAACATGGAGGTAAAATCACAAAGCACAAAACAGATCTTAGACTCAAGACCGCTTGCTGTTATTTCTAAGCATGTTTTATTAGCCAGAGGAAGCCATGTGGCCAAGCCTCATGTCAGTGGAGAAAGAAAACTTAATTCTTTTTATAAGCCTGTAGGCTTACCTAATTAATATTCAGAAAATGTTATAGTCATTATATAAGGCTAGGAAGGATTCTACCTTAATAAATTAATAGTGGAAAACTACAAGCAAAATTTAGAACATCACCTAACATTTAAGAAAAAAATTTAAATTATCAAAACACTGAAGTGCAGCTCAACCTTTCCCCTATAGTAGCATACTGGAGAAAAGTCCTGTCAGGGTACATTGCTGAAAAGGTGCAAAGCTGAACTCAGCGGGCTGCCAAGTTCAAGGTGGACTCATTCCACCCCCAGACTCACAGCATGTGTCAGATAATGCCGCTCACTCTGTAACAGTGAGAAAAATTCAAGCCTCGTTCTGACTGGCTGCATTGTATTTCTTTTCAACTATGTTACCCAGACTTTAAAGATTGATAGAGGGCAGAGCAGCCTCTAAAAGTTCAGCATCATTTGATTCTAAAAAGTTCTGCATGAGTCATTTGGGTGAAAGCAGAAAGATTTATAGTGAGGCTTATGAAATTTGATCTGGATATTGAAAAATATTAAATATATTATTTGGCTATAATAACCAACATCAGACATTTTAATGGACTGAAACCTTGATTGCTACTGGTTTAAACTGCACCTAAAGAAGGTGATCTGTATCCTGAGGGGATGATTATAATAAAGGCTTGAATGTAACTTTTGAAAATCAAAGTATCTAATTTACAGCTCATCCATCTGTAGAATCTAAGACACCAAATCTCTTTATGTACTAAAGTTATGTTATCTAGGATATCTAGTCCTAAGTCTAAAATTGTTATACAGATATGTATTAGGATAAGAATCATGGTCTCATGACTTATAAAAAGAATTTTATTTTTTATTTTTTTATTAATTACAATTTATTCATTTTGTATTCCAGCTGTAGCCCCCTCCCTTGATTCCTCCCAATCCCACTCTTCCTGCCTCTTCTCCCATGTCCCTCCCCAAGTCCTCATCTGACCCTAGCCTATCAGGGTTCATCAGGACTGGCTGCATGAAGGGGACAGGAGCTGCACAAGGAGAGCACTAGAACCAAAAAATCTGAGTACAAGGTGTTTGTTTGTTTGGTTGGTTGGTGTTTTTTTTGTTTTTTTGTGTGTTTTTTGTTTGTTTGTTTCTTTGTTTGTTTGTTTTTCTGAAACTGATACTTCAACCAAGGACCATGCATGGAGATAACCTAGAACTCCTGCCCAGAAGTAGACCATGGCAGCTCAGTGTCCAAGTGGGTTCCATAGTAAGGGAAATAGGGACTGTCTTTGACATGAACTCAGTGGCTGGCTCTTTTATCACCTCTCCTTGGGGGTGGTTGGGGGAGGGGGGAGCAGCCTTACCAGGCCACAGAGGAAAACAATGCATCCAGTCCTGAAAAGAATTTTCCTAATTCTTCTTCAGCCACAAATAAACTTGTGATTGAAATCATCCTAGTAATCATAAAGAAAGGTAAAACTTCAACAGTTCCAATGTATACCTTGGTTTCCAGGTTAGCTAGACACAGAATTTTAAGCCTCATCTGCAATACAGATAAGATTTGCCATAATTTTTTCTGAGCCCACCTCTCTCTGTGCTTTTCTCCCATCTTTGCTTGAGCTTGGCATTTCCTAATGTTGCAATGTCTCCTTTTTCTTTCTCTCTTTTTTACAGAAATCTATTCTTTTGTGTCAGGGCACACATGTGGATTTGAAGTTGATAGCTCATGTCCTCTTTGATAGCTTTCCATTTTTATTTCCTGAAGCAGAGTCTCTCAGTGAAACCAAACCTTACCAAACAGCCTGGCCTAGTTAGCCAGATTGACCTGGTTCTGGGATGAAATTGTAAGCAGTCATCATGCCTTCTCAAGTTTTATGTGAGTCTGGAGATCTGAACTCTGGTCCTCACATTTGCATGGCAAGCACTGTATCCATTTCTTCAGCCTGCAAAGTCTATTCTTCTCTTTTTTAATCTTTAATTAAAACTTACCAAGAGGTGCTTTAATGTTATGTACATTTCCCCATTAATGCCATGTAATGTAATGTAGTGGGGATGGAAAACAATGCTTTAGAAAAACAAAAAGATTAGATAATGAGAAACTAAAGGCAGCTATGTGTGGGAATGTGATATATCCTTTTTGTAAAATCACACAGCAGGAAAAAAATTTAAACAGTGACTCAAAAGAATAAATAAGTAGAGCATGCAGGCACGGGGGAACAGGGGTTGTCTCTGACATGAACTCAGTGGCTGACTCTTTGATCACCTCCCCCTCAGGCGGAATCAGCTTTACCAATCCACAGAGGAGGACAATGAAGACAGTCCCAATGAGACCTGATAGGGTAGGGTCAGATGGGAAGGGAAGGAGAGCCTCCCCTATCAGTGGACTTGTGGAGGGGAATGGGAGGAGATGGGGAAGGGAGGGCAGGATTGGGAGGGGCTGAGAGAGGGGGCTACAGCTGGGATACAAAGTGAATAAATTGTAATAAATAAAAAAATAAAAAAGGAAAAGGAAAGATAAAAAAAGAATAAATGATTCATATTGAAGTTACATGTCTACCCATCTCTCTGAAAAATGCATAGGGTTTTTATTAACCACAAATATTTTTTACAATTTTCCCTTACTTACCACTTCACAGGTTGTTGTTTTGCTTTTTATTTGTTTGGTTGGTTGGTTTTTGTTGTTGTTGTTTTGGGAGACAGGGTTTCTCTATATAGCTTTGGCAAGCCTGGACTTGCTTTGTAGACCTGGCTGGACTGGAACACAACACACAGAGATTATGAGTCTCCCCGAGTCCTGGGATTACAGTGTGTGCCACCTTACCAGGCTCTTCTTTTACTTTTTAAAGAAAAGATTTAATTTATTTGTTAGAATATGTGTGTGTGTGTGTGTGTGTGTGTGTGTGTGTGTGTACATGTATGCTTCCCCGTGTGAATGCATGTACCTGTAGATGTCAAAAGATAGGACCAGATCCCTGGTGATGGACTTACAGGAGGTTGTGAGATGTACAATAATGGTCCTGGGATATAGCAAGTTTTTAAGAGAAGTAGACAAAATTTCTGACTTTGAAATTACTTCTGACTGACTTCGAAAATATACTTCTCCATTAGGAAAGACACACCGAACAAAGTATTTTTACAGTTGGTGAAATATTAATTTAATTTTGTATTAGATTTTATTGGATGTTCTGTGAGGGTTTAGTTTTATTTCGTTTTCTTTAATTACAATCAGAAGAAAATCTTAATTCTTTCCCTGTTTTTACTTTCCCAGAAGCCTTCTAAAACCAGGGAAGGACCTCACATACACTAGACAAGCACTCCTCCACTGAGACTTATCCTTCCTCCTCAGCTCTCAATTCTTTGTTTTGTTTCTTTGTTTGAGGATGAGCTGGTTTGCTAAAGTAAGCAATCACTACCCAGTTTATCTCTTTGTTACAATGGGGCACATGTATATTATTTAAGCATAAGACCGACTCCCCTGTGCTAATTATCACAACACCACCATTTACCAGATCGTTTTCAGTTACTACTTAGTCTAATATGCAAAACCTACCAAATGATTCTGAAACTTGTTTGAAGTTAAATTTATAATTCACAATCTTAATTTTTCATCAATAATTTGTTTTTAATTACCATTTCTTTTTTTTTATGTGTTGTGTCAATTTACATTTTATTTAACTTAGCTTTACTTTGTTCCTTTTTGAGTTTTGTCTTCTGTATACCCACATAATGCACTCTAAAAGACAATTTAGAATTTTCATTTGTGAGAGGATCAAAAACAGTGCACATAGTTTCTGAGCGGCAGGAGCGTGCTGCCTGCACAGAGTGAGAGGCCATCCTGTGGACTCCAAAATGCCAGAGTATGTGTCTATGTTTCCCAGGTGAGAGGAGAACTCACTTGTGCCAGGAACTAGGGATTCCAACCTCTGGATATCCCACTAATCCTGCCATCCAAGGAAAAGTTCTTGGTTTCTGGAAAGTCTAGGCTCCAGCGTCTGCCTACCCAGCTACTCCCACCATCCCGAGAGAAGCTCCCTGGTTCCAGGGAACACAGTTTCAGTCTCTAGCCACCTCACTCCAAGGATCCAGAAAAAAAAAAAAACAAAAAAAAAAAAAAAAAAACGTTCCAACTTCTAGTACACAGTTTTACCTGTCTCTCCTGAGGAGACTGACCAGACTTCGGGAGCATACAGGATCTCACTCCAAATGGCAGCGCCCAGCCTGCATGGTGTCTGGGCAGCTTGAGGTCAGAGACCACAGAGCAAGAAAATGAGTGGTAGGGGGTGCTGACTCCAAGAGTTCACCCTGCTAGAGGAGGGCTGCTAGGTTCCTGAGGAGACTTGCTAGTCCTCTGGATCACACAGGCTAGACCCCCCACCCCCTGCTCTTATCCACTGCCACCTCCAGAGAACTGCGGGCTATTGCCTAATATACAGCAGCCAGTCCACAACCATACCCACCAACCAGAGGAGGAATGCTCCAGGAACATCTAGCCTCCTGCTTTTCCTGAACCCTCAAGCAATCCAGAAGAGAATCAGGATCAACCAGCCAATGCCAGAGACAAACAGACAGCTAAAAGCCATTATAAGAACACAATTAACAAAAGCCAGGCCAACATTGCACCTCTAGAACCCAGTTACCCCTGGATACCGCTGAAACACAATAATATGACCTTAAATCTATGCTTTTGAAGATTGAGACATTTAAAAAGGAAATTATTTAAATCCCTTAAATAAATACAGGAAAAGACAATTAAGTAGACAGAGGACCTTAAAAAGGAAATGAATAAACCTCTTAAAGAAATACAGAAAAGTACAAACAAGTGAAGGAAATGACTAGAATGGTTCAAGACCTGAAAATAAAGATAGAAACAATAAAGAAGACAAAAACTGAGAAAATCCTGGAGATGGAAATCTTAGGGAAGAAAACAGGAACTATATAGGTAAGCACCACCAACAGAAAACAAGAGATGGAGGAAAGAATCTCAGGAGTAGAGGATACAATTGAAGAAATCGATGCATTTGTCAAAGAAAATGTTAAACCTAAAAAATTCCCAACAGAAAACATACAAGAAATCAAAGATACTAGTAGAAGATCAAACCTAAGAATAACAGGAATAGAAGAGAAAAAATTCCTAGCTCCAAGGTTCAGAAAATATTTCCAAAAAAAAAAATCATTTAAGAAAATTTCCCCAATATAAAGAAATTTCCCCAATATAAACATACAAGAGGCTTTCCGAAAATCAAATAAATTAGACGAGAAAAGCAAATCCTCATGCCACATAATAATCAAAACACAAAATGTACACAGCAAAGGAAACATATTAAAAGATGCAAGGGAAAAAGCCCAAGTAATGTATAAAGGCAGGACAAACAGAATCACACCTGACTTCTCAACAGAGACTATGAAAACCAGCCTGGTTTTCATGCAGACCCTAAGAGAACAGAGATGTCAGCCGAGATTACTATACCCAGCAAAACTTTCAATCATCATAGTTGGAGAAAAAAAGATATTCCATGACAAAACCAAATTTAAATAATATCTACAAACAAACCCAGCCTTACAGATGATGTTAGAAGGAAACTCCAACCACTAGACGTGAACTACACCCAAGAAAACACAGGAAATAAATAACATCACTGCAGCAAAAGTGAAAGAAGAGAAATACACGAACATACTACAACCATCAACATCAAAATGACAGGAGCTAGCAATCATTGGTCATTAATATCTCTCAACAGCAATGGATTCAATTCTCCAATAAAAAGACACAGGCTAACAGAATGGATACATAGACAGGCCCCATTGTTCTGCTGCATACAAGAAACACACCTCTTCAACAAGATAGATTTTACCTCAGAGTAAAGAGCTGGAAAAAAGTTTTCCAAGCAAATGGACACAAAAAGCAAGCCAGAGTAGCTGTTCTAACATGTAATAAAACAGGCTTTCAACCAAAATTAATCAAAAGAGATTAGGAAAGACACTTCATGTTCATCAAAGGAAAAATCCACCAAGATGGGCATCTCAGTTCTGAACATCTATGCTCCAAATACAAGGGCACCCACATTTGTAAAAGAAATATTACTTAAGCTTAAATCACATATGGATCCCCACTTGTTAATAGTGGGAGACTTAGGCACTCCACTCTCACCAAAAGACAGGTCATTGAAACAGAAACTAAACAGAAATAATTAAACTAACAGATGCCATAAATCAAATGGACCTAACAGGTACAGAACATTTCACACAAGCACATTCTTCTCAGCACCTCACAGAACCTTCTTCAATACTGACTATACACTTGGTAACAAAGCAAGTCTCAACAGATACAAGAAAATTGAAATAACCACTTGTATCATATCAGAACATCATGATTAAAGCTAGATTTCAACAACAATGGAAACAAAAAAACCCACAAACTCATGGAAACTGAACAACTCTCTACTCAATGACCACTGAAAGAAATAAAGGAAGAAATTAAAGATTTTCTAAAATTCAATGAAAATGAAGGGACAACATATCCAAACTTAGGGAACACAATGAAAGCAGTGTGCAAGGCAAAGTTCATAGCAGTAAGTGACTTCATAGAGAAATTGGAGAGTTCTCATACTAGCAATTTAAAAGCACACCTAGAAGTCCTAGAACAAAAAGAAGGAAAAACACTGAGAGGAGTAGACAGCAGAAAATAATCAAACTCAGGTCTGAAACCAATAACTTAGAAACAAAGAAAACAATACAAAGAATCAGTGAAATCAAGAGCTGGCCTTTTGAGGAAATCAACAAGATATACAAACCCCTAGCCAAACTAACTTAAAGGCAGAGAGAAAGTATCCAAATTAAAAAAATCAGAAGTGAAGAGGAGGACATAACAACAAATCCTGAGGAAATCCAAAGAATCATTAAGCCTTACTCCAAAAGCCTGCATCTCACAAAATTGGAAAAATCTAAAGGAAATTGATGGCTGTCTTGACATATTTCTTACCAAAGTTAAATCAAGATCAGGTAAACAGTTTAAACAGTCCTATAACCTCTAAGGAAATAGAAGAATTCATCTGTAATGTCAGGATCATGGGACCCTCAGAGACCACCAGGAGACGACTTGATGCAATAGCAAGAGAACTTTATTATGAGAGTGATCGAACTCGGGACCCAAGTCTCACTGCCACAGCAGTAGAGAAGTGGGACCTCAAGCCCTGAGTGAGCAAGGTTTTTAAAGAGAAAGTCTATGATCAGGGGGTTTCCATGAAAGCAAGCAGGGGGTCACATGTTTCCATGACAGCAAATCGGGGAAGGGGCACATGCCATGACCTTGCAGGATTAGGTAGAAGTTAGAGGGGTGAGGTGACCTTCTCTGAGGTACAATTGCCTAAGGCATATGATCACAATTGCTGTTCTTTTAAACCATATCTGAAATATTGGGAAGAATTTTCTCACCCGATTCTCATTGAGTATTGCCAGGGAGATTGTCTCTATTTTCTATGAAGTATTTATTCTATGATATTTCCTGGAGGCCGTTGCTAGGAGAGTTTACTTTGTTCTCTGCCAAGTGTACATTCTGTGATATTTCCTGGTATCTGAATTCAGCTCCCAGTCAATATGCCTCTCTATTTCAAAATGGAGTTATACCCAGGCTACCTTAAACTCTTCACATCAAAAGTCTCCCAACCCAAAAAAACCCAAGGCCAGATGGTTTTAGGTTATAATTCTACCAGACCTTCAAAGAAGAGCTAATACCAATACCCCTCAAACTATTCCACAATATAGAAACAGAAGGAACATTACCAAACTCATTCTATGAAGCCACAGTCACCCTGATACCTAAACCACACAAAGACTGGGCAAAGAAAGAATATTTCAGACCAATCTCTCTTATGGACATTGATGAAAATATACTCAATAAAATACTCCCAAACCGAATCCAAGAACACATCAAATACATCATCTACCATAATTAAAGTGGATGATAAAGAGATGCAGGAATGGTTCCACATACGAAAATTGATCAATGAAATCCACCATATAAACAAACTGAAAGAAAAAGATCATGTGATCATTTATTTAGTTGCATTAAAAAAAAAAGCCTTTGACAAAATCCAACACTCCTTCATGATAAAAGTCTTGGAGAAATCAGAGATAGTAGGCCCATGCCTAAAGGCTATATATGGCAAGGACATAGCCAACATCAAATTAAATAGAGATAAACTAAAATAATTCCTCTAAAATCAGGACAAGACAATGCTATCCACTCTCTCCATATCTCTTCAAAATAGCACTTGAAGTTTTAGCTAGAGCAATAAAATAACTAAAGGAGATCAATAATATATAAACTAAAAAGGAAGAAGTCAAAGTATCCCTATTTGCAGATGATATAATAGTATATTTAAGTGACCCCCAAAATTTTACTGAGGATGATTACAGCTGATAAACACCTTCAGCAATATAGTTGGATACAAAATTAACTCAAAAAATCAGTAGCCCTTTTGTATACAAACAATAAAAGGGCTGAAAAGAAATTAGGAAAACTACACCATTCACAATAGCCACAAATAATATAAAGCAAATTGGTATAATTCTAACCAAGGAAGTCAAAGACCTATATGACAAGAACTTCAAGTCTCTGATGAAAGAAATTGAAGAAAATATCAGAAGATGGAAAGATCTCCCATGCTCATGGATGATAGGATTAACATAGTGAAAATAGCCATTTTACCAAAAACAATTTATAGAGTCAATCAAATTCCAATCAAACTAGCAACACAGTTCTTCACAGACTTTGAAAGGACAATTCACAATTTCAAATGAAAACATGAAAATAAAAACAAAACAAAAATAACAGAATAGCTAAAACAGTCCTATACCATAAGAGAACTTCTGAGGGTATCTCCATCCCTGACTTCAAGTGTACTACAAAATAATAGTAATAAAAATTGCATTGTAAGGACATAGAAACAGACAGGTTTATAAATGAAATTAAATAAAAGACCCAGAAATAAATCTACTCACCTACAGACACTTGATTTTTGACAAAAGTACCAAAACCATACAATGGAAAAAAAGAAAATACCCTCTACAAAAGCCTACTGGTTGCTGGCCCAACTTGATGCCTACATGTAGAAAAATGCAAATAGACCCATATTTATCACCTTTCACAAAACTCAAGTCCAAGTGAATCAAAGATCTCAACATAAAACCAGAAACAATCAATTAGAAGGGAAAGCAAGAACCAGCCTTGAACTCATTGGCAAAAGAGATAAATTCCTGAACAGAACACCAACAGCTATAATACCAACAATTAATAAATGGGTTCTCATAAAACCAAAAAGCTTCTGTAAGGCAAAGGACACTGTAAACAGAACAAAATGGCAGCCTACAGATTGCAAAATGATTTTCACATCTGAAAATGGGCTAATATCCAAAATATATATAAAAAAATTTTGAGAAATTAAACACCAAAAAAAAAAAAAAACAATTCAATTTTAAAAAACTCAGACAACTAGGAATAGCGCTTCCTCAAGATTCAGCTATACCACTCCTAGGCATATATCCAAAAGAAATTCAAGTACACAATAAAGACATTTGCTCAACCATGTTTGTAGCAGCTTTATTTGTAATAGTCAGAACCTGGAAACAACCCAGATGCCCCTCAGCTGAAGAATGGATGCAGAAATTGTGGTACATCTATACAATGGAATGTTACTCACCAATGAAAAACAAGGAAATCATGAAATTTGCAGGTAAATGTGGGAACTGGAAAGGCTCATCCTGAGTGAGCTATCCCAGAAGCAGAAAGACACACAGTATATACTCACTCATATAGACATATAATCTAGGATAAACCTACTACAATCTATACACCTAAAGAAACTAATGTAGAGGGAGGACTCTGGCTAAAATGCTCAGTCCCCATTGTGAATGGCAAAGAAGATGGACATCAGAAGAAGAAGAAAACAGGAAACAAGTTAGGAGCCTCCAACAGAGGGCCTCTGAAAGGATCTGCCCTGCAGACTATCAAAGCAGGTGTTGAGACTAAACTTTGGGCAGAATGCAGGAAATCTTATGAAAGAAGTGGGAAATAGTAAGATCAGGAGAGGACAGGAACTCCACAAGGAGAGCAACAGAACCAAAACTTTGAACACAAGGGTCTTTCCTGAGACTCATACTCCAACCAAGTACCATGCATGGAAATAACCTAGAACCCCTGCACAGATGTATCCCGTGGGTGTTCAGTGTCCAAGTGGGTTCCATAGTAATGGGAAGAGGGACTGTCTCTGACATGAACTGATTGGCCTGCTCTTTGATCACCTCCCCCTGAGGGGGGAGCAGGCTTACCAAGGCACAGAGGAAGACAATGCAGCCACTCCTGATGAGACCTAACAGACTAGGATCAGAAGGAGGAAAAAGAAACCCTCCCCTACCAGTGGACTTGGGGAGAGGCATGCATGGAGAAGGGGAAGGAAGGGAGAGATTGGGAAGGGAGGAGCGAGGGAACTAGAAGGGGGATACAAAGTAAAGTATAATTAAAAATTAAAATTAAATTTAAAAAAACTAAAATGAAATAAAATAAAATGGTTGTAAAAGTTTACATTCCTGCCAGCAGTGGAGGAGGATTCCTCTTTCTCCACATCCTCTCCAGCATGTGTTGTCACTTGAGTTTTTGATCTTAGCCATTCTGATGGTGTAAGGTGGCATCTCAGGGTCATTTTGAAGTGCATCACCCTGATGACTAAGGACATTGAGCATTTCTTTAAGTGTTTCTCTGCCATTCGATATTCCTCTACAGAGAATTCTCTGTTTAGCTCTGTACCCTGTTCTGTTTTTTAATTGGATTACTTGATTTGTTGCTTTTTAACTTCTTTAGTTCTTTATATATTCTGGATAATAGCCCTCTGTCAGATAACGGTTGGTAAAGATCCTTTCCCAGTCTGTAGGCTGTCATTTTGTTCTGACGACAGTGTCCTTTGCTTTACAGAAGCTTTTCAGTTTCATGAGGTCCCATTTATTGATTGTTGATCTTAGAGCCTGTGGTGCTTTCTCAGACAATTAGGAATAGCAGTTCCTCAAGATCCAGCTATACCACTCCTAGGCATATATCAAAAAGATGCTCAAGTACATAACAAGGACATCTGCTCAACCATGTTTGTAGCAGCTTTATTCGTAATAGCCAGAACCTGGAAACAACCCAGATGTCCCTCAAAGGAGGAATGAATACAGAAAGTGTGGTGCATTAACACAATGGAATACTAGCAATCAGAAACAAGGAAATCATGAAATTTACAGGCAAATGGTCAGACCTAGAAAAGATCATTATGAGTGAGGTATCCCAGAAGCAGAAAGACACACAGGGTATACTCACTTATAAGTGGCTACTAGAGATAAAATATAGGATAAACATACTAAAATCTGTACACCTAAAGAAGCTAAGCAAGAAAGAGGACCCTGGGTAAAATGATCAATTCTCACTGAGAAAGACAAATGGGATGGACATTGGAAGAAGGAGTAAACAGGAAACAAGACAGGAGCCTACCACAGAGGGCCTCTGAAAGACTCTACCCAGCAGTGTATCAAAACAGATGCTCAGACTCATAGCCAAACTTTGGGCAGAGTACAGGGAATCTTATGAAAGAAGGAATCTTATGAAAGAAAAATAGTAAGACCTGGAGAGGACAGGAGCCCCAGAAGGAGAGCAAGATAACTAAAATATCTGTGCACAGAGGTCTTTTCTGAGACTGATACACCAAACAAGGACCATTCATGGATATAATTTAGAACCCCTGCTCAGATGTAGCCCATGGCAACTCAGTATCCAAGTGGGTACCCTAGTAATAGTAACAGGGACTGTCTCTGACATGAACTCAGTGGCTGCCTCTTTGACAACTCTCCCTTAAGGGTGAAGCAGCCTTGCCAGGCCACAGAGGAGGGCAATGCAGCCAGTCCTGATGAAACCTGATAAGCTAGGGTCAGATGGAAGGGGAGGAAGACCACCCCCATCAGTGGACTTGGAGAGGGGCATGGAAGGAGATGAGAGAGGGAGGGTAGGAATGGGAGAGAATGAGAGAGGGGGCTACAGCTGGGATTCAAAGTGAATAAACTGTAAATAATATAAAAAATAAAAATTTAATTTAAAAAATGGAGTAGTGCGCCTAACAGACTCTCAGCAGAGGAATCTCAAATGGTGGAGGAGCACCTAAAAAAATGCTTAGTGTCATTAGTCATCAGGGAACTGCAAATAAATGACTCTGAGATTTTATCTTATACCCATTAGAATGGCCAAGATCAAAAACTCAATAAATTGTTGTGGTAAGCTCCTGTCCTGTTCCCTGTGTTCTCCTGATTCCAATGTCTATTGCATTTGTCCTTCTGAATGAAGATTGAGCATCTTCCCTAGGGTCTTCCTGGTTGTTTAGCTTCTTCAGGAGTATAAATCTTAGTGTGTTTATCCTATATTATATGGCTAATATCCACTTATAAATGAGTATATATACCATGTGTGTCTTTCTGTTTCTGGGTTAACTTACTCAAGATTACCTTTTCTAATTGCCACCATTTGCCTGCAAATTCATGATTTCCTTGTTTTTAATAGCTGAGTAGTACTCCATTGTGTAAATGTACCACAATTTCTGTATCCATTAATCCATTGAGGGACATCTAGGTTGCTTCCAGCTTCTGGCTACTACGAATAGAGCTGCTGTGAACATGGTTGAGCAATGTCCTTATTGTATACTTGAGCATCTTTTGGATATATGCCTAGGAGTGGTATTGCTGGATCTTGAGGTAGAACTATTCCCAATTTTCTGAGAAAGTGCCAGATTGATTTCCAAAGTGGTTGTAAAAGTTTACATTCCCACCAGCAACAGAGGAAGTTTTCCCTTTCTCCACATCCTCTCCAACATGTGTTGTCACTTGAGTTTTTATCTTAGTTGTTCTGATGGGTGTAAGGTGAAATCTCAGGGTTGTTTTGATGGTCTCTGAAAGACGCTACTGATCAAGGTATCAAAGCAGAGGCTGAGACACATAGGCAAACTTTGGGCAGAGTGCAGGTAATCTTATGAAAGAAGGGCGATATAGAAAGACCTGGCAGGGACAGGAGCTCCAAAAGGAGACCAACAGAGCCAAAAAAAAACCAAAACAAAGCAAAACAAAACCTGAGCCCTGAGGACCCTGCAGAGACTTATACACCAACTAAGGACAATTCTCAGACGTAGCCCATAGACTCAGTCTCTCAAATGGATTCCCTAATAAGGGGAGCAGGGGCTTTCTCTGGCATGAACTCAGTAACCGGCTCTCTGATCACCTCCCCTTGGGCGGTACAGCCTTGCCAGGCCATAGAGTAAGACAATGCAACCAGCCCTGATGAGACCTGATAGGCTAGGTCAAATAGAACAGGAGGAAGACTGTACCTATTAGTGGACTAGGGGAGGGTCATAGGGAGAGAAGAGGGAGGGAGGGATTGGGAGGAGATGAGGGAGGAAAACACAGCCAGGATACAAAGTGAATAAATTGTAATAAATTATAATAATCAAAAAGAAATAAAAAATAACAAACTCAAAGGACAGCACATACTGGTGAGGATGTAGAGCCGGCCAGAGGAACATTTCTCCATTGGTTTAAACTTGTACAACCACTTTGGAACTTAATCTGGCTCTTTCTCAGAAAACTGGAAATAGTATTACCTCAAAACCCAGCTATACCATTTCTGGGCATATAAGTAAAAGATTCTCCACCGTACTACAAAGACGTTTGCCCAACTACGTTCATAGAGGCTTTATTAATAATATCCAGAAACTGGAGAAACAACCTAGATGTCCCTTAACTGAAGAATGGATAAAGAAACTGTGCTACATTTACACAGTGGAATACTACTCAACTATTAAAAACAGGGAAATCACAAAATTAGCAAAGAAATGGTTGGAACTAGAAAAGATCATCCTGAGTAAGGTAACACAGATATACATTGCATGCCCTCATTTCTAAATGAATATTAGCCATATACTACAGGATAACTATACTACTAATCTAATTAACAAGAAGGGCCCATGGAAGACCCTCCTTGAATCTCACTCAGATTGGGTAATAAAATATACAGTGGAAGAGAAAGTAGGGAAAGAACTGGAAAAGAGAAGGTGTAGGAAGGAAAATGAGGGGGGATCCAATGTGGAGAGATTGGGCAGGGGAAATTTAAGGGCCTGGACAGAAAAGGGAAACCAAAGGTAGAGACATCACTGACAAAAGATTGGAGGCCAGCAATAAGGTAGGCTATAGGGAGGGTATGGGATGTCTCCTAAATAAGCATCCTAGCATTGAGGGACATGAGACTTGAGGAAGCCACCTTCTAGCCAGGCAGGACCTATAGTGATGGGAGGGTAACAACAATCCACTTAAAAATCCTTTGAATCAAAATTTACCCTGCCTACAAGATGTACAGAGATAAAGGTAAAGACTAAGGGAATGACCAACCAATGCCTGGCCCAACCTGACACTCACCCTGTGGGAGAAAGCCAACCCCTGACTCCATTAATGATACTCTGCTATGTTTACAGACCAAAGCCTAACTTAACCATTCTCTAAGCCCCACCCCCACCCCCCAATCCTATACCCTTACCACCATAGCACCTCACCAAATCACATACAGAGCTCTGGGAGTCACGTGGATGAGTGGGAAGTAAAAAGAGAAGGACACAGAGGGGACAGGAACTCTGTAAGAAGACCAAGAGAGTCAACTAACCTAGGCCCATGAGGGATTACAGAGACAGAAGCACCAGCCAAAGAGCATACATGAAACTAGGCTCCCTATATAGATGTAGCCAATGGGCAGTTTGATCTTCATGTGGATCCCCTAGTAAGTTGAGGGGGTGTTATCTATGACATGGACTTTGTTTCCTGCATTCAATCAATTTGCCCTAGCCAGGCTGCCTTGCCTGGCCTCAGTGGATGAGAAGGAGCTCAGTCCTAATGGGACTTGATGTGCTGGGGTGGGTTGGTGGGTTGGGCTCTGATTTTCTGAGGACAAGGGGAGAGGGATATGGGGAAGAGGGTGGGAGGGAGGGAATGAGGGGAAGAGAGAGATCAGGCTATGATCAGGAGATACGTATATATATAATTTTTAGTAAGAATCTTCATTTGTACATAGCACATTTTATTTATCTCATTAAACTAGGAACAACAGAGACTATAAAATTTGTATTATAAAAATTTACAATTAAAACATTTTTAGCTTTGATTATTTTGAAAATTATCTAAAAAAAAAACAACTCTAGACCATTATGACCTAGTAGAAACACAACTTAGACTATATATGATTTTTCTGGAATCTATGTCTTTAAAAGAAAATGAAAGTTGACTAAGTTGACTATAAGTACACATTTAGTACAATATATCTAATGTTATCATTTCTAATGTCATAAAACACATTATAAATATTTTTATAGTATTTTTGTCTAAGCTACATTTCACACGTAGAGCACATATCGACCCAGACTGCCTCATTCAGTGGGTGCAGGGACTAGTGATATATGTCTGACCATCCCACCTAGATGAAAGGCTTACCAATAGAGCTTGATATCTGGCAATTTTAAACAGACTACTGGTTCCCTGCTATGAAAATAAAAATTGCTGCACTTTCTATTACCCATTCTGACTTATACATATTATAATTATGTGCCTCTATTACTGTTACTAACCATCTTTATTGTTTTTAAATCTATACCTAGTATTTATTTCTTCTAGAGCATATTCCTTGAATTGAATTACGAGTATGTAAAATATAGAAATTAATATTATTTAACCCTTTCAACTTCCCTAGCTATGCTTCCAAGGTTGGTTGTGTCACTATGTTTGAATTGTTTAGTTTATAGTCTACACATTCTGTTTTGTCAGCATTGTAGATTAAAATTCCTTGTGTTGTTTTTAAGTCTCTAGACTTGTAAGCCAGTAAAAGAGCAGATAAAATGGCCAGTGTGTAAAGCTGCTTTTCATCAAGGCTGATGACTTTAATTCCATACCAGGACCCACATGACAAGAGTGAACCAACTTCCACAAATTGTTCTCTGACCTCTAGACGTGTATCACGGTGTACAGATATCTCCCTGTATCCATACGCACATAAATAAATGGATAGATAAATACATCTAGACAAGCATTTCAGATACTCAGACTGTAAAACCAGGCAGTGTAGTTGCAGCGTTTGTAAGAGCAGGCACATATACTGTTAGTCTCTGATACTAGAAGGAAGAGTTTGTATATTAAAAACAAAGGAATTCTCATTTCCTCTATTCCATCATTTTCTCTGAACTGTACTTCAGTTCACTTTGTTTCATTTGAAAACCATGCTTGTTATACAACTTTATGTTTTCCTCACTGTTTCATTTATCTTATTAAGAAGGTGTACAGCTATTGTGTTTTCATGCTTTTAAATCATACAGCTAAGTACAGGAAAATGACTGCCTTCTTACTTCCTGTCTGGAGTAGCCCTCTAACTACTTTCTAATTTAAATTTATTGCCTTTTATATCTGCATTGAACTGTGATTCCACAATTTAACTTCATGGATCTGTTGGTCAAGGTTAACTTATTCCAAGAAAGGGAAGATATCTTATTGGCTTTTATTCTTAAGTAGTTTGAAGAAAAACAGCACATGCAAGAGAAGTAAAATTTTCTGAATCTTTGCATATAAAAGAATGGGTTTTTTCCCCTTCACACTGGATCAGTACATTTTTGTTTTCGAAGAAATATAGAATTCTACATAGAATTCTTGCAGATGCATGTTAACATAGTTCCCTTGCTCAGAAGTCTAGCAATCCAAGTGAATCACACAAGGAACAAGATGAACCCTTGTGTTTCTCCCATTATAGGATTGGTGATGAAGCAATAGTCCAGACATGACTTTTAGTCACTATTTTGTACTGGTTGGGAAATTAAAAGTTTCATCATGTAAGTTTCCCTTGGTAGACACTTGGAGAAATCACAACTTACATTAGCATATTCTGAAATGCCCTTTTTCTGACCATATTTTTCGAAGACTTAATTGCCTAGTGAGTGCTTTGGGAATTTTAAAACACATCCTGTGAACAAGAGGAAATGCAGGCATGTTGGTCAAGCTGATCATTTTCCTTGTGGATCTCATGCTTGCTTCAGCCATAGTTGGTACCCTGTACACTATCTACTTGATAGTAGCCACGGGAACTTTTATCTTAGCAATTTTTTACATTTTCAAAGGAAAAATGGCAAAAAAACTATGACCTCAACAAGGACAGAGGCTGGGAGCTGGAGTCTAGCGCTGCTACAAGGAAGCCACTGGCTGACAACACAAAGAGTCAGTTCCTAGACTCTTGCTGAATGCTTCTTAGCCTTCTGGCCCATGGAGAAGGAGTCTCCTTTCTAAAGAGCTGGTGTGGAGTGGAAAGGCCACACGGGAGGACTTCCAGAAATGCTGTCAACAACTAAACTGTATTTTTTAAAGGTGAGGTTGTCAGATGTTCAGCTAATATCTTCTTGATACAAGCTAAAGAAGTAACATGCATGCTTGGGATAAGAGGAAAAAAACTCTCTTGTTTTTAATGTTCTGCCTTTTGTTTCTCAAAAACAGAGCAGCAGGCAGCCTCTGTATGTCTCACAGTGACAGATTTGAGCTGTGAGCCTCATTTACCATGGAAAACAAGTGTTATGTTCTATATCAAGTATTGACCAAACAAAGGGAAAAAAAGAGATGAACACTTCAATTTCCACCTTCTCTAGTAAATTGGATAAAAGGTTTGACAGAGGGGAAATTTTAAGGAAACTGCTGCTTTAACCAGATATGGGATTGTCCCCTTGATTCCAAGTGGAAATGATAATCACCATCCTCAAGTGGATGATATTTTATTTTCCAGAATGACCTTATGGCATGTGAGCATAAAGAAAACCCTGTTTTCTAGCTTTGATGTCTGGAAGCAGTGGACACTGTAAAGAAAAACACATCAGTGTGGTAGAATAACACAATTTTGAAAAGATGCTGACTTAGAATTCTATTTTCTTTGCTCTATTTCACAGGTTTGGTTTAATGAAAGCAAACAGGTTGATTTTTGTCTGGCTGTCTGACTGATAAATGTCTACTCTCGGTGCCTAAAGTTTGAGTTCTTTTGAGTAAAAATATGTAGTTTATGTACATACTTATATAATCTTGGTCACAAAAGATTCTGTTTGATTGAGTCCATTGTCAGTCAACTTATAACTTCTTAATGCCAATCCTTGGTTCTCATATCTCAACCTGTTCATATCTTTTGGACTTTCTGATATCCTAATGTTTTCAGAAATTCCTTTTCAACAAATTGAAAAGTAATTTATTTAACTTTATATAACACTTAGATAAACACCTTAAGTAAAAATAGTAAAATCATAGTCAATAAGAAAAATTAAAAACTTCATTCTACAGTCAGTAAATATCTAAACTCATAGGAAGCAATTAATTCTGTCTGGTATGATGTTAACTACTCAGCAGTCTAGTCCAATATGATCTCCACAGAATAAAGCTGGTAAAATATGGTTGAATGAATACAGATTCTAGCATGAGATTTTTAAATTATCCCCATTACATAGTTTCTAAGTTTATACACAGATATAGAAAGGGCTGATCTATTGGTAGGAAACAGGGAACAATGCTAAAACATACTAAAACATTAGCCCTCCGTGCTAACTATTTATATGCATTTTACAATTCTAGAGATGGTTTTTCAATTCTAAGAAAACTTTATTCTCATACAAATATCATTCAAAAAGATATGGTCAGTTCTACTCATTGGCAAGACATTAACTTATGCCATGGCATATCTAAGAGGACTGAGGAAAGGAGGAATAGTTTACAGCCTTAATTCTGAAATTGGAGAGAAGGAAATCCCAAATGTGAAGGCTTAGCTGAGGTCAGAAACTCTAAGAAAGAATAGAGAGATGAAGTAGAAAGATGACTGTGGAAAGGGTAAGGACAGAAGGCCACCTGTGAGGTCTGGATATGATAACAACAGAAGGAAGCCAAAGAAAGAGTTCAAATTGGGTTGGAGGAATTTCTGGATTGACCTAAAAAAAAAGTCAACCGTCACTTTAGTACCATTCAGGGCTAATGACTCTAGCTGCAACCCAATAAAGGCTTCTTGTGTGATCTTTGTCATTTGTTCTTGATGTAAATGATAAAGTTGAGAGAAATAATGTAAGTAATTACAGCAAAATTGTTCTTCTCTTTGATTCCTTTGAGGCTAACTCTCAAGTCCTCCACAGACCTGCTTTAAGCCCTTCTTGAGGATTCCCAGAGCACCAAAAATTGTGTGTGAGTTTATTTCATTTCAGATCCTTCTGCAACCAGAGAAGTAACTGCCCTTTAGCCTCCAAATGGATCCCAGAAACACATAAATTCTAAATTCATTTAGGTGAGGGTTCGTTTCTAAGACTTCTTATGTGGCAATGATTCTCCAGGGGATCCCTAGGTCTGCCGTGTGCCCTTTTGACTCAAAGGTACTCAGACAGTTGTCTAGTATGCTTCTCATCCAGCTAAGAAATATCTTCTGCAATAGTCTCAAGAAAGAACTGCCATGGTTCTCCAGGGACATTAGTATGAGAGTTTGTTTCTTACAAGGCAGCCTGTTCTCGACAAGTTCTTTGTAATATCTTGGGAAAATCTGAGTCCTGACATTCTTGTATCTTTGCCCCATTTCTGTTTTGTTGAGCAATCAAAAAATTAAGAAAAGAGCATTTATTTGTCCTTATGGATTTTTCACTTAGTGCTTAAAGCAGTGAATGAGCTGCTTTTTTACATTTAATAGGACTGGTTAAGATTATAATGGCCAGGTTGCAGTGTATTTCACTCATTTTTAGTGTATAATCTAACAGAGGCTCTTGATGTGTCCTTTCTTACTTCTTGTATATATTTCTAAATCTAGAATTTTGAAAACCATTCTCACAAAGCTTCCTCAAGACTAGTTTTCTGGAAGAACATAATCTTATTAGCACATGTGACGCTATAAAAAGTACCTCTAATGCACTGATCCACTTTCACTGCAACCTGAAAATCCAAGTTAAACTGAATGATTCCCACAGATATCCAGTAATTTTTCCAGTGAATGTTGTAATTTGCAAGAACTGGTGAATCTGATCATTTTGGACAATTGCCAGTATTACCAATACAATATTTTATGAAAACAGTAGCAATAATACGGCAGTGAACTATACTTTTTGTATAGAATGAAGGCCCTTTCATCAAAATTAGCTATAAGTGGAGAAAACTGAGAGCTGTCCAGCCCATGTCAGTAAGATCAGCTAAGAGGGAACTGTGGTAGGAAAAAGTAGTATCCTTATGGCTTCTTCATTACTTTAGAGGAATTGAGTGCAGAAGCCTAAATGTTCTCTGGTTGCTTTAAGAGTGAGACACTCTCAGAAGACAAAGAAAGAGTTGGAAGTCCTAGAGTGAGTGCATCCCTACACATCTCTCCTTTTGGTTCTGCCTCTTTCTAACAATATGTAAGCCTTTGGATATAGTAATCTCATTAAGATTTTGGCAACATTGCTTACTGGAAGCTTGTGTCAACTTGGTGCCTCCTGGGCTTTCATTGCCCAGTCTCTAAAGGAAGGCATGTGAAGCCAGTCCCTTAAGTAGCTCTTTAAGATCTAAATGCTGCACATTCCAACAAGCAAAATGAGTTTAAAATATGGGGCCTACTCATCCCACGGAGTCTCTCAGCATTTTGACATATGCTTTGCTAAAACCTCTGGGATATCTAAGACATGAAGCTCCCAGGGTCATGTTAACTGATTCTAGGAGCATTTCTAGAATTCACAAAGGGATTCTTGATAAAGCAAGCTCCCTTACATCGCCTGCACAGTTTAGAAGTGACATAGCATCACAGGTATTCATTGTCTCATTTGTTCAGAAAAGCTGTCCAAACTAAAGACATAAGATTCTATTCCGCACATAATCATGGCATCTTAGGCTATCACTGTTGGTCACTGACATCGTTTTTTTTTCAAGGATCCAAATACCCATAAAATGAATGCCCAAATCAATCCAGGGACACAAACCTGAAGTGCTATCTACCCAGGAGGTTGAATCTGGAAGATAAGCAACTTCAAGGCCTGTCTGAGAAGAGTGTGTTCAAGTTTGGAATGGAAAGGCAGTAAGACTCTGCCCTAAATGAGTAAAGGGAAGGCTGAGGATATAGCTCAGAGGTAGAGAGTGCCTGGTGATTGCATGATCTTAGTTTGGTCCAAAGCACTGTACTCAGTAGTCTGGACGGGATCATTGGCATTTTCTAGCCTAATATTTGGTTACTCTGGGTGAATGTTGGAAAGATCTTTGAGATTGACTAATAAAAAGCATCATTGGCAAACGGAAGACCTTTTGTCCTTTGGCTTCAAAGAACTCCTATTGTGTTTCTATTTTAAAGGATCCATGACCACACCTGGATGAGATACTTAGGAGAAATAAATCAACTAAGCAAATAAAATGCACTTCCCTACCTAAAAAATGTTATAGGATGATTTTCAACAAAATTCCAGTATGCCAGGTTTACTTTTATCTGTTTTTAATATCCTGTGTTCTGAGTGACAAAATTAATTCAGGCTGTCCTATCGATTTACATTGCAAATCATCTTTAATGTGGTAGAAGACAGATTTTGTTAAAAGCAATTGCATAGATTTGGTGATAATTTCTTAAATAGGATACCAAAAGCATAGGCTAAAATTATAAAGTTAAACTAGGCTACCTTAAATTAAAACTTTCTGTGCATCAAAAGTCATAATTAAGATGAAAAGGCAACTTATACTATGAGGAAGAATATCTTCCAATTGTCTTTCTGACAATAGTTGGTCCCAAAATGCATAAAAATCCCCTAACCTTAATAACAACAGCCCAATTTAATAATAGGGGCAAAGATTTTAGTATACATTTCCCCAAATGGATGCACAAATAGCCAATGTATACATGAAAAGATGCTCCATATCATTAGTCCTTATGGAAATGAAAATCCAAACCACAATGTGATATTGTCCCATAACAATAAGAAAGACTATATTTTAAAATAAAAATAAGAGAGTGGTTGGGTAAGAAGTATACTCCCACTACCCAACTACAAGAGTCAAAAGAAAGGTGATATTTTCTGAACAATTATTTTGTATAACTATAATGATTAATAAGAGAACCAAACTATACAATCAGTAATTTGTATCTAAAAATTTACTCAATATTATTTACTTGTCTTTGTTCATGGGAAATAACACAATTACACTTAACATTGCCAGACTGAATATTAGTCAGAATTTGAAATCTACATAATATTAGTCAGAATTTGAAATCTACATAATTTAGTCTTTGAGATTTTTTTCTTGATACCAATTAAAGAAATCAGGTCTGGTTGCTAGGGGAAAAAAATTTAAAAACAACAACAAAAATGCTCTAAGGCTGGGTCCTCCCTTTTGAGCCACTTTTCAAGGATAGTGGTTGTTTGATTGTGTGTCCTGTAAGTTCTTTCCTCTACCCACATTACCCAGGGTACTGTCGAAGCATCCTGCAAAGATATGAGGGTCTTGGTGGACAGAATAAGGTTTTGGGCAGGAAATATCATATACACACCACTGATTAGTTCTGAACTGGAGCAACTTGTACAAACTCACAAGAAGAAAATGTGTTCAGAGAAACTTGCCCAAGTGGATTAGTAGGTTGTTGCGTAAATGAAATAATATATAAAAGCACAAAACATTAACTAGAAAACAGGTAAGCTGATTTATAAATTTTCTAGATTATATTCTCCAAAGTTTTATTTCTCTACCACTATGTTTATTTGCTTATTTTAATTTGTCTTTAACAATCAGGTGCCATTAAGAGTAGAGCATATTTTTTCCTTTATGGATAAATGGCAAGTAATATTTCTAAATTAAATAATTCTCTTGTGAGACTAGCAAGTTAAATAGATTATAATAAATATGAACATTTGTGTAATTATCTAAATTCAGCTTTAATAATGTGAGCTGCCATAATTTTCAAAGTTCAATTTTTATAATACCAGCTAATAGATATTAACCACAAAGGAGATAATTTAACAAATCACACAATCAAGTATCTCAATAAATACCTCAAGACTTACTGAGATCAAATCAAATAGAGCTTTTCAAGTAAGAATTAGTAAAATTCTCCACTCCCGTTTATTTGTAAATGTTTTTTAAATGAGAAAAAGAATGACTAATATGTAATCTGGAAATGTTTTAGCTAGAGTTTTGATATCTAGCAGATATCAAAGTTGTTTCCTCTAGAGAAACTTTATGAACTACTGTGATTTCATGTACTTGCTCTTCTTGATAGATTCCTAAGAAGCAAATCACAGATTTCTCTGCAAATGAGATTCCTGTCTCTGAATCAGGCCTGCCGAATTAAACACACTGGAAAACACCTTTTATCCCTAGAGGACATGTGCTTTTTAGCTTGGCTTATTTAACTGGGAAATGTTTGCAGTATGATGGGGAAAATGATATAGATATGGGTCTTAAGGAACATCTATTGTGTTTATATGCTCACAACACACACACACACACACACACACATATATATCAATTGATCATATAAAGAAAATGAAAAATTCCTGAAAATAAACATGACTACAATAGAGTCTATCAGCAGCTGTATAAGCTCAACGTTTTCTCAAGTTACTATACTGTATATAAAATATGAATGTAAATACATATACAGTTTCTCCAAATATTTTAGTCTGAAAATATATACTTGAAAAGTTTATAAATTGCTGTGTGCTCATTTGAAGTAGTCTTCAGTGCGGAAGTACACAGAACAAAGCAATGTAAGAGCCCCCAAAGGAAGGGCTATAGGCTTCATTCTGTCTTTTACTTTTGAGAGATAAAAATAAGGTTTATTATTATTATTATAATTTTATTATTTAAAACCATTTTAAATTTCAAATATATTGATCATATTTTTTAGAGTCCCTCCAGATCCTCTCCCTTTTCCCTGAACACCCAACCTGAAGTTCTTTCTCAAAAAGAAACAAGAACTCTTTTTGAGTGACCAAGAACCTGAGACAGGATAGCCCAGGGACCTAGGGTAAAATTAAATGACACTGATCTTAGGAAAGAAAAAGAATGTAGTGATAAAATGACCCCTAATGATATTCTTTCATACTCATAGATCAGTGCCTTAACTATTATCAGAGAAGTTTCCTCCTACAGCAGATGGAAACAAATTTCCGGACTTACAGCCAGATATTACTTACACACAGAGTGAGAGTCCTTGGAACACTCAGCCCTAAATGTGATGTCTCCAACAGATCCCTTACTTCAGAGCTCAGGGAATCCCACAGTCTGACTTTTTAAAAATGACCAAATAGTCTTCTTGTTAATAATAATAATAATAATAATAATAATAACTTCCTGAGGCCCTGAGAAAGCCTCAGATGCATGAGGTTCAGGAAGCAGGAATTCTAAGAGTCATGATTCCAAGCACCAGTTGGCAAAACTTCACCCAACGTGCTTCGGACTGGAAGTGTTTTGGTGTTTGGATGTTTCCTATTTTTGTGTGTGTGTGTGCTATTTGCATATACATAATGAGATGTCTTGGAGATAGATTTTAAGTCTACATGGCAAATTCCTCGTGTGTGTGTTTGTGTAACTGAAAGTAATTTTATACAATGCCTTTAATTTTATGCAGTAAGTAAAATCTCATGGTCTGGACTTTTCAACACAAAGAGAAAAAACACATTACCAATACTTGGAAATAAAGAATAAACAAAAAACACAGAAGAACTTAAAACTACCGAAAACAAGCATTTCTCAAAGTGCAAATAGGTTAGAAACTATTGATGATATCAGGGATTGTATTGAAATGGAGAATCCACAATAATGAATCCAGTCACAAGAAATTACAAATAATATTTACCCACTCCCACCCTGGGGATAGAAACCTGAAGCCAAAAGGTGAGAATTCTACTTGTTCTATTCCTTTCTGAGCTATCTGATTCTCCAGCTGTAATCACATTTGTAGTTTTAGCTTTCCACTTTGTCATTGTAGTTGGAAATGAGACTGTATGTCTCTTTCTGATTCAGTTTGAAATTGGCTTCAGTGTATCTCTGGAGGATTCCTGCATTTTGTCAAACCATTATGGAACCAAGTACATAATTAATTTTGTAAATTAAAAAAATCCATAAATCGTGCTGAAGTTCTTAACAAATGCACAGTGTTTGGATTCAGTCCCACTTCCAAGCCCTTCCACACCATCCCTACATCCATGATGTGAGAACAGCTGCTTCAGATCCCTGAAGTACAGCTTTTCTCAACTGAAAAGAGAAGGTAAAGAACAGTTACATCTCCTGATGCTTAGAGAAGATGCATACTAAGTGTATTTTAAACAGAAGGAGCTCAAAACTTGTCACTTCTTAGCCAGACTATCTTTGGACCATGATAAGTCACCAGCTCTCTGTTATTTTTTTGTCTCTACCCAACCCTTGTCATGTATACATTGTCAGATGCCCATATTCTATGCTGACTATCTAAACTTTCTGTTTGGAATTTATCATCAGTTATATCACTAAGGAATATTACATAGGCTCAGAAATTCTTACACACATAAAAGCTAAACAGAGCAGAACCCCTTCCACTGCATTGAAATCTCCCGAAAATCAAATGGTGATAAGGAGTAAAATTGGTGCATTGCATTTTTTCTCATTCTCTTTAACATTTTTCAATTTGATTTTATAGTTACCAGGTCAAGCTTCATCCTCTTGCAGATGCACTTGGAAAGTTGTGAGGCCTCAGGCATCATGTATGTGTTTTTCAATAGAGTAAGGGCCTCTACCAGCATCAAAATCCACTTGCTTATTCACTACTTCACAGCTGTACAAATTTATTTTTGTGTCTGTTCCAAAACACAATGATTTTCCCATTATTACGTAGGTTGTTTCCCATTTTCCCTGATGATAAAATATGCTGTAATGTGTGATCTTAAATACAAACCTTTTACAATACAGTAGAAAGAGTTGCTTTAGAATGAATTCCCCATGGTGGGATTTCAGCTTCAACGTGTGTGAAGTCCAGGAAGGCTTTCTTAACAAAGATGGTGTAATACAATCAAGATGTGAAGTGAATAAATAAATAATTTTTTAAAAAAGAAAAAATTATTCACACAAATGTATATTCTTACCCAAAGTGAAATGTAAGTGTCCCATTTGTTTCCAAGGAAAAGGGGAAAGTAGTGTAGCTCAGACCCAAATAACAGTCCCTGAGGACACTAGCCCTGAAAGAGATTTCTGCATCACTGAGGTACAGTGAGAACACAGTTATGGAGTGAGACCAGCCCATATACTTGCCCCCTCTGCACAATCGGGTTCCTTTTGCTCTCTTTTTTTAAAAAAAAATATTTTTGTTTTTATTAATTACACTTTATTCACTTTGTATTGTCCTGTAGCTCCCTCCCTTCTCCCCTCTCAATCCCACCTTCTCTCCTTCCACACCTGTGACCCTCCCCCAGTCCAGTGATAAGGGAGGTCCTTCTCCCCTTCCCTCTGATCCTAGTCTATCAGGACTCATCAGGAGTGGCTGCATTGTCTTCCTCTGTGGCCTGGTAAGGCTGTTCCCCCCTTGGGGGGGGGGGGTGATCAAAGAACAGGCCAATCAGTTCATGTCAGAGACAGTCCCTGTCCCCATTAGTATGGAACCCACTTGGACGCTGAGTTGCCATGGGCTACCTCTGTGCAGGGATTCCAGGCCATCTCCATGAGTGGTGCTTGGCTGGAGTATCAAACTCAGAAAAGACCTCTGTGCCCAGACTTTTTGGTTCTGTTGCTCTCCTTGTGGAGCTCCTGACTTCTCCAGGTCTTACTATCTCCCACTTGCCTAAAGTTTGCTTATGAGTCTCAGCATTTACCTCTATACCTTGCAGGGTAGAGTCTTTCAGAGGTCCTCTGTGGTAGGCTCTTGTCCTGTTCCCTGTTTTCTCCCTCCTCCGAATTTCATCCTCTTTGCCTTTCTGAATGAAGATTGAACATCATAGCCAGAGTCCTCCTTCCTGATTAAGCTTCCTTAGGTGTACAAATTTTAGTATGTTTATCCTATGTTATATGTCTAATATCCAATGATGAGTGAGTATATACCCTGTGTGTCTTTCTGCTTCTGGGATACCTCACTCAGGATGATCCTTTCCAGGTCCCATCATTTACCTGCAAATTTCATGATTTCCTTGTTTTTATTGCTAAGTAATATTCCATTGTGTAGATGTACCACAATTTCTGTATCCATTCCTCAACTGAGGGGCTTCTGGGCTGTTTCCAGCTTCTGGAAATTACAAATAAAGCTGCTACAAACATGGTTGAGCAGATGTCCTTGTTGTATACTTGACCATATTTTGGATATATGCCTAGGGATGGTATAGCTGGATCTTGAAGAAGCACTATTCTTAACTGTCTAAGAAAGCACCAGATTGATTTCCAAAGTGGTTGTACAAGTTTACATTCCCAGCAGCAGTGGATGAGGGTTCCCCTTTCTCCAAATCCTCTCCAGCATGTGGGTCACTTGAGTTTTTTATTTTAGCCATTCTGATGGGTATAAGGTGAAATCTCAGGTTCATTTGATTTGCATTTCCCTGATGACTAAGGACATTGAACGTTTCTTTAAGTGTTTCTCTGCCACTCGATGTTCCTCTATTGAGAATTCTCTGTTTAGATCTCTACCCCATTTTTTTAATTGGATTACTTGATTTGTTGCTTTTAAACTTGAGTTCTTTAAAATATATACTGGATATTAGCCCTGTCAGATATAGGATTGGTAAAGATACTTTCCCAATCTGTAGGCAGACATTTTGTTTTCATGACAGTGTCCGTTGCTTTACAGAAGTTTTTCAGTTTCATGAGGTCTCATTTATTCATTGTTTTGATCTTAGAGCTTGTGCTGTTGGTGTTCTGTTCAGGAAGTTGTCCCTTGTGCCAATGAGTTCCAGGCTCTTCCCCACTTTTTCTTCTAACAGTTTTAGTGTGTCTGGTTTTATATTGAGGTCTTAGATCCACTTGGACTTTAGTTTTGTGCAGGGTGTTAAGTATGGATTTATTTGCATTTTCCTACATGTAGACATCCAGTTAGAACAGCACCATTTGTTGAAGATGCTATCTTTTTTCCATTGTATGGTTTTGGCGTCTTTGTCAAAGATCAGGTATGTATACATCTGTGGCTTTATTTCTAGGTCTTCTATCCAATTCCATTGATTCACTGTTATGTTTCTATGCCAGTACCATGCAGTTTTTATTACTGTTGCTCTACAGTACAGCTTGAGATCAGGGATGGAGATACCTCCAGAAGATCTTTTATTGTAGAGGATTGTTTTAGCAATTCTGGGTTTCTTGTTATTCCATATGAAGTTGAGAATTTTTCTTTCAAGGTCTATAAAGAATTGGCTTGGTAATTTGATGGGAATTGCATTGCATCTGTAGATTGCTTTTGGTAAGATGGATGTTTTTTACTATGTTAATCCTGCCAAGCCATGAGCATGAGAGATCTTTCCATATTCTGATATCATTTTCTAATACTTTCTTCAGAGACTGGAAATTTTTTCATACAAGTCTTTGACTTGCTTGGTTAGGGTCACACCTAGGTACTTTATGTTCATTGTGGCTATTGTCAAGGCTGTTGTTTCCCTAATTTCTTTCTCAGCCCTTTTGTCTTTTGTATACAGGAGGGCTACTGATTTTTTTTTTTGAGTTAATTTTGTACCCAGCAACTTTGCTGAATGTGTTTATCAGCTGCAGGAGTTCCCTGGTAGAATTTTGGGGGTCACTCAGATATACTATCATATCATCTGCAAATAGTGATACTTTGACTTCTTCCTTTCCAATTTGTATTCCCTTGATCTCTTTTAATTGTCTTATTGGTCTAGCAAGAACTTCAAGAACTATGTTGAAGAGATATGGAGAGAGTGGGCAGCCTTGCCATGTTACTGATTTCAATGGTATTGATTTAAGTTTTTCTCCATTTAGTTTGATGTTGGCTATGGGCTTGTTGTATATTGCTTTTTCTATGTTTAGGTATGTGCCTTGTATCCCTGATCTCTCCAATACTTTAAAAATGAAAGGATGTTAGATTTGTCAAATGCTTTTTCAGCATCTAAGGAGATTATCATATTTTTTCTTTCAGTTTGTTTATATGGTGGATCACACTGATGGATTTCCATATATTTAACCACCCCTGCATACCTGGAATGAAGCCTACTTGGTCATAGTGGATGATATCTTTGATGTGTTCTTTGATTTGGTTTGCAAGTCTTTTGTTGAGTATTTTTGCATCAATGTTCATAAGGGAGATTAGCCTGAAATTCTCTTTCTTTGTTGGGTCTTTGTAACGTTTAGGTACCAAGGTGACTGTGGCTTCATAGAATGAGTTTGGTAGTGTTCCTTTTTTTTTTCTATTTTATGGAATAATTTGAAGAATATTGGTGTTAGCTCTTCTTTGAAGGTCTGGTAGACTTCTGCACTGAAACCATCTGGGCTTGGGCTTTTTTTGTATAGTAGACTTTTGATGACCACTTCTATTTCCTTAGTGGATATAGGACTATTTAATTGATTTACCTGGTCTTGATTCAGCTTTGGTAAGTGGAATCTACCAAGAAAAATTGTCCATTTCATTTATATTTTCAAATTTTGTGGCATATAGGGTTTTCAAGTAAGTCCTAACGATTTGGATTTCCTCAGTGTCTGTTGTTATGTGCCTGTTTTCATTTCAGATTTTGTTAATTTGGATAGTGCCTCTCTGCCTTTTAGTTAGTTTAGCTAAGGGTTTGTCTATCTTGTTGATTTTCTCAAAGAATTAGCTCTTGGTTTCATTGATTCTTTGAATTGTTTTCTTTGTTTCTAATTTATTGATTTCAGACCTGATTTTGATTATTTCCAGCCATCTACTCCTCTTTGGTGTGTCTGCTTCTTTTTTCTCTAGGCCTTTTAGGTGAGCCATTAAATTGCTTGAATGAGATGTTTCAAATTTCTTCTTAAAGGCACTTAGTGCTATGAACTTTCCTCTCCGCACTGTTTTCATCGTGTCCCATAAGTTTAGGTATGTTGTGCCTGAATTTTCATTGAATTCTAGGAAGACTTTAATTTCTTTCTTTTTTTTTTTGCATCTTTTTTCCCCTTTTATTTTTAAATTTTTCATCAATTACACTTTATTCATTCTGCATCCCCCCATAAGCCCCTCCCTCCTCCCCTCCCAATTCCACCCTCCCTCCTCCCTCTGCTTGCATGCCACTCCCCAAGTCCACTAATAGGGGAGGTTCTCCTCTCCTTTCTGATCTTAGTCTGTCAGTTCACATCAAAAGTGGCTGCATTGTCCTCTACTATGGCCTGGTAAGGCTGCTCCCCCCCAGAGGGAGGTGATCAAAGAGCAGGCCAATCAGTTTATGTTCTTTATTTCTTCCCTGACCCAGCTGTCATTGAGTAGCAAGTTTTTCAGTTTCCATGTGTGGGTAGGCTTTTTGCTATTTCTGTTGTTGTTGAGGTCCAGCTTTAGTCCATGGTGATTAGATAGGATACAAGGGATTATCTCAGTCTTCTTGTATCTGTTGAGGCTCTCTTTGTGACCAACTACATGGTCTGTTTTGGAGAAGGTTCTATGAGGTGCTGAGAAGGAGGTAAATTCTTTTGTGTTTGGGTGAAAGGTTCTATAGATGTCTGTTAGGTCCATTTTATTAATGACCTCTGTTAGAGTTATTGTTTCTTTGCCCTCTTTGCAATGTCATAATATAGGTAAAGTGAACTTTGACTGAAGGTTAAAAAGATATGAGATTGCTCAATTGTAGGCATTTTGCCTCCAAAATTGTGAGCTAAATAATTTTTTTGAAATATTCAAATCTAGATATTTTATTGTAGCAAAAATGCACTAATACTTGTGTTAATTAACAGAAGTAACACAAAATAATGAAAGGGAGAGCTATAAATAGAGTATAGAGGATGAAGATCAAGGGTGGGGCTAGGTGTGCTGGTACACAGCCTTGAGGAAAAGGACTTAGTGATCTGACCTGGCAAGGTCAATCTGGAAATAGAGATAGTTCAATCTAAAGGAAGAGAGAGATGGAAAGAGGTCATAATAAGACTAAAGCCCAAAGGGGAAGGAGCATGTGACTCAGTAAAGCTTAGTGACATGGAAATGGGAACACAGTGAGCAAACATATGTGTCTACTCTGTGGTGACCAATCATATCAGATACCCGACTGACATCACTCAGAATTTCTGGTATTTCTAAAAGTATAGCAAGCTTTTTATTAAAAAAAAAAAAAAAAAAAAAAAAAAAAAAAAAAAAACAAGCAGGGAAGGGGTGTTCCTAGATGAAGGGCTATTGACAGTTACATACAGCTGAGAGGAGAATTAGCCTTCCTCAGAGAAGAGCCCTTACATGCTTATCCAAATCCAAGTGGTTGGCCTTAGGAACAAGCATACAGGCAACACTAAATAAACTCAGTGGGCTGCATTTATACATCTGTCTGCATATTACAATATGTATACATATATGTAACAACAATAATTAAATAATAAGAATTTGAAGAGAAGAGGGCAGGGACATGGGAAGGTTCAGGGAGAAGAGGGAGGGAGGATAATGTAATTACATTTTAATTAAAACTTTCAAGTATTAGTTATATTGGGAAAAATATTCAAAACAGAGCTTTTTAACTTAGTTGAAGGTAAGAACTACTTGCCTTACTGTTCAAAAGTTTGGACATGCCCAGTATCCAGCAGAACAGTTGTTGATATAAATCTGTTTGTTTCTTCTGCCATGAGAAATTAGAAAGGCTAGGTTACTCATTCAGAGAGAAGCAAGAAAATTCAAACACATTTTGTTTTCTTTTTTTTTTTTTTCTATTTGAAAGTACCTTATAAATGGATACCATGTTTCTATCAGTACCTGGACCCTGAAGAACAAAAAAGCTGCTTTCCAGCAGGCTCCCATCCTCCCTGCCCTTCCCCCTGGGTGCATCATCATTCACCCTTCTTTCTTTAGTAAACTCCAGACTAAGAAATACATTCATACTGTTTTCCTTTCATAGCACTGGGCCAGTTTGGGGTTGTAATTGTTTAATGCCCTTACCCCTTCCCATGAACACCACATGTTGGTCAGGCCTACATTCATTGTTTAGGATTCTGCAGTATCTACTATGTCATCAATTTAACATTTTTAGAATTTTATTTTAAAGACAATCATTTGAAGTTAAATACTTGACTATCTTACACAGAATATGAGCATCTTATCATTGCCAACCAATTCTTATGTGTTACATTGGGTTGCAGTAAAGAGAATCTCAACTCCCAGTCTTGTTAGACACACTCCGAGTTTTAGATGGTGTGACTCTGTCAATGATCAATGTGGTATCTTAATAGAGTTGTATTGTATTATGTGCTAATTAGAACTCACCACCAAAACTGATGGAATGGAGCTCATTTGAAATGCCACAAGTCACCTGCCACCCCCATCTTATCAAGCACTTATATATAGATGAACATGCTTCTATTCCAATCAGTAGTGAAAGAAACAGAATCATTTAATGTTGGAAAAGAGTGAGTTGCCCTATTTCTCTCTATCTACCATGGCAACTAATGCAGCTTTCCTGTAATAGATGATCAACAGAAATAAGGAATTCCTTACCACTACTTATGTAAAATATCACTTAAACCACCTGATGCATTTTTTTTCCTTCCTGAATACATAGGAAATGACCTTTCCACACCAAAACTGCCTTGAGTTTTGTTCATTTACCTTTGCAGCTAGTAGCCGCTTCCCAGGTACACACACTGTGCTGAAGACACATTAGACACAGACACATGTTTTTTTAAAGTGAATGTGTGTCATCTTTTTCTTACCACAGTGTCTTAACCACTCCTCCATGGCCCCATGAATATTTATAGTTTATTTGTGAAAGAAAATCCCTCAGGGTCTTCTAGAGAATAGATTGCTCTTAGTTTTCCTGACAGGAACAGTTTTCATTTAATTTCAGTTTTAGATTCACTTATTGCTTTGGAAAAAAAGAGGTAAATTTTATCACATCATCATAACAAATACAGAACCAAATAACGGGCATCTCTTTATTATGAGCATGGTGTGCTGAGACCACAGCTCAGCTCATGAGGGCTGCCACCTTCTAGTTGGTGTTTTTCAGTGATGAACACAGGAAGGTTCAGGGACTATTGAGGATAATGGGGGAAGATTAGGTCTCAGAGCTCCTGTGAGTCTCATACTAAGCTTTCTGATGTGTCACTCTCCAGGTTTACATGCACAACTGCAATAGAGAGCTGAGAGAAAGAGGGATCATACCACATCAGTTCTTGAAAATTAGTACAGAAAAAAAAATAAAAAAATTAAAAAAAAGAAAATTAGCACAGAAAATGTGCCAAGTGCTTAACCCACTTTAGCTATTCCTTTACTCTTTCTTATATTATTAAGAGATGTAAAAAGATAAAAATATTCTAGACCTCCTTACATTTTTTAAGATATTCTGCTTTTCATTCAAAAATAAGAAATTGACTAAACCATTTGAATCATGGTCCTGGCTCCTGATTCAAGTATTTTATTCCTTAATATTTCTCACAAATCAAAGACCCCATAGTGGGATAAATTTAATCCACAGAGCAAATATGTCTTCCAAAACAGTGTCATAAAGGTCTTCTAACATATATCACAGTATATCTCAAAAGTCAAAGAAAACGCAGCATTATATTCCTCAGTAGAAGTAGCCTTCATTTGAAATGAGAATACAAAGTAGGATTCTGGAACTTCCTTATTCCCAGCCTGGTAGGCAGGTAACACATACCTTTCCCTCACACCCTCTGTCCCTTTACAACCCTAAACAGAAAGTGACAATTTGATTATCTTTGCATCCTTCTATTCTAGAGAGAAGACTGAAACTCTGGGGGAGGTCTAAGAATTGCAGAGTTCTGAAAAATGTTCTTAAGTGAATCTCACCAGTTCTTTTTAAGTGTTTATGATTTGAAATTAATGAACTAATGTAAAATTAAAACAGATTTACAATGTACATCCCATTTGTCTTTCTAAGTAAGGATTGATCATCTTACCCCGGGTCCTCTTTCTTGTTTAGCTTATTTAGGTTTACAGATTTTAGTATGTTTATCCTATATTATATGTCTAACATCCACTTATGAGTGAGTATATACCCTACATGTCTTTCTGCTTCTGGAATACCTCACTCAGGATGGCCTTTTCTAGGTCTGACCATTTGCCTGCAAATTTCATAATTTCCTTGTTTTTAATTGCTGAGTAGTATTCCATTGTGTAAATGTACCTCAATTTCTGTATCCATTCCTCCACTGAGGGACATCTGAGTTGTTTCCAGGTACTGGATATAACGAATAAAGCTGCTATAAACATGGTTGAACAAATGTCCTCATTGTATACTTGAGCATATTTTGGATATATGCCTAGGAGTGGTATATTGAGAAAGCACTATTGAATGGATCTTGAGAAAGCACTATTCCTAATTGTCTGAGAAAGCGCCATATTGATTTCCAAAGTGGTTGTACAAGTTTACATTCCCACTAGCAATGGAGGAGGGTTCCCCTTTCTTCACAACCTCTCCAGCATGTGTTGTCACTTGAGTAGGAGAACACAAGAAGGAGGATAGGAGCCTACCATAGAGGGCCTCTGAAAGACTCTACCTAGCAGTGTATCAAAGCAGAGATTCATGGCCAAACTTTGGGCAGAGGTCAGGGAATCATATGAAAGAAGGAGGACTTAGTAAGACATGGAGAGAACAGGAGCTCCACAAGGACCAAATATATCTGTGCACAGGGGCTTGTCTGAGACTGATTCTCCAACCAAGGACCATGCATGGATATAACCTAGAACCCCTGCTCAGACATAGCCCATGACAGCTCAGTATCCAAGTGGGCACCATAGTAAGGGGAACAGGGACTGTCTCTGGCATGAACTCTGTTGCTAGTTCTTTGACCTCCCTACACCCCCGTGGGAGGAGCAGCCTATTTAGGCCACAGAGGAGGACATTGCAGCCAGTCTTGGTGAGACCTGATAAGCTAGGGTCAGATGGAAGAGGAGGAGGACCTCCCTTATCAGTGGACTTAGAGAGGGACAAGGAGGAGATGAGGGAGGGAGGGTGGAACTGGGAGGGAACGATGGAGGGGGCTACAGCTGGGATACAAAGTAAATAAACTGTAATTAATATAAAAATAAAAATTTATTAAAAAACAGATTTTCAAATAGTCTAGAGAATGGGCAAAGTGTGTTCTCTAATCTCATGTTACTAAGGCTAAAAGTTTAAGATCTGTTCTCAGTTTTTTGTTTTATGTATATTTATTTTTTTCCCTAAAATCTTTAAGTATTCAGAAAATGGCATCAGCATCTGCATTTGTAGCAACATGACACCTGGGCCTGGGAAGATTGGGGAAGGCAGGCAGTGAAAGTGGAGTCTCTGGGTGGGTGGATTGACCTGTGAGAGGAGCACTCCCAACATGCTTGTTTCATTAGGACAACTACAAATGAGCTAACTCTGTTGATTACAGTCCCTCCAGAATCAGCAAGGGCCTCACATCAATGCATCAAGTAATAAATAAAAATAGGTAAACAAAAAATGATAAAAGCCAAATATGGAGACACAAGCTTAAAATCTCAACAATCTGGTGGTTCTGGAAGGAGATTCAGGAACTTGAGGCCAGCCTCAACCATCCAAAATGGATACAGTAAACCAGAGACACAGTTAGCAGCACCTGATTCTTTTTTTTTTTTTTTAAGAAATTCACAGGAAATCTGCTGTGTCTGAAGCTGACAAGCATCCTATTTGTGTAAGATAAATATGTGAGCATATGAGAGAACTGTTAGAAGAAATGGAACATTTGTAGCATCGGGAGAGTAGGGAGAGTAAAGTCCAGTTAATTGGAGATGGCAAGAATTATGTTATCATTAATTTCACGCTATTTTCTAGGCCATCCAAACTGCCATCCACATGTGTATAACAACAAGATTCTCATTTAAAAACAAATAAATCAAAAAACCTAGGAATACCCATAAGTTATGGGACAGTCATAAACTGCACGGTTTAGGACATCGTATCCCCAGGAAAATAGAGACTATAACTCTGAAAGCTCAGCCATTGAGAAAAATAAATATTTTATTTAATGACATTGTATCAGACTTGGTAAAAAGTCTTTGGATCATAACATACCTAGAACTATCAAACTCTTCTCAAGACATCAGAAACTATTTCTTAAAAATGTCTTAACCTGACTGGAACTGTATTTCCACCAAAGAGGATGGCAACAGGGTTCCAGGATTTGGTGTCTTTGGGACACCTGGTCACTGAGAGCTGCAAGAACAAAGGCTTCTCAGGGGGGCCTCTGGAGGACTAACAGACAAGCAGAAAGGAGATTGCTGTCCAGGGCATCTTCTGCTCATATACCCACGAAGGAGCGGTGGGTTTAGGCATCTGGGATGATTTTCTGCAAAAATGCTGTTTTTTGTATTTCTGTAACAAGATGACAATAATAAAAAATAGAGGGCAGGAAAAAAGTCTTAACCCACCAACAGTGGAGGAGGGTTCCCTTTCTTCACATCTTCTATAGCATGTGTTGTCACTTGTTGGCCGTTCTGATGGGTGTAAGGTGAAATCTCAGGGTCATTTTTATTTGCATTTCCCTGATGAGCAAGGATGTTGAACTTTCTTTAAGTCTTTCTCTGCCATTCAATATTCCTTTACAGAGAATTTTCCGTTTAGCTCTGTACCCCTTTTTTTGTTTGTTTTTTCACTTGATTTGTTGCTCTTTAGCTTCTTGAGTTCTTTATATATTCAAGATATTAGCCCTCTGTCAGATAGAGGGTTGGTGAAGATCCTTTCCCAATCTGTTGGCTGTCCTTTTGTTCTGATAGCAGTGTCCTTTGCTTTACAGAAGCTTTTCAGTTTCATGAGGTCCCATTTATTGATTGTTGCTCTTAGAGGCTGTGCTGTTGGTGTTCTGTTCAGAAAGTTGTTTCCTGTGCCAATGAGTTCAAGGGACTTTTTCTTCTGACAGGTTTACTGTGTCAGATTTTATATTGAGGTCTTGGATCCACTTGGACTTTAGTTTTGTGCAAGGTGATAAGTATGGGTCTATTTGCATTTTTCTACATGTAGACATGCAGTTAGACCAGCACCATTTGTTGAAGGTGCTATCTTTTTCCATTGTATGGTTTTGGCATCTTTGTAAAAAATCAGATGTTCATAAGTGTGTGGGTTTATTTCAGGGTCTTCTATTTGATTCCATTGATCTACCAGTCTGTTTCTATGCCAGTATCATGCTATTTATTGTTGCTCTATAATACAGCTTGAGATCAGGGATGGAGATACCTCCAGAAAATCTTTTATTCTAGAGGATTGTTTTAGCAATTCTGGGTTTTCTGGCACTTTCTCAGACAATTGGGAATAGCACTTCCTCAAGATCCAGCTATACCACTACAAAGCATATATCCAAAAGATGTTCAATTATACAAGGATATTTGCTCAACCATGTTTGTGGCAGCTTTATTTGCAATTTCCAGGAGCTGGAAATGACCCATATGCTCCTCAGTTGAGGAATGGATACAGAAATTGTGGTGCATCTACACAATGGAATATTACTCAGCAATTAAAAACGAGGAAATCATGAATCTGTGGGCAAATGGTGGAAACTGGACAAGATCATCCTGAGTGAGTTCCCAGAAGCAGAAAGACACATAGGGTATATACTCACTCATAAGTGGATATTAGACATATAATATAGGATAAATATACCAAAATCTGTACACCTGAAGAAACTAATCAAGAAGGAGGACTCTGGCTATGATGTTCAATCTTCATTCAGAAAGGCAAAGAGGATAGACATCAGAGGAGGGAGAAAACAGGGAATAGGACAGGACCCTACCACAGAGAGCCTCTGAAAGACTCTACTCTGCACAGTATCAAAGCAGAGACTGGGACTTATGGCCTAACTTTGGGCAGAGTACAGGGAATCTTATGAAAGAAGTGAGAAATAGTAAGACCTGGAGAGAAAAGGAGCTTCACAAGGAGAGAAAAAAATTCTGGGCACAGGGGTCTTTTCTTAGACTGATACTCCAACCAAGGACCATTCATGAAAATAATCTAGAACCCCTGCACAGAGGTAGACTATGACAGTTCAGTGTCCAAGTGGGTACCCTAGTAATGGGAGCAGGGACTCTCTCTGACACGAACTGATTGGCCTGCTCTTTGATGACCTCTCCTTGCCGGGGGGGGGGGGGGGCACAGCCATACCAGGCCACAGAGGAAGACAGTGCAGCCACTCCTCATGAGACCTGATAGACTAGGGTCAGAAGGAAGGGGAGGAGACCCTCCCTTATCAGTGGATTGGGGGAGGGGCATGGGTAGAGAAAAGGGAGGAAGGGTGGAATTGGGAAGGGAGGTGGAGGGAGCTACAACGTGAATAAACTGTAATTAATAAAATATAAATAAAGAAAGAAAAAAGTCTTAACCAACAAAACTCACGCACTGTGGTTATTGTAAAAAATAAAATAAAAATAAATTTCCTTTGCTGGTCTCAGCCTGGTCCCAGGAGACTGTCCTTCACTACTCAACTGATGAAGAAGAAGGCAGAATGTGCATATCGGCCGAGCTGTGGTTTCTCTTCCACTGTTGAAACTTCTTTACTTGTCTTATTCATCACACTCTTCCTGTCTTTCACTTGTGTGTACTCTTTGTGAAGCTCTTACTTTAGATCACACTGTTCTTGAATGCTATCAGTTGCATTTTAGCAACCCAATATCTTTTAACAAAGTCTCACTACATACTGTATTAAGGAGCATTTCTCAGAATCAGTAAGTCTCCTCACAATGTATAACAACAGGTATAAGCACCATTGATTCCAAAGAAAAGTGAAAACAAATGAAATGACCAGTTTGGAACTGGAAAAGGTCATTAGGGTTCCAAAATATATTCAGTAAGAATGTCAAAATGTAGATTTACGAGTATTTGTTCATACAAATGGTTTTGTAGAAGCATATTGTTTCCTTTTTAACTTACATACTTTTGTTTACTTTAAGCCTAGATTTTGGTACCAGAGTCTGACCTGGGAGAGATATGAAAAATTGTTGGACAAGGAGCAGGGATATGTGGACCTGAGGAATTCAGGGTTCCCTGAAGTTGAGCTTCTGTGTGCATATGGACTCCTTGACACAGTTCCTTCCTTGGGCGCTGAAATGGAGGGCTGGGTAGAACAATAAACAGTGTGTTATACAGTCCAGTCATACCCGTGCCAGTAGAAATCAGTTCTCCTCAGGAAACTGACCTGTGGCATACAAACTATCACTCAAGTCTCATCGCTGGAGCTGAGCAGTCTTGAGCATGTACTGGTCTTGCAAAAAACCCAGCTTCAGCTCCCAGCACTCAACTGGCTCACAATCCTCTGTAACTTTAGTTCTAGAACATCTGACACACCCTTCTAGCACCCACAGGAATCACAAATGCATTTGGTATATATATGTGCATGCAGGCAAGACATTCATATACATAAAATAAATTATTTTTAAAATGAGTTTTTGAAGTATCAATCAAGATAGGGGAGAACAGTTAGGCCATCTAAGTTCTTACTCCAAGAGTCTCCCAGTCAGTGATTTTTTTTTAATGAGGTCTTATTAGATTTTATTTTTTTAATTTTATTTCATTTTATTAATAACACTATATGCACTTTGTATCCCCCATAAGCCCCTTCCTCCTCCCCTCCCTATTCCACCCTCCCTCCCCCTTCTTCACGTCCACTGATAGGGGAGGTCCCCCTCTCCTTCCTTCTGATCTTAGTCTATCAGATCACATCAGGAGTGGCTGCATTGTCATCCTCTGTGGCCTGGTAAGGCTGCTCCCCCTTCAGGGGGAGGTGACCAAAGAGCAGGCCAATCAGATTATGTCAGAGGCAGTCCCTCTTTCCATTACTATGTAACTCACTTGGACACTAAACTGCTATGGGCTACATCTGTGCGGGGGTTCTAGGTTATCTCCAAGCCTGGTACTTGGTTAGAGTATGAGTCTCTGGGAAGACCTCTGCAGTCAATGATTTTTTACTCTGGCCTTTGAGAATTATACACATGGCTAAGGATAAAAGGATGGATCGGGTATTAAAACCACTCACTCTCCTTTCAGAGGACCAGGATTCAGTTCCCAAACCCCACATAATGGCCCAAAACTGCTTGTAAATTCACTTATAGGGGATCTGACACTTTCTTCTGGCCTCTGCAGATGCTGACTTCACATGGTACACTTGTGGACAAACATTAACACACACATACAAATAAATAAAAAATGAACAGATTGAAAAAAGAAGAAGAATGACTAAATAGTTTATAGAAGGCAACCCTGGAGGCAAGACTGGAACCCTGGGAAAGAAAGCAGATATGGTGTCATCCATCAGTGACACTTTCACAAAGTTAGTTGTTGTAAAATGTTGGTATATACTCACTTATAAGTGGATACTAGGCCTATAAGATAAGATAAACATACTAAAATCTGTACAGCTAACGAAGCTAAACAAGAAGGAAGACCCAGGTAAGATTATCAATCCTCACTTAGAAAGACATATGGGATGGACATTGGAAGTAGGAGAAAACAAGAAACAGGACAGGAGCCTACCATAGCGGGCTTCTGAAAGACTCTATCTAGCAGTGTATCAAAGCAGATGCTGAGACTCATGGCCTTAGAGTGCAGGGAATCATATGCATGAAGGGGGAGTTAGTAAGACCTGGAGAGGACAGGAGCTCCACAAGGACCAAATATATCTGGGCAGAGGGGTCTTTTCTGAGACTGATTCTCCAACTAAGGACCATGCATGAATATAACCTAGAACCCCTGCTCAGACGTAGCCCATGGCAGCTCAGTATCCAAGTGGACACCATAGTAAGGAGAACAGGGACTGTCTCTGACATAAACTCAGTGACTGGCTCTTTGATACACACACACCCCAAACAAGGGAGGAGCAGCCTGGCCAGGCCACAGAGGAGGACATTGCAGCCAGTCCTGGTGAGACCAGATAAGCTAGGTTCAGATGAAGTGGAAAAGGACCTCCCCTATCAATGGACTTAGAGAGGGGCAGGGAGGAGATAAGGGAGGGAAGGAGGGATTGAGAGGGAATGAGGAAGGGGTCTACAGCTGGGATATAAAGTAAATAAACTGTAATTAATATAAAAAATAAAAATTAATTTAAAAAAATGTTGACCTAGAAGATGATCCAGGACACAGGAGGAGTATACACTGGCACTTAGAAGCATGTGAGACTAATGTGAATCCACTTGTGCTGAAAATCACTAGCTCAGAGCTGGGCATACTCTTCCAAACAAGAGTCAGGGAATGGTTCCAGTCACGGCAGTAAAGTTCGGGTGGAACTGGCTAGAGATGAAGAGCTGGGAGTTTCAGGCACCGTCATTGCCTAAGGTCACACTGCACCATCCTATGTGCCATTCACAGACTACCATGCCTGTATATGGAGAGCCATAGAGAAGCTGGGGTGTTTGCTTACTGACTCAGTTACTCACTAGTTAAAGACTGCTGTTAGCACAATTAAAGCCCTTTGCATTTGTAGGTGGCCATGCAGGTGGCAGAACAATTTCTGGAAAAAATTTCTGGAAAAAGCCTCCAGGTAGAATATCAGCTGAAAAGAAATGAGCAGGCATGGGAGTATCTTCAGCTGCAGTGAATCCAGAAACTGGTTAAGAAGACAGTTGAGAATCAACAGCACTTTTTGTCCACCGAGACGCAGCCTTATCAAAGGGTAAAAACAGCAACAACTTTCCCTTGACATCTGCATGAAAATCAAAGTTCATTCCTAAAATCAAAGTTAATTATAAAAATAAAAATTTTTTTAAATAAACTTTTGCACTGACATTCCATCTTCTTAATGAAAATCCCCTTTACTGATGTTGGAGAACAAACCTGGAAAGAAACCAACACACTTATTGCTCTGGCAATTGAAGTATGTAAAATAACAACCGTTTGGCTTGGTTCCCATGTTGAGCACATAGAAACAGTTGGATTTTTTAATTATTATTTTTTGCCCTAATCATTGCTCTGGACCATTACCAGTTTGGAAGCACTCAAAGATGAATTCTTTCTGATGAAAAAGACAGATGCCAAGGATTGAAAATGTGAATTTGGCCAAGGACAAAGCTTGGAGAGGGCACAGAATGATGGCAAAGGTAACTTCTTCCAGGGTATTACAGATTCAACAAGAATTTTTTCCTCAATAGAATTGTTAGGAGCATACTTCTCCTGTGCCTTATAGTAGACTGACTGCTGGTCCCATCCCTCCAGTGAGGCAACTTGCTTTGCAAAGGCCCTATGACATAATTTGCATGGGGGTTTAGACTCTTGACAAACATGGTCATCCATAGGATGGATGCTGCCATTCATCTAGTTCCTGGAATAAACCATAACAGCCTTTAATGAGGAAGTAAGGAAATATCTTCTTCTCCACATTGCTGGAAGTCACTATGTCATTTTTCCAATTGAAAATGAACTCTAAGTGTGCCCTTATGCATAGAAATATGAGTATGCAAAAAACATTATAAATGATTGTGATTTTCTTTAATTGAGCTTTAAGAAATACTAAAAACTACAATGAATAGCATGAAATAGTATGATATTCTAAAATAAAATAGATATGGATATGAAAAGGCAATAAATTGTGGATGTAAAATTTTTACAAAGAATATGGAAAAAATTACATATAATATTTTTGTGTATTATGTATGTGGGTGTACACATATTTGTAACCCCACTTCTAAATGCACTGAAAAGTTCTCAGTTAATAACAAAATGTTCATTATGCTATTCTTGTTTTTATTTGTTATACAAAATATTTCTAAGTATTAATTAACCTGTGGAGAAAGAATGAGAAGGATTATTAATAATGCTAAGACATTTTACTTCACTTCATGTATTCTTATGATTATTCATGTATTCTTATGATTATTGAAATGATTATTGAAATTTTAAATTATGTATTACTTGTCTAACTTAATTAAAGAGAATAAATATGATGAAAATTGTTTCAAAGAAGAAAATCTTATAAATAAAAAGCACTACATTTGGTCAGAATACATATATGAAGGTAACATTTTTTTCATAGTTACTATAATGAGTTACAGTTCCATTATTCAAAATATCAAAAGGCATCACCAGGCAGCTGTTGAGATGCATTCCATGAGTCCCCACCTGAGAACAGCAAAACTGTGCAATCAGCTAACATGATCCCCAAGTGAATCTTGGGCTTGTTAAAGATACATTCCTCTAAACCTACTAAAATCTGTACACCTAAAGAAACTAATCAAAAGAAAGGACTCTTGCTAAAATGCTCAATTCCTATCCAGAAAGGCAAAGAGGATGGACATCAGAAGAAGGAGAAAAGAGGGAACAAGTCAGGAGCCTGACACAAAGGACCTCTGAAAGGCTCTGCCCTGCAGACTATCAATGCAGATGCTGAGACTTATGGGCAACCTTTGGGCAGAGTGCAGGAAATCTTATGAAAGAAGTGAGAAACAGTAAGATCTGGAGAGGATAGGAACTCCACAAGGAGAGCAACAGAACCAAAAAATCTGAGCACAGGGGTCTTTCCTGAGACTGATACTCCAACCAAGGACTATGCATGGAGATAACCTAAGACCCTTGCACAGATGTAGCCCATGGCAGTTCAGTATCTAAGTGGGTTCCATTGTAATTGGAACAGGGACTGTCTCTGACATGAACTGATTGGCCTGCTCTTTCATTACCTCCCCCTGAAGGGGAAGCAGCATTACCAGGCCACAGAAGACAATGCAGCCAGTCCTGATGAGACTTCATTGACTAAGATCAGAAGGAAGGAAAAGAAGACCTCCCCTATCAGTGGACTTGGGGAGGAGCATTCATGCAGAGGGTGTAGGAAGGGAGGGATTGGGATGGGAGGAGGGAGGGAAACACAGGAAGGATACAAAGTGAATAAAGTGTAATTAATAAAGAATAAAGAAAAGATACATTCCTCTCAAACAGAAAGTATATTGTTTTAAGTTTCAATCACTGAAAAATAAACTATTATTTTAAAGTTTCACTTAAAAGTTTTCTTAGTGTTTGAAAAAAACTTAAGCGTTTTTCAAATATAAAAGATAATATGTGGAAAAGCTTTTTACAATATTAATTTTTAAACATGAAGCTGAAAACCAAAATTTTTAGTAAATAAAAAAAGAAATGTCCAATTGATTTAGGGTATCTGGTTTTATGTTGAGGTCCTTGATCCACTTTGACTTTAGTTTTGTGCAGGGTGATAAATATGGATCTATTTTCATTTTTCTGCATGTAGACATCCAGTTGGTCCAGCACCATTTGTTGAAGGTGCTGTCTTTTTTCCATTGAATGGAATTGGCTTCTTTGTAGAATATCGAGTATTCATAGGTGTGTGGATTTATTTCTGGGTCTTCTATGCGGTTCCATTGATCCTCCTTTCTGTTTCTATGCCAGTACCATGCAGTTTTTATTACTGTTGCCCTGTAGTACAGCATGAGATCTGGAATGGAGATACCTCCAGATGATCTGTTGTTGTACAGGATCGTTTTGGAGATTCTGGGTTTTTTGTTTCTCCATATGAAGCTGAGAATCTTTTTTTCAAGGTCTGTAAAGAATTGAGTTGGTATTTTGATGGGAATTGCATTGAATCTGTAGATTGCTTTTGGCAGTATGGCCATTTTCACAATGTTAATCCTACCAATCCATGAGCACGGGAGATCTTTCCATCTTCTGATATCTTCTTCGATTTCTTTCTTCAGAGACTTGAAGTTTTTCTCAAACAGGTCTTTCACTTGCTTGGTTAGAGTCACACCAAGGTACTTTATGTTATTAGTGGCTATTGTGAAGGGTGTTGTTTCCCTAATTTCTTTCTCAGCCTTTTTGTCTTTGGTATATAGGAGGGCTTCTGATTTTTTTGAGTTGATTTTGTATCCTGCCACTTTGCTGAAGGTGTTTATCAGCTGAAGGAGTTAACTCATTGGCACAGGAGACAGCTTCCTGAACAGAACACCAACAGCACAGGCTCTAAGAGCAACAATCAATAAATGGGACCTCATGAAACTGAAAAGTTTCTGTAAAGCAAAGGATACCGTCATCAAAACAAAACGACTGCCTACAGATTGGGAAAGAATCTTCACTAACCCTTTATCTGACAGAGGACTAATATCCAGTATATACAAAGAACTAAAGAAGCTGAAAAGCAGCAATCCAAGTAATCCAATTAAAAAATGGGGAACAGAGCTAAACAGAGAATTCTTGACAGAGGAATATCGAATGGCAGAAAAACACTTAAAGAAATGCTCATCCTCATTAGCCATCAGGGAAATGCAAATCAAAACGACCCTGAGATATCACCTTACACCCATCAGAATGGCCAAGATGAAAAACTCAAGCGATAACACATGCTGGAGAGGTTGTGGAGAAAGGGGAACCCTGCTCCACTGCTGGTGGGAATGTAAACTGGTACAACCACTCTGGAAAGCTATCTGGCGCTTTCTAAGACAAATAGGAATAGTGCTTCCTCCAGACCCAGCTATACCACTGCTAGGTATATACCCAAAGTTTGTTCAAGTACACAAAAAGGACACTTGCTCAACCATGTTTATAGCAGCTCTATTTGTAATAGCCAGAACCTGGAAACAACCCAGATGTCCATCAACGGTGGAATGGGTACAGAAATTGTGGTATTTTTATACAATGGAATACTACTCAGCAATCAAAAAGGAGGAAATCATGAAATTTGCAGGCAAATGGTGGGATCTAGAAAAGATCATTCTGAGTGAAATATCCCAGAAGGAGAAAGACAAACATGGGATATACTCACTTATATAGACCTATAAGATATGATAAACATAATGAAATCTATACACCTAAAAAAGATAATCAATTGAGCGGACATGGGGTAAGATGATCAATCCTCGTTTAGAAAGACAGATGGGATGTGCATTGAACGTATGACAGGAGTCTACTGAGCGCATCTGAAAGACTCTAACTAGCAGTGTTTTCAAAGCAAAGACTCATGACCAAACCTTTGGCAGAGTACAGGGAATCATAAGAAAGAAGGGGAGTTAGTCTGATGGGGAAAGGATAGGAGCTCCACAAGGACCAAATATATCTGGGCACAGGGTCTTTTCTGAGACTGACATTCAACCAAGGACCATGTATGGATATAACCTAGAACCTCCACTCAGATGTAGCCTGTGGTAGCTCAGTAACCAATTGGTTTCCCAAAGTGAGGGGAACAGGGACTATTTCTAACAGGAACTCAATGACTGGCTGTTTGGTCTCCCCACCCCCGAAGGGAGGAGCAGTCCTGTTAGGCCACAGAGGAGGGCTTTGCAGCCAGTCCTGAAGATACCTGATAAAACAGGATCTGATGAATGGGGAGGAGGTCCCCCCCATCAGTGGACTTGGAAAGGGGCACGGTGGAGATGAGGGAGGGAGGGAGGGAGGGACTGGGAGGGAATGAGGGATCGGGACACGGCTGGGATACAGAGTTAATAAAATGTAACTGATAAAAAAAAAAATAAAATAAAATAAAATAAAATAAAGGAAAATAAATAAATAAATAAATAAATAAATTCTAAAAAAAAAAAGAGCTTTGAAAAGTCTCAGTAAAAAAAAAAAAAAAAAAAAAGAAATGTCATTTACCTATTTTAAGAAGTTAAATCCATATTTGTAAATCGTGGTATTTTCCTTCTATGTTTCCACTTCCTACATGGAAATTCAGCCAAGTCAAGATGTCTTAAGTCCTTATTCCCAGGGTACTCAATCAAGAACAGCATGAAGAAGAGGACACACAGGGCATGAGCTGACACGACAAACGGCATTAACTTCATGCTTGCAGTAAATCAAGTCCATCCCCATCACCCCTCCACAAGCTCTCAGCACAGCTTCACCTGATCTCCTATAAGCATTAATCAGTGGAAACTCCCTGGTCCAGGTACGGCTCTTTCTCTAATAATTCCTTATTGCAAGGGTATGCATGGACTGTGGTTATGTTCCTTATGATATCCCTAGAATAAGGATATTCTCCTGTTGTCCTGGCAACCAGAAGTAGCACAGTGCTGTGCTTGTTGGCCAGTGGTTCTGCTTTAGTTTCTGTTATGCTTTTAGATCCTCAAACTTTGTGGCCAAACAAATACAATATTTTTACTACTAGTCTTTTTCTGTCTCTGTCTCTGTCATCTCTCTCTGATTTATTTTGTGTTTATTACTTACATTTATTGCATATTGTACTGTGATATATAAGGACATTTTCATGTAGTTGTGCATAGCACACTGTGTTTCCATTCTGGTGCTGGAAGTGGTAGGAAGACTTCGACTGCGTGTTGCCTCCAGCTGTGCCTCTTTCTTTCCTATCCCTGCAAGACAGTCTTTGTATTTTGAAGTCTCTGGGTATAACCTAGGCTATAGAATTAATTGCTATAACCTCTTTCCATGCAGTATCGGAATGAACTGTTTACTGCCATAGCAAACCATCATAGTGCTCCACCATCCCATGTAGCATATCAATTTATCCACCACTTCTGTAACTCAGCAAGATTTCCTTTGAGTGAAATATTTGGAAAGGAGGCTGGGGAAATGACTCAGTCATTAAAATGCCCCTCACTCCAAGCAGGAGGACCTGAATTTAGATTCCCACCACCCATTCTAATATAAAGCCAGGTATGGAGATGAAAACCTGTAATTCCAGCTTGGGATTGAGTGAGACATATGGATCCCCAAAACTCACTGGCCTGCCAGCTAGTCAGCCTCGTATAGACAGTGAGCCTCAAGTTCAATAAAAGACCTTTTCTCAAGAAAAACAAAACATTAAGTTTAACTAAATTTTTAAGAGTAGAGAGTGATTGAAGGAAAGACTCGTTGTCAGCCTCTGACCTCCACATACACACAGATATGCATGTGCACTGACATGTATGTGTGCACATCCATACTAAGTACATGCGATACACACAAGCAATACAGCATACTCACAAACAAGCACAACACCTTGGTATTTTTTTTTCTCTGGCAGCAATGTCTTAGTTACCTTTCTATTGCTGTAATAAGACACCATGCCCAAGGCAAATTGTAAAAGAAGTTTATTTGGGGCTTGTGTCAGAGGGTGAGTCCATGGCTATCATGGTTGGAAGGATGACAGCATATAGGCAGGCATGGAGCAAGCAAAAGCAGAAGGTGAGAGTTTATATTTTAATGCACAGCCAGGAGGCAGAGACCTAACATGGAATCATGTGATCTCTTGAAATCGCAGTCTATGGCCCCAGTGATATGCTTCCCCAACAAAGCCATACTTCCTAACCGTTCACAAATAGTTTTACCAACCAGCTCCCAAGTATTCAAATATCTCAACCTAAATGAGCCATTCTCATTCAAACTACACAAGGACACTGCTTAATAAAATTCCTAACAAACATACATGAAATATAAGGTTCCTGCCTCTAGAGTCCATTCCTACTGACATCCAAGAACAATAGATAGTTCAGATATGTAGTATCCATTTTCATGGATGGAACAAGGACTGTGCCTCACTTTGAGATATACATATCAGACATTATCTCAAGAGCTGCTGTTCAGAATGACCTCTTCCACAGTGAATTTGACCTTAGAATGAGTTCTCCAAGTCTTTGTTGTCCTAAGTATAGCTTGTGGATCAAAGCCTCAACATCACCTGAAAACCAAAATTCTGGGATTCTGTCAAGTTTTAATTTCAAAAAATTCAATATGTCACATTCTATAAAATTCATCCATTCAAGGGAGGTGATTCAATAGGCTGATCATGTTTTGAAAACATGATAGAATGTCATCATTATTTCCAGAATATTGACAGAGCTCCAAAAAAGAAATCCTAGATCCATAGAGTCATGTCACACTTTCTTCTAGACAACTGCTAATCTATTGTCTATTCTAGATATTTTAAATAAATTTCATATAAGAGAAATCTTAAACATTATTTTCAAAACTTAGTTATGGAGTGGAATGTTATCAGTACTTTGTTTTTTCAACTGGTTAATATTTCTTATGACTCTACTACATTCTCTTTGTCCACTTCTAAGCTGATAAGCTTAGCCGATAAGCTGATAAGCATTATATTGACATATTTGCTTGCTATAAACGATGCTGTTGTGAACACTCATGTAGGAGATTTTGTTCACACATTTAAAAAATTATTATCCACATGCTAGGAATGAAACTGCTTGGTAATATTTTGACCCTGTGTTTGAGTTTTGTGGCGGTGTTCTGAGTGGCTGTACCACTGTCAGTTGAGTTTTGTGGCGGTGTTCTGAGTGGTTGTACCACTGTCAGTTGAGTTTTGTGGCGGTGTTCTGAGTGGTTGTACCACTGTCAGTTGAGTTTTGTGGCGGTGTTCTGAGTGGCTGTACCACTGTCAGTTGAGTTTTGTGGCGGTGTTCTGAGTGGTTGTACCACTGTCAGTTGAGTTTTGTGGCAGTGTTCTGAGTGGCTGTACCACTGTCAGCTGCTTTCAGCAGTGAGTAGGGCTCTGTGTTCTTTCTATCCTCTTCAACACCTGGCCCATGCTCTTAGGCATTACCATCCTAGCTTTCTTAGTTTGTTTTCTATAGTTGTAATAAAACACCATGACCAAGGCAACTTGTAAAATAAAACATTTAATTGGGCTTACAGTTTCATATAGTTAGAATCCATAATAGCAAATCCAAGGCATGGTGACAGGAACAGCTGAAAGCTTACATCTTGGTTCCTAAAAAAAGAAACAAAATGCACACAGAGAGACTACTGGGATGGCCCTGGGGAATTTTGAAACCTCAAAGCTGGCCCCATTGACACTCCTCCTCCAACTAGACCTCGCCTTTTCATCCTTCCCCAAACAGTTCCACAAAGTGCAACCAAGTATTAGAATATATTAACCTAAGAGGGCCATATGTCAAATCACCAGGAAGCTGATTGGAAATGTGACATCACTATGCTTTGGGCTGGTGCTTTCCTAGTAACTAGTGATTTAAACCCTTTGTTGGTCATTTTTATAAGATCTTTTATAAGATTTTTGCAAAAATTTCTATATAAATATATTTTTCATTTAGTTTTCTGTTTGCTATTGTTGTAAGCTATTGTGTATTCCAAATACTATATTGCCAAATATAAGACATACAAATAATTTGCACATTCTGTGGTTGTGCTTTTACTTTCTTGCTAGCACCATTTGTAGTACAGTTTTCCCTTTCATAATACTCAGTTTGTCTATTTTTCCCTTGGTTATTTATGTACTAGCTTTCAAGCCTGAGAAACCATACCTAATTGAAAAGTCATAAGATTTACTTTTATGCTCTTTTCTAAAAGTATTTTTTTGTTTTTATATAATGTATGAAATAACATTTTTCTCTTCTCCCAAATCCTCACATTACCCCTCTAGCTACCCACTCTACTTCACATTTGTTCATTCTCTCTGTCTCTGTCTCTCTCTCTCTGGCTCTCACTTTCTCCAAAATTAAAAAATAACAAAAATTGAAAACTAAAGCAAATAAAAAACAAGTTTTATAATTTTATCTTAATACAGAACTTTGATACTATGAGTTGCTTCTAAGACAAGATGTGATATAGATTCCAACTACATCCTTTTGTATCCTTTTGTAAGAGTATCATTTATTGAACAGGCTAGTTTGCTCCATTAAATTGTCCAAACAAGTGACACAAATCTAGGGTGTAGGTTTAGTTTTAAACTATCAGTTCTATTCCGTGGATTAGTTTTCTATTTTTTATGCCCATTCCACACTGTTTTCTTTGCTATAGATTTGTAGTAAGGTTTGAAATCAGAGGCATTAGTTCTCCATTTTTTTCAAAATTGGCTTGTTTTTTAATTTAAACTTATAAATAAAAGCAAATATGTACATATTAACACAATGGTATGTGAGTTTCTTGTATATGCACACATTGTATAATGTTTTCCTCAATCAAATTAAACATATCTCCTCCTGTATCGATCACATTTTGAAGTTAAAAATTTCAAGATAATAACCTTCTGAATACATTGTGCAGCCCTCATCTACCACCACCACCATGGCATCCTAAATGGTCCTGGTCTCAGAAGCTGAATTGCACATTCCATGGGTGCTATGTGAGTCAGCAAAGAGCAGTGGCATCCAGGTCTCTTCACTCACATCTAAAGCCACTGTCCCAGATGACAGGAAGTAATTTTTTCTATGGCTGAATTTTGTTCCATTTTATATATGTGCCAAAGTTCTTTCCTTTAAAAAATATTCTACATATTAGTGTATATGTATGAGAGGGGGATAGAGAAGAGAGGGAGGAGGTGACAGAGGAAGGAAGAGGAGAGAAGAGAGAGAGGGGGAAAGAGGTAAGAAGTGGGGGTTGACCACATGCAACAGTGCATGTGTGGGACTCTCTCCTACCGTGAGTCAGGGGATCAAACTCAGGCTACAAAACTTGCAGAATATATGCTGCTGGACCATTTCACTGTCCCATTTATACATTTACTTTGTCCATTCACATGAGGTACATTGTTTCATCTCCTTATTAACTATTATAAATAATAGTTTATTATTTATAAAAAAGGATGGCAGTGCAGCAATATTTCACATGTTGTTTTTTGTTCCTTTGATTACATATCCAGAAATAGAACTATTGGAGGATATGGCATCTCTATTCCATTTTTTCCATGTCACCATCAGTCTTGTTAAGTCTTTTTAATAACAGCCAGTTGTGTCAATTCCCAGTCCTTTGTAAACCCACATATATTATAGTATTGGCTTGTTAATTTCTACCAAAATGCATCTGGGATTTTGGTTAGCACTATGTTGAATATAGAAATCAATGTTTCAACAAATTTGAGCTTTTCAACCTATGGCTCTCTTTCATTGATCTAGTCTTTGATTTCCATCAACATTGATATAGTGTCCTTTTGCAAGTCTTGTACTTACTTTGTTGATATTTTTCTATTTTGTTGTATTATAAATGTAATTATATCACTTTCTAATTAATGACCTTGCATCTTAAAAACCTTCATTTTCAGCAAGACCATTAGATTATTTTTAAGCCTGATGACAGTTTAAGAAATACTACTGTATTGAGACACTCAAAACTCAATCCAGTGTCATTCTAACACAGTGTTCCCTCATCTTGTTGCATAAAGCTGCTGGTTTTCCAGTAAGGACTCGAGGCATTATTGTGACAGAAAACAGTATCTGAAACTAAGCTACTAGTTGACTCAACAGATTAAAGGTTTTTAAGAGGATGCAATCAGATAATATAATAAGAGTGTTCTAATTTACATACAGTAGGAAATTACTATTAAATAACCATTTAATTTAGTATGCTATGATGCTGACTTGTCCCAAATTATTTGAATAAGTAAGTGATTTGAAATAATATTGACAATTTTTCTCTCCATTTCATTTTTAATGCATTTTCATTTTTTAACATCAAAAATTATAGTACTTAGAGCCTATAATGAGTATGCTTCTTGTACCTCTTTTTCTTCTTTCTCTTTCCAGATATGACATCAATTACCCCCATGATGTTGAACAAAATAGTCAGTCTTTCTCACTTAATAATTCTACTGAGAAATGAAGGAGCTGAAACAAATTTAATTAGTGTTTTCTCTCTTTTGGTTCTACCTTAGATAATTCTAAGTTTCTGCCATTTCCATTGAATTTTATGAACTATATATTATTGTGTCAAGTGGAATTTATAAGAAGTCTCATAATAAAGCTCAGGTCTAGTGTGTCCGTACATAATTATGGATATAGCCAAAGTCAATGCAGCATTTACAGTCATGACATACTTCCTTCCATTGTAGTTTTAGGAAACAATGGTTGATGAGCAAATTAAATGCAGAATTCCTTGACATCCATTGAAAAGAGATTTATCTGTGGAGCTTCTCAAATTAACTTGTTCTGTGCATTCTCCTCTCCTTAGTATACAATCACTACATGAGCATGGAAGGTGGGTGATATCATACTGTCCAAAGCAGAAGCAAATATTTTAGTTTTTTAAAAAACTCACAAACTGTAAGCCTTTAGTGTTCATCGTCTTGTGAGTTCTGGAACAAAGCTCCACCAACAACAGTGCCTTGTAACTCACGCAGTGGATTTACACCTAGGTTAATGCAAAGCCAAAACAAGTGTGTAAACAACATTGTAACAGGGCCCCAGAACTTAGCACAACTGAATCCATGACGAAAGTACCATTCAGGCTGTAAAACAGCATGTAGACACTACCACCTGTCAAAACTAAAAGAAAGGCTAAGCCCACAAAGTCCCTATAGTTTTGGCTGTTGTAGTTCTGCTTCTGGTTAATTTTGTGCTTAAAATCTCACCCTTAAAAAGGCTCAGTACTACATTGGGATCCCAAACACCCAATGTAGTTGCAGGAAAGCTAATAAAGACTTTTTATTGGTCTAAACCCATGTCCAAGCAGTCTTCTCTGGTGACTACTTCACAACAACATGGTCATCTTTAAAATAACCCCCATTTTTGTTATAGCTCTCATTTTTCTTGTTGTTTAAAGAATTAAACTTTTTCATGTGCAATCTCTAGTCTATGATAAGATTTTTCTGTGTTATTAAAATAGTAGACATATTATTTAGTCAATTACTTTGATTACTTTTACTGTCCATTTACCACAAATTAGAATCATCTAAGTAGGAACACATCTGAAAAATCATCCTCATTGCTTTGAGATTATGTAAAAAAATGTAGCCCACTGTGGGCAGCACCTTCTGATAGCAGTCCAGATAAAAGGAACATGACAAAAGTGTTGGTATAATGTTCTTTTGAAATGTATACACCTTACCTTTGTTCATTCAAATGCTAATATCTCTTCCCTACTCTCTGGTTTCAATCTGGACATTGCATTGTGATACATATTCTAAGCATCACCTGTCTGAACTCTGTGTAAACATGCCAAATAAAGCAACTAGCCACAATGTTGAGCAATAGAAAGGAAGCAGGAAGAGAGGGAGGAGCCAGAGGACAGGAAGTTGGGAGGCAGAGGAGGAGGAGAGAAGGGCAGAGAGAGAGTGGGGAGAGCAGAGCTAGAGAAGTCTTGGAATGATGTGGAGAGATGGACTGGACCTAATATATCACTAAAAACAAGTATAATGTTGGAAATCTAAATGTTAGGAAATAATGAGGGCTTGGAGATTTAGGATGGAGTAACTATTGTCCAGCACTGTGTTCTGGGTTAATTAAATAAATCCCAGTCTCTGTGTGGTGATTTGGGTGTACAGCTGTTTAGGATTAACAGCAGCCTCACCAGAAGATACATCAATAGCAAATATTAAACACCCGTTTACAACACAAAAGAAAGAACATCTTAGCTCCTGCAACTGTTGATTTGCTGCCATTGCTGCTGCTGCTGCTGCTGCTGATGATGATGATGATGATGATGATGGTGACAATGATATCGGAACAAACATTTCCAAGTTTTCATCCTGGACTAGCGACCAGCAGCTCTCCAGGAACCTTCTGGATTTCTGTCACCAGACTGAGACTGGTGGACTGAGAAACTACCAGTTCTTGACACCCTGCCCTGAGAATGAGACTCATTGTAGAACTATTTCTGCTACTGAGACACTCAACTTCAAGGACTGACTAACTACTAGGTTCTCAGCTCTCAGGTGTGATTTTTGTAGCTGTTACTTTTAAATTCTTACAGATATTAATTTTTATTAATTTTGACTTATTAAAGTTTTGTATGTTAATCCCATTGGTTTTGCTCCTTTAGAGAGATCAAGAAAATCCAAGCATTAGCAGTATTAGCACATGTGGTGGTTTGAAAGAAAATCACTTCCATGGGCTCATAGGGAGTGATGCTATTGGGAGGTTTAGCCTTGTTGGAGTGGGTATGGCTTGATTGGAGGAAGAACATTCACTAGGGGATAGGTAGGCTTGGAGGTGTCAGAAGCTCAATCCAGACCAAGTGGTTCAGTCTTCCTGCTGCCTGATGATCCAAAGGAACTCTTAGCTTCTTTTTCAGTACCATGTTCACCTGCATGCTGACATGCTTCCCACCAAGGCAATAATGGACTAAACCTCTGATACTTTTGGCCAGCCCCAATTAAATGTTCTCCTTACAAGGGTTGCCATGGCCTTGGTGTCTCTTCACAACTATAAAAACCCAAACTAAGACAGCATGGAAACTATCAACTGGTCCTCATGGGTGGTCAATGATGGCATCTTAGTGGAATAGCAGGACCATGAGGGCTTCTATTGATGAAGTCAATAGCTGTTTCTACCAAGGTGCTGGACAGACAGTGAGAGCAAGATATTTAAATAATTACATATCTGCAAACTTCATTATAGCTCATGCTTTTCTAGACTCTAATTAACCTGAACTAAGTAGCACTTCTTAAGAAAGCCTATAAACCACCATGCTTTATTTTTAATTAATTAATTTTAAATTGGCAGGCTCCTATTTTCTACTTCTCCTTTGCTCAACTGGATCACAGCTTCTACTCATTAGCTAATCTCAGAGATTCCCTATAGAAATTTCTGAATTTGGGTGGACCTATTTGCTCACATTCAAGAAGTAAAAAGAATAAACAGGAAGTGGCCAGCCTTGCTTTCTTATTGTGTCTGTTGCCGGAGATCAAGCATGGAGTCCCTTTTCTTTGGAAATCTCTACATAAGATGCAGTCACACCATCTCTGTGTTCTGTAACATATTACATATAGATGGCAACTGCCTCTCATCTGGAGTTTCCTGCACAGACCTCTGTTCTTGTGTGTCCTAATTGTGTTTAGGAAGAATTCAAGAACCAAACTGTAACTTCCCCTAAATACTGTCTTTTCTATTCTCCCTTCCCTAACCACATCCCCCATTTATACCTCCTGCAGCATGATTAGAAGTGGGAGAGAGACAATCAAGCATTTTATATCAGACCTTGTGTGGAGTATTCCTGTGGTCATTTGGCTGTGGGGTGATTGTGGAGAGCTGCTCATTTGTCAGACTGCTTTGCTATTGAGTTCTCAGCTAAAAAACATATTTTCACTTGGGACTTCACCTGGAGACAGAAATAGGCACGATGTTTTGCCAAGCTCACTTCCTTTTGTTTGTGTGAGGATTACACAGACAGGTGGTTGAGGTAAGTAAGTTTGACTTCTCCATGAACCTCTTCATTTTATTGAGGTGCTTTGCTCTGACTATAAAAAACTGTAGAATAAACCTGTGTGACAGTTTCCACTGGCAGCTCCCTCGAACTAATCCCACGTGTAGTGTGTTGGTTTTATTTTCTTTCAGTCCTCACTCCCCACTCAAGAACTGTTCAACTCTGCCAGCAGGCTCCAGCAGATGATCTTGAGACAGTAAAACCTGGCATCTCCAGCATTATTCACATTGTATGCACAGATACCTTGTTGAAGACAGAGTGTTCTTTACCCTCTTGACAGGCCTTGGCCTTCCACATCCTCAGAATTATCAATATTTATATTTGATTTATCTTTTAGTTAATCAGCTGTTATTCCTAAACCAGCTGTATACCCAAATCACCACACAGAGACTAGGATTTATTTAATTAACCTAGAACACAATGCTGGGCAATAGTTGCTCTATCTTAAAACTCCAAGCCCACATAGTTTCTTCCATTCATATTTCCCACATTATACTTGCTTTTAATCATATCTTAGGTCTGGTTCATCTCTCCTCCTGGTTCAATGTCCTCCCCTGCTGATCTCTGCTCTCCTACTCTTCCCACTTGCTTCCTTATTCTCCCCTACTGTCCAAGATGTCATCCTATTTTTTCCATTGCTCAGCATCATAGCTGGTTGTTTTATTGACAACACAGAGAACAATGGTGGTGATATGTTTACACAAACTTGAGACATCACAATGCAATGTCCGGATTGAAACCAGATAGTGGGGTAGATAAATCAGCATTTGAATGAACAAGGATAAATTTTATACATTCCACAAGAACATTATAACTACAATCTACATTTTATCTAAGATCCCCAAATAATTCCTAAGCAGTTCAAAGCACCATCTTCCAGATTCTGAGTTGTCATTGCTCATAAAAACTAATTAAAATAAAAATTTAAACAGATGATTAAAATAAAATGTATTCTCAGCTGAAAAGCTGTCTGTACCCTAAAAGAGTCTCCTAGTCTCTAGGAAAAATTAATAAAGTGCCAACCTAAATACACCCTGGTTATTTTCCAAAAACTTATATAATGGAAAGGAAATGTTTCAAATTTTAAGGAAGAAACTTAGAGAATAGAAATTTCAAATGTTCAATAAGAGTTTAATGCTTATTAAGTGGAAGGAAATGAAGGTGTTTGAGAATAGTAGAAAACATTTATGGTGCCCAGAAGGAAAAAAAAAACTGACTCCAGAAATTCAAACTATAACAAAGATAAATAATATTTATAAATAAACATATTTACAGATTGCAAAATTCAAAGAATCTAGCCTTCAAGTACTCAGCTGAGACAATTTTGTAGATATAAATTTAGTCACAAGCAAATGATCCAAATAGATCATTTAATGGCCTAAAATGAAAAGAAGAAAGTGTAGATGACATACTTGTAATCTCAGTTACTTTAAAGGCTAAATCCAGAGGCTCATTTGAAGTTAGAAAGGATTAGGCCAACCTAAAAAACTTGGCGAGACTGGTTTGCTTATTATTGTTTTAAAGCAAGGAAGTTTACAGCTTCAGTTGGTGAATCACATAGCAAAGGCAATAGCAGTTTGATACATGATCTATAATCAATTCTTCATCATACTCTTGGGAAGGGAATATGTTTCATTTTTTTTCTTTAAAAATCACTACCCAAACCTCATGGCTAAAAACAGCAAAAACTATTTCCTGATTTCTGTGGACTCAACTTCTCTGAAAGTCAGGCTTGTTCTGAGTTTCAATTGCTGGGATTAAAGAGGGCAGCCTCCAGACTACAGCCAGCAAGACTGCAGCTGAAGGATCTACTTCCTAGATGTCAGGTCATGGCTGGTGGATAGAGCCTTCAGTTTCTCAGCACCCTCAAATAAAACATTCCAAGAGTTAGAAGCTATGGTGACTTTTGCGGCCTCATCTCTGATGTCCCACTGTCCTTTCCACTACATTACATTTATTAGAAACAAGAAACAACATGTGTTGAGTGGGAAAGGGAAGGGACTTGAACTGTGTTTCTCAGTGGTTAGAAGATAATTCACATCACCTCAATATAATCACCATTTTCACAGGAGCACGGGTTCTTTCCTCATATTTACATGGAAAACCAGAAATGCTGCTGGAATAGCCAGACTTAAGTATGGAAGCCCATCACCATGACTCTAAGTGAGAGCAGAAGAGATACTATGTAGTAGTAATAGGCCAAAGTTGGGACTCAGGTGTATCAAGAAACACCAGCAGATAAAGTAAAAATTACTAGCAATATAAGTCAAGTATAATAGAGCATTCTTATTACAGAGGACTTGATACATTATAAACTGAATCAATTTTTAAAATGGTCAACCATAGAGGAGAATGGAATAATACAATAAAATTGATGAAATATATTAATTTCATTCCCCAGATAATATACTTTGTATGTCTTTTTTGAGGTATTTCTTAAAATTAATAGTTCCACTATCTGATTATAATGTATCAAATGCAAATTACTTCAATATGATCAAGAGTTTAATTAATGTAAACTCATACAACTACTAGGAAAATCAATCTGTTGCTTTCTCAGACAATTAGGAATAGCACTTCCTCAAGATCCACCTATAGCAGCCCTAGGCATATATTCAAAACATGCTAGGAATACAACAAGGACATTTGCTCAACCATGTTTGTAGCAGCTTTACTCATAATAGCCAGAATCTGGAAACAACCCAAATACCCCAAATATCCAACTGAGGAATGGATACAGAAATTGTCGTACATTTACACAACGGAATACTACTCAACAATTAAAAAAACAAGGAAATCATGAAATTTGCAGGCAAATGGTGGGAACTAGGAAAGATCATCCTGAGTGAGGTAACCCAGAAGCAGAAAGACACACATGGTATATACTCTCTTATAAGTGGATATTAGACATATAATATAGGATAAACATACTAAAATCTGTACACCTGGAGAAGCTAAGCGAGAAGGAGGATCCGGGTAAGATAATCAATTCTCATACAGAAATGCAAAAGGGATGGACATCAGAAGAAGGAGAAAACAGGCAACAGGACAGGAGCCTGCCACAGAGGGCCTCTGAAAGACTACCCAGAAAGGTATCAAAGGAGATGCTGAGACTCATAGCCAAACTTTGGGCAGAGTGCAGGGAATCTTATGAAAGAAGGGGGAGATAGGTAGACATGGAGATAGGTAGACAGGAGCTCCACAAGGAGAGCAACAGATCAAAAAATTCTGGGCACAGGGATCTTTTCTGAGACTGATACTCCAAACAAGGACCATGCATGGACATAGCCTAGAACCCCTAGCACCCCTGCGCAGATGTAGCCCATGGCAGCTCAGTTTCCATGTGTGTTCCCTAGTAATGGGAACAGGAACTGTTTCTGACACGAAGTCAGTGTCTAGCTCTTTGATCACCTCCCCCTGAGGGCAAAGCAGCCTTACTAGGCCTTACTAGAGAAAAACAATGTAGCCAGTCCTGATGAGACCTGATAGGCTAGGGTCAGAGGGAAGGGGATGAGGACCTCCCCTATCAGCGGACTTGGGTTGGGGCATGGGAGGAGATGAGGGAGGGGAGGTGGGATTGGGAGGGGAGGAGAGAGGAGTCTACATCAGGGATACAAAGTGAATAAACTGTAAGACTAAGAAAACAGGAAAGAAGTTAGGAACCTGCCACAGAGGGCCTCTGAAAGGCTCTGCCTTGCAGACTATCAAAGCAGATGCTGAGACTTATGGCCAACTGTTGGGCAGTGTGCATGGAATCTTATGTAAGAAGTGGGAAATAATAAGATCTGGAGAGGACAGGAACTCCACAAGGAGAGCAACAGAACCAGAAAATTTGAACACAGGGGTCTTTCCAGAGATTCATACTCCAACCAGTACCATGCATGGAGATAACCTAGAATCCCTGCACAGATGTAGCCCATGGCAGTTCAGTGTCCAAATGGGTTCCATAGTAATGGGAACAGGGACTGCCTCTGACATAAGCTGATTGGCCTGCTCTTTGATCACCTCCCCCTGAGGGCGGGGGCAGAAGATGACAATGCAGCCACTCCTGATGAGATCTGATAGACTAAGATCAGAAGGAAGGAGAGGGGTACCTCCCTTATCAGTGGACTTGGGGAGGGGCATGCATGAAGAAGGGGGAAGGAAGGTGGGATTAGGAGAGGAGGAGAGAGGGGTTTATGGGGGATACAAAGTGAATAAAGTGTAATTAATAAAAGTTAAATATATATATAAATACATTTTATTAAAAAGAAAATTTAGCAACATACTCCATCTTGGCATCAAGAATAACACCACAAGTAATATTACCTTTCTGTATGAAGCAATCAAAAGTCTAATTAATACTAAGATCAGGAGATACAAAATGAAAGCCTGTTTAAGAAAAAAACATATAACTTTTAGGGCCCATATTAATAACTGTGTCAGAGATAAAAGTTTCTTGCCTAAAAATTAATTTTTTTAAAAAAAGCACATACAGTGAATAATCTTACTATGAGATAATAAAGGCAAATAGCTGAATTTAATGAAAATAAACCAACAAAATACACTAGAAAATATATATAATAAAATCACCTTCTTTGTAAGGATCCGTGAAGTAGGGCAGCCTTTGTGATTCTGGTTAAAGGAAAAAGCTGCACCCATAATCAAGAAAGTAGGAGACACAACCACACCATGTGAGAAGCTACAAGAATTATGAGTGAACTGATAGTTCTATGTCAGTCTATTTAAAAATTTGCATAAACTGTTATGAATTACTGGAACTGATCCTTTTCGAATTTAAAAATCCCAAATAAATGAGTATCTGTGCAATAAGTGGACACAGTGATTAAAAGTGTCTCATTAGAAATACAGACCAGAATATTCTCTAGTTAGATATTCTGTCCATCTTTAAGTAATAAGCAGTCCTGCTTGATCTACTTCAGAATGCAAAAAATGAGAAAAGCCTTAGAAATAGATGAGACTATTCAGAAGAACTGAGACTGATATTGTGAAAACGTGCAGAGCAATTCTGAGATATTCATTCTTCAAGAGATCCTAGAATAGCTTTTTTCTAAGCCAGAGAAAGTGTATGTTCTTATCAGAATATAATTATCCACAAATTGCTCCTATTTTAAAGAAATCATTCTTCAGCCCTCATTCAAGACTCAGAACTGCGGAGGTGTAAAGTCAAGGTAGACTGCCAATGGGAGTGTTAAGTGGTGTTTTCTCTTGTCAACCAATTTATTTCTCACTTCAAAAATCCTTGGACATGTTATTATTTATCATTTGAAAAGATACAAAGTATATGTTATTGATATGTGACTATTGATATTTGTACAACAAAGTTTTAAATGCCTGTGCAGAATGAGCTGATACCAGCCTTCCCCAAAACATTAATGCAAGGGAAGGCTTTAGAACAGACAATTTTGTGAAGAATTGTGAAAGAAGAGAGAAGCAGTAAGAAACCCCTGACAGCTTTACCTTGATCCAATATTAGCATGCACTTAAAACTCAAAAATTTTAGAAATTAAAAAATTTTTGTCTTTAATTAAATATGCCATCACACACTGGCATGTCTTGCAAGTTACCAATAATCTCCTAATTTGAATTAATTAACAGGCTATGCACTAATTACTTAAGGTTTGCTTTCCAGATCAGCAAACAAAAATTTCAGAACTTTTGGTAGCAAATGCATGTTGTTAACAAAGAATGAAAATTGCAAATTGTTCTACTTTACCAGGAGGCAGTTGCTAGGATGGAAACCTGTGGCTCAGAGAGGCAAAGAAAGAACCCAACTGATCTTCCCACTCTACCTCTGTCCCAGAGGAAAATGCCAAAAAGCCGAAAACTCAAGGACAAAAGCTTACCAAGCTGAGCTGACAGCCCAGGAGCAAAAGGCCTGCTAGCTCACCTGACAGTCCAGGAAGAAAAAGACAAAATGTAAAAACCAAAGAGCTCTTTCCCTTCCCACTGTCTTAAATACCTTTCAACTCAAAGTCTATCTGTTAAGTCCCTGTCATCTGGTTACTTTATTAAATCCTGTGTACAGAAAACTCCTGATTGTTTCCTTCTTCTGGCTTTCAGAAGCCCTCTGTAGACGGTTCCTGGGTTGTTTCCTGTTTTCTTCTTCTGATGTCCATCCTCTTTGCCTTTCAGGATGGGGATTGACCGTTTTAGTTAGGGTCCTCTCTCTTGCTTAGTTTCTTTACCTACCACAGAGGGCCTCTGAAAGCCTCTGCCCTACAGACTATCAAAGCAGACGCTGAGCCTGATGGCCAACTGTTGGGCAGAGTGAATGGAATTTTATGTAAGAAGTGGGAAATAGTAAGAGCTGGAGAGGACAGGGTCTCCACAAGGAAAGCAACAGAACAAGAAAATCTGAACACAGGGGTCTTCTCAGAGACTCATATTCCAACCAAGGACTACTCATGGAGATAACCTAGAACCCCTGCACAGATGTAGCCCATGGCAGTTCAGTGTCCAAGTGGGTTACATAGTAATGGGAAGAGGGGCTGCCTCTGACATAATCTGATTGGCCTGCTCTTTGATCACCTCCCCCAAGGGGGAAGCAGCCTTACCAGGCCACAGTAGAGGACAATACAGCCACTTTTGATGTGAACTGATAGACTAAGATCAGAAAGGAGAGGAGAACCTCCCCTATCAGTACTTGGGGAGGGGCATGCATGCAGAAAGAGGAGGGAGGGTGGGATCGGGAGGGGAGGAGGGAGGGGCTTATGGGGGATACAAAATGAGTAAAGTGTAATTAATAAAATAAAATAAAAAGAAAAAGAAAACTCCTGGATTAAAGGCATGTGCTAGGGCAGAGCTACACTGTAATCACCTGTTTACAATAAACAAAGTTTTTTGGATTAAAGGTATATGTTAGGGCTGAACTATAACAAACAAGAAACAGATTTTTAAGGTGCACAATCTCAGGGTTCATAGTGGAATCAAATATCCTCCAACAAATGCAGTTTACTCATTGAGATTTAATGACAATTTTGGTTTTTGTTTGTTCATTAGTTGTTTGTTTGGTTGTTGCTATCTTGAGATAGAGTTGCTCTGTATATCAATCTCTGGCTGTCCCTCACCTGCCTCTGTCCCCTGAATGCTGGGATTAAAAGTGTGGATCACTACACCCGGCGATGACAATTTTTATAAACACGAGCGAAATAATTCAAGAAAATCACATTTATTAACCAAATGTTTGGTAAAACATGAGGAACTATATAATAAGTGAGGTTTTTTTTTTTTTCAATCAGATTGGATAGTTTTAATTTGAAGATAAAACAAATTAGGTTCCTGACAACTTAGCCAGTGCCACATTTTATATCCACACTTTATCTTGGCAGAAGCCAAGTATTATACTCTGTCAGCCTCCAGTCAGTAGTTCTGACATAATTATATATTGATTCCCTTCTGTCTTCTAAGTGTGATTCTTCCAAAATGTACCAGATTTGCAACTTCATGGACTTCAGAATTAAACTTTGTTACTACCAACATCAACTATGTCACCGAAATGAGAAAAATAAGTTATTTTATCTTTTTATTATAAATAGTCCATATCCCAGAAGTTTCAGTGATAGCACATCCCCTAGAGAAACTCTTGTACTTACTTTCTAGAACTGAAAACACCCTGAATGGCCACCACCAGTAGCATGACTTAAAGAGAGCTTGGAATAGCAATACAGTGGAATAGCATGCAACACTAAAGTGCAAAGTGTGTGTGTGTGTGTGTGTGTTGTGTATGGTATTGCTGCTGCTGCTGCTGTTGTGACAATGTTTCATAAAGCTCAGGTTGTCCTCAGATTTACTAATGGCCTAACTCCTGCCTTGGGTCCTCAGGAGTTTAGGAATCACAGACATGAGTTACCACGACCAGCTATTTTCTCCATTTAATACAGTTTATAAACATGTGATTCTGTTGTAAATATCCATTATTTAGGGAACCATTCACAGGAAGAAACACATTTCTGGATGTTAGGTGACATTAAATGCAAAGTTCAGGCAGAGGACAGGAAGAAAGGGTACAGTATCAGGAAGAAACACACAGGGCCCCAGTAGTAAAATGCAGCCGTTATCCTCTCCTTTTCTCTTTCTACCCCCTTTTCTCTTCCTTTCTTTTTGAGTCATTTTTTTTCAACTTTTTTTCTTCAGTCACATTGCACTTTATGCTTTTCATACTATTATACTATGTATAAATCATTTAGTATTTTTGGGTGAAAAAGTTCTTAAAATATTTTAAAATATGTATGTGTTGATAAGTTGGGTGTCAGAAACCATTAAACAATCAATTAGAAACTTTCCAAAGTATTTACTTCTAACCATGCAAATTTGGGCTGGATTTATAAGTCAATGGTTAAGAGCACATGCTGGACGGGGGCGGAGCCAAGATGGCGACTAGCACACACAGTTTCTGAGCAGTGGGATACCTGATCTTCTGAGTTGGAGAATGGAAGGACCCCCAACCCAGGAAAACCACAGCGAGGCTTTCTGAACACCAGAGAACATCTCAGGAGGTGAAAACTTTGGCCTCCGGTCACCCGGAGACTTGCTTGGGGAGGGAGAGAAAAGATCCTTTGTTCTTGCTGCACTCCCTTCCCCCAGACCTCCTTCCTCCTCGGCACAGCGGCACAGCGGACTCATCTTTCTCAGCGCAGACCTATCTGCCTGGGGTATACAACCGCTGAGACGGAGCCCCAACCACTTTAGCGGCAGACAAAAGCCAGCAGTACGTACCCCGGAGTCCCAGATTCGCGCAGCGGCTGCACCATCCTCCCAGGGCGCGAATCTGCTAGACACCATACTAGCTCCGCAGGATCGCCATCACTGACGGTACGACCCGCCTAATCCCACAGTGACAGAGAATACGCTATATACTCACCGAAACCAGGCAGAAACGTCATACAACCTGGACACACCAGGCACTGGGCCTCCCAAGCTTGGAGAGCACAACGAAGAGATCCCAGGACTTCCCAGAAAGCATTGGGACTAGCAAGCCAGTCTCCAGTTACAGCAGGACATGGCAGCGGAGCAGTACTGAACTGGCGGGGCACCACAGCCCTCCAGTTTAAGACTAACCAGGGCCAAACCAGAGAACAGAGAGCCTGATTACCCCATCCCTGCTGAAGTGACCACCCTGAAATCTCCAGCTGCAGCAAGACCTCAGAACCTGGCAGTGACAGCAGCACAGAACTGGCGGAACACATCAAAGAAGCAGGGCCAAACCAGAGAGCAGAGAGCCCCCGGATACCACGATCTCGGCCAAGAGACCTGCCTGTAAGTGAGTGCACCCTTGAGAATCTGCAGTTCCCCAGATCCTGGGTCCTTCTAAATCAGAAGCCAGGCATCGAACCCCCCTCCCACCCACATACCCACTTTGGGAAACAGAGGGGCACTAGGGACATTGAAGTTCCTGCCCTGTGGGCCTGATTGAGGAGCTAAGACAGTTAATACCAGAAATTGCGCTGCGATCATCATTAGTGCCTGCGACATATACAGTACAGAGCCCATCCCACACACTCAAGGGTTCAACATTAGCCATCACTCTGTCCCTCGAGAAACTCATCCACGCACACTTACACACACAGACACACACACGCGCGCGCGCGCACACACACGCTTGCATTTGCCCCGTTTGCACCTGCGTACTTTCCTCCCACAGGTACAGCTAGTCCTCAGCACACGCTGAGAGTGCTCAACTTCCTGAAGAACTCTCCAGACACCAGAGAGAGACAGCACCAGTCTGATCTGCAGAATCCAAAAACAAACAGGGAAGGTTTCAGATAAGCCAATGGCCAGAGGTAGGCGAAAGAACACTTCCAACATAAATCAGGACATCATGACTTCACCAGCAAACCCCAAAATCGATGGATACACCAATTCAGCAGAAGCACAGGAAAATGATTTTAAAGCCATGCTTGCCCAATTATTTGAGGCTCATAAGGAGGAAATGAACAAGTCTTTCAAAGAGATGGCCAGTCAATTGGAGGCAAAGAAAGAAGAAATAGACAATATCCTTAAAGAAACACAGGCAAACATAGCCAAACAAATAGATACACAAGTAGAGGAAAAATTAGTGGCATATAAGAAGGAAATGAAAAAAGAAATAGAGGCCATCGTAGAGAGACAGGAATCCAAATTCAAACACATGAAAGAAATGGTGCAAGGCATGAAAACAGAATTAGAATCAATAAAGAAAACACAAAATGAGAAAACCCTTGAGCTGGAGAACTTGGAGAAAAGATCAGGAACCACAAAAGTAAGCATCACCAACAGAATACAAGAGATGGAAGAGAGAATCTCTGGAGCTGAAGACACACTTGCAGAAATGGATACTTCTCTCAAAGAAAAAGTAAAATCAGAAAAGTTCCAATCACAAAATATCCAAGAAATCAAGGATGCTATGAAAAGACAAAATCTAAGAATAATAGGAATTCACGAAAAAGAAGACTCCAGACTCCAAGGTCCAGAAAATATTTTCAAGAAAATCATAGAAGAAAATTTTCCCAACTTAAAGAAAGAGATGTCCATAAATATACAAGAGGCCTACAGAACTCCAAATAGACTAGACCAGAAAAGAAACACATCACGTCACATCATAGTCAAAACACTAAATCTACAGAACAAAGAAAAGATATTAAAAGCAGCAAGGGAAAAAGGCCAAGTAACATATGAAGGTAGACCTATCAGAATCACGCCGGACTTCTCATCAGAAACTATGAAAGCCAGAAGGGCCTGGGCAAGTATCATGGAGACTCTAAGAGATCACAAATGTCAACCCAGACTACTATACCCTGCAAAGCTTTCAATCAACATAGATGGAGAAAACAAAATATTCCATGACAAAACTAAATTTATACAATATCTACACAGCAAACCATCCCTACAGAAGATACTAGAAGGAAAACTCCAATCCAATGAAAACAAATTCACCCAAGAAAACAGGGCATACAGATAATGTCCCAACAAAAATGAAAAGAAAACAAGCAATGAATCAGGGTTAGATCATCGACTCCATTACAAAAGGAACTAACATGCATTGGTCACTATTATCTATCAATATCAATGGACTCAACTCACCAATAAAAAGACACAGGCTAACAGAATGGTTAAGGAAACAGGATCCAACATTCTGTTGCATCCAAGAAACACACCTATGCAACAAAGACAAACACTACCTCAGAGTAAAGGGCTGGAAAACTGTTTTTCAAGCAAACGGTTCCAGAAAACAAGCTGGAGTAGCCATCCTAATATCTAATAAAATAGACTTTCAACCCAAGTTAATCAAAAAAGATAAGGAGGGCCACTATATTCTCATCAAAGGAAAAATCCACCAAGAGGACATCACAATCTTGAATATCTGTGCCCCAAATACAAGAGCACCGACATTCGTAAATGAAACATTATTAAAGCTTAAATCATACATTGATCCTAATACCTTAATAGTGGGAGACTTCAACACTCCACTCTCACCAAGGGACAGATCAACTAGACAGACACCAAATAGGGAAATAAAAGCACTCACAGAATCCCTAAATCAAATGGACCTAATAGACATCTACAGATCATTTCACCCAAACTCAAAAGAGTACACCTTCTTTTCAGCACCCCATGGAACCTTTTCCAAAATAGACCATATAGTGGGCCACAAAGCAAGCCTCAACAGATACAAAAGGATTGAAATAATCCCTTGTATACTATCTGACCACCATGGACTAAAGCTCGACCTCAACAACAACAGAAACAACAAAAAGCCGACACGCACATGGAAACTAAACAACTTACTACTCAATGACAGCTGGGTTAAGGAAGAAATAAAGAAAGAAATTAAAGACTTCCTAGAATTCAATGAAAAGGAAGGCACAACATACCCAAATTTATGGGACACACTGAAAGCAGTGCTCAGAGGAAAATTTATAGCACTAAGTGCCTGCAAGAAGAAATTCGTAACATCACATACAAACAACTTAATGGCCCAACTGAAAACCCTAGAACAAAAAGAAGCAGATACACCCAAAAGGAGCAGACGGCTGGAAATAATCAAACTAAGGGCTGAAATCAATCAACTAGAAACAAATAAAACTATCCAAAGAATCAATGAAACAAAAAGCTGGTTCTTTGAGAAAATCAACAAGATAGACAAACCCTTAGCCAAACTAACTAAAAAGCAGAGAGAAACTATCCAGATCAGCAAAATCAGAAATGAAAATGGGGACATAACCACAGACATTGAGGAAATCCAAACAATTATTAGGTCATACTACAAAAGCCTATATGCCACAAAATTTGAGAATCTAAATGAAATGGATAATTTTCTTGAAAGATTCCATCTACCAAAACTAAGTCAAGATCAGGTAGAAAGACTGAATAGCCCTATATCTCCCAAGGAAATCGAAGCAGTCATTAACAGTCTCCCCTCCAAAAAAAGCCCTGGACCAGATGGCTTCAGCGCAGAATTCTACAAGACCTTCAAAGAAGTGCTAACTCCAATTCTCCTCAAGCTATTCCACAAAATAGAAACAGAAGGAACACTACCAAACTCATTCTATGAAGCCACAGTCACCTTAATACCTAAACCACACAAAGACCCAACAAAAAAAGAGAACTTTAGGCCTATCTCTCTTATGAACATTGACGCAAAAATACTCAATAAAATACTTGCAAACCGAATCCAAGAACACATCAAAGATATCATCCACCATGACCAAGTAGGCTTCATCCCAGGCATGCAAGGGTGGTTCAACATACGGAAATCCATCAATGTAATCCACTACATAAACAAACTGAAGGAGAAAAACCACATGATCATCTCCTTAGACGCCGAAAAAGCATTTGACAAAGTCCAACACCCATTCATGTTTAAAGTCTTGGAGAGATCAGGGATACAAGGCACATACCTAAACATAGTAAAGGCAATATATAGCAAGCCTATAGCTAACATCAAACTCAATGGAGAGAAACTTAAATCAATCCCACTGAAATCAGGGACAAGACAAGGCTGTCCATTGTCCCCATATCTCTTCAACATAGTACTTGAAGTCCTAGCCAGAGCAATAAGACAACTAAAGGAGATCAAGGGGATACAAATCGGAAAGGAAGAGGTCAAAGTGTCACTATTCACAGATGATAGTATACATGAGTGACCCCAAAAATTCAACCAGAGAACTCCTTCAGCTGATAAACACCTTCAGCAAAGTGGCAGGATACAAAATCAACTCAAAAAAATCAGAAGCCCTCCTATATACCAAAGACAAAAAGGCTGAGAAAGAAATTAGGGAAACAACACCCTTCACAATAGCCACTAATAACATAAAGTACCTTGGTGTGACTCTAACCAAGCAAGTGAAAGACCTGTTTGAGAAAAACTTCAAGTCTCTGAAGAAAGAAATCGAAGAAGATATCAGAAGATGGAAAGATCTCCCGTGCTCATGGATTGGTAGGATTAACATTGTGAAAATGGCCATACTGCCAAAAGCAATCTACACATTCAATGCAATTCCCATCAAAATACCAACTCAATTCTTTACAGACCTTGAAAAAAAGATTCTCAGCTTCATATGGAGAAACAAAAAACCCAGAATCTCCAAAACGATCCTGTACAACAACAGATCATCTGGAGGTATCTCCATTCCTGATCTCAAGCTCTACTACAGGGCAACAGTAATAAAAACTGCATGGTACTGGCATAGAAACAGAAAGGAGGATCAATGGAACCGCATAGAAGACCCAGAAATAAATCCACACACCTATGAATACTCGATATTCGACAAAGAAGCCAATTCCATTCAATGGAAAAAAGACAGCATCTTCAACAAATGGTGCTGGACCAACTGGATGTCTACATGCAGAAAAATGAAAATAGATCCATATTTATCACCCTGCACAAAACTAAAGTCAAAGTGGATCAAGGACCTCAACATAAAACCAGATACCCTAAATCAATTGGAAAAAAAAGTGGGGAACAGCCTAGAACTCATTGGCACAGGAGACAACTTCCTGAACAGAACACCAACAGCACAGGCTCTAAGAGCAACAATCAATAAATGGGACCTCATGAAACTGAAAAGTTTCTGTAAAGCAAAGGATACCGTCATCAAAACAAAACGACTGCCTACAGATTGGGAAAGAATCTTCACTAACCCTTTATCTGACAGAGGACTAATATCCAGTATATACAAAGAACTAAAGAAGCTGAAAAGCAGCAATCCAAGTAATCCAATTAAAAAATGGGGAACAGAGCTAAACAGAGAATTCTCGACAGAGGAATATCGAATGGCAGAAAAACACTTAAAGAAATGCTCATCCTCATTAGCCATCAGGGAAATGCAAATCAAAACGACCCTGAGATATCACCTTACACCCATCAGAATGGCCAAGATGAAAAACTCAAGCGATAACACATGCTGGAGAGGTTGTGGAGAAAGGGGAACCCTGCTCCACTGCTGGTGGGAATGTAAACTGGTACAACCACTCTGGAAAGCTATCTGGCGCTTTCTAAGACAAATAGGAATAGTGCTTCCTCCAGACCCAGCTATACCACTGCTAGGTATATACCCAAAGTTTGTTCAAGTACACAAAAAGGACACTTGCTCAACCATGTTTATAGCAGCTCTATTTGTAATAGCCAGAACCTGGAAACAACCCAGATGTCCATCAACGGTGGAATGGGTACAGAAATTGTGGTATTTTTATACAATGGAATACTACTCAGCAATCAAAAAGGAGGAAATCATGAAATTTGCAGGCAAATGGTGGGAACTAGAAAAGATCATTCTGAGTGAAATATCCCAGAAGGAGAAAGACAAACATGGGATATACTCACTTATATAGACCTATAAGATATGATAAACATAATGAAATCTATACACCTAAAAAAGATAATCAATTGAGCAGACATGGGGTAAGATGATCAATCCTCGTTTAGAAAGACAGATGGGATGTGCATTGAACGTATGACAGGAGTCTACTGAGCGCATCTGAAAGACTCTAACTAGCAGTGTTTTCAAAGCAAAGACTCATGACCAAACCTTTGGCAGAGTACAGGGAATCATAAGAAAGAAGGGGAGTTAGTCTGATGGGGAAAGGATAGGAGCTCCACAAGGACCAAATATATCTGGGCACAGGGTCTTTTCTGAGACTGACATTCAACCAAGGACCATGTATGGATATAACCTAGAACCTCCACTCAGATGTAGCCTGTGGTAGCTCAGTAACCAATTGGTTTCCCAAAGTGAGGGGAACAGGGACTATTTCTAACAGGAACTCGATGACTGGCTCTTTGGTCTCCCCACCCCCGAAGGGAGGAGCAGTCCTGTTAGGCCACAGAGGAGGGCTTTGCAGCCAGTCCTGAAGATACCTGATAAAACAGGATCAGATGAATGGGGAGGAGGTCCACCCCATCAGTGGACTTGGAAAGGGGCACGGTGGAGATGAGGGAGGGAGGGAGGGAGGGACTGGGAGGGAATGAGGGATCGGGACACGGCTGGGATACAGAGTTAATAAAATGTAACTGATAATAAAAAAAATAAAATAAAATAAAATTAAAAAAAAAAGAAGACACAAAAATACTTAAGCAGCATTAAATGTAAGACAAACAATTTTTTTTTCTCTTTCTCTCTTGGATGAATTAAGAGGTTTCCTGGATAAAATTTTATTTATTCAAATGAGAACTATTGGCTTCAGGAAATTCTCTTCAAGACAGCTATTGAATGCAAAAATGCATGCATCAGTATTTAATCTATTTCTGAAAAAGAAAGCCATCATAATTACAAAGATGGGCAAACACTGACAAAAAAAAAAAAAAAGAGCACATGCTGTGTGGCCCAGGCTGCCCTTGAACTCATGATCCTCCTGCCTCCACCTCCTTCAGCAAATCCTACCTGCATGAGCCACCACAACCAGGGAGTCTTATGGAAGAAGAGGACATGGAGGGTAGGAGCCACACAAAGCTAAAAAATCTGAGCCCAGGGGGTCCTGCAAAGACTGATGCACCAATGGAGGTCCATGCATGGAGAGGACCTAGACACCTGCTCAGATGTAGCCAATTGGCAGCTCAGTCTTCATGTGGGTTCCGGAGTGAGGGGAGCAGGGGCTGCCTCTGCCATGAACTCAGGTACCTGCTCTTTGATCACGTGCCCCTGGATATGCTGTCTTGCCAGGCCACAGAGGAAGAGGATCCAGGCAGTCCTGATGAGACTTAACACACTGTGAGATGGCAGAGGAGGAGAACTCTCCCTTTCCGTGGACTAAGGGAAGGGGATAGCGGGAAGAGGGAGGGAGGGTGGGACTGGGGGGAGCTGAGGGAGGAGGCTTCAATTTGAATATAAAAATGAATAAATTTTTAAAAAATTAATTAAAAAAAGAGCACCTGCTGTTCTTGCAGAAGACCCGTGTGGTTCTCAGCACCACATGGCAACTGATATAGGCTTTGTAAAGTCCTGTTCCAGGGGATGTTCCACCCTCTTCTAACCTCCATGCACACTGCTGCAGGTGGTGACTTAAACACCTGCAGGAAAAACTTGTGAACATAAAAATAAATTTTAAAATACAGGTTTTTCATTTACAGAAATGAAGTTTCAAAATTTGCCTCTCAAAAGGTGGGGGATGGCTCTGAAATGAAATTATTTTCATATATGTTTCCACTTATGTATAAATAATTTTAGGAATAAATACGCAAAATGAGCATTTTTGTTCGTACAATTCATTGCATTTTTCATTTTACTTAATTGTACTCAGTAAACTATATATTTAATTATTACTGTTTACCAAGTGCAGCTTTACTTTTATGTTTTGATTGAGGGCAGGAGGTGGGCAAACAGAATGAAAGGGCTAAGTCCTGTTACTCCTCTCCCTCCAGCCCAGCCTCAAGGCTCAGGTAGCTGAAGCTAAACCAAATCTGCGGCCCGCGGTGGGCGGGGCCTAGGCAAGCTCCGCCCAGCCGCGCTCCTGCGCGGTTGCCCTGGCAGCAGGCCGTGCGTGGGTGAAACTCACAGAGGGCTCAGCTTGCCGGACCCACCTCACCCCCTATGATCACCCGGCCGCACCCTGGCAGACGTACGCACCCACACACTCTTCTCTGCTGCCTGCGCGCAGGCTGGCCTGCTATGCCATACTGGGGCCTAAGGCCTTAGCTGGGGCCAGTCCCAGGAGACAGAGCAGGAGTCCCAGGCCCTCACAAGACCAGGGAGACCCGGCTCTTGGTCACCTCTAGGACTAAAAGGTGAGATGGGTACCCTGCCCTTTTCTGTAAAATGACATCTCTACTTGCTCTACTCTTCTCATCTCTTGATTTCTGGGAATAAAACCGAAGGCATCATAGAAAGCCCACGAAAGTAAACCGTTGCCTGTGGGTAGGCTGAAATGGAAACCCACAGAGATAATGATTATTCGGAGCCCCCCTGTCCTGAAGGACTTGTCTACATATTTTTGCAAAAATTCTCCTGCTTCTTTTGATCCAGCTCCACAAAGTGGCGAACTTTTGTGTGTCCCCAGTTCACAGATGAAGTCATCGAATAGACTACTATAGTTACTCTGTCCAGGTATGCAACCAGTAGGTGAAAACGATGCAGGGGAGGGGCTATTACAGTAGAGTCCCCTCTAGTACACGCCTTTGACAAGAGTAGCTTCATCCATTTCTCTAGTGGACCACCCCTACCTTGCGGACCTAGTGGAGAATTTAAAGATCTCTGCCTCTCCCCATGAAGTGAAAATGTGCCTGGCAAATCACATGAAAGCATACAGGCAAAAGGAGGAAAGGAAAGGGGGTGAGATGGGTATTTTTATCTCATTTAAGAAGTAGCCCGTGGCAGCTCAGTGTCCAAGAGGGTTCCCTAATAATAGGAATAGGGACCATCTCTGACATGAACTCATGGGCTGGTTCTTTGATCACCTCCACCAGATGGGGGAGCAGCCTTACCAGTCCACAGAGGAAGACAAAGAAGCCTGTCCTGATGAGATCTGATAGACTAGGGTGAGATGGAAGGGGAGGAGGACCTCCCCTAGCATTGGACTGGGGGAGGGGTATAGGAGAAGAGGGAGGGAAGGTGGGATTGAGGTGATGTGGAAGAGGGCTACAGCTGGAATACAAAGTGAATCAACTGAAATTAATTTAAAAAAGAATATTTGGACTCCAAATGAAAACCCAAGACAAGATACTGTAATTATATCTCACTGTTTTTCAACCCATGGTAAACAAATGGCAGGGGACTGTTCAATCCATTATTAGAGCCCGATTTAACCATGATGCCAACTGCTGTTTTTTTTTGGGGGGGGAGAGGGGGAGTGGAGTGCTTTGTTTTAATGAGTGGAATCAGATGACATCAAAGTATCTGTCTATGAATCTCCTGTACACATAAGCAAGTAGTTTTAAGTTCAGTATAATCAATAAACTACTTAGAGGCATCTTGTCCTATTCCATACATATGTGTATATGTGTGTAGAATCACACTGCACCAGAAGTGAGCTATGAATGCATCCGAAATAAGTGTCATGCTGCCAAGGCAGGAGTGTGACTCTTAGGCATACCCAGGGCTTACTCAGAGTCTGTTTATACAAACCTTTGAAAAACTACAATCTCTGTTTTCCTAGTCCACCACATGCTAGAGATAGACTAGAAGTAAAGAGAGGGGCTATAAGAAGGAAGCAGGACACTAATTTCTTGCCTATATGATGCTTGATATCTCAGAAGCAAAGGGGAAAAGAAAAAGGCAGAAGACACGACAAGAAAAGGCCTGGCATTATTGATAGTTATTGGTGGTTGCTCTTCTTGTCACTAGTTCAGCTGCCCTGTAACTGCTGAAGACCCCATAACCCACCACAGACCTGGATCAGACATCTCTCGTGGCATCTCAAAATTGGATATCAGCCTGTCTGTCCTCTCAACATGCCAAAGGGCTGTCCACTCTGCCTGACCAATGTGGAGCCCACCATGAGCAGCCCATTTCAGATAAAGGTATCTAGTGCTTCAAACCAAAAACCTGGAAATTTTCTTTCAGGCTTTCTCTTCAATTCTTTCAACTTGCAGCTGTTAAATATTAAGAAAAGTACTCATTAAGTGCCTCATATAATTCAGGTTCCAGGGTGTAGAGAAATAGCATTATTATAAATCTTATGTTCTGTGATGACCATATTCTAATGGGAAAGCTATAAAAAGCACAAATTAAACATCTATCGGTCTATCTATCAATCATCTATCAATCATCTATCTATCTATCTTCCTTTTTTTTTTTTTTCTGAGACAGGGTTTCTATGTGTGGCATTGGCTGTCCTGGAACTTGCTTTGTAAACCAGGCTGCATATTTAATACTTGCTCATTCCATTATATAGACAAAGTATGAAAAAGACTGCAAATACATAAAAGATTCAAGTTCAGAATGTGTATACAAGAATGTGCCTACACTTTGAATTGGATAAAAAAAAACTGAGCTTAATCATTAGATAAATGGATGGGATATGAAATCCAGCAAGCCTTATTGATAGTCCCTAGGTGGTAAATGTATGGGTGTTGAATACCCACATTACATTTTTCAAAAATTTCCTAAAACTTTAGGGGTCAAAAACATGTGTGATTCGATTTGATCTACATTTAAAATTTTATTATTACTATTATTATTATTATCATTATTATTAGACTAAATACTGGAGTATATAGGGCTGTTAGAGAAGTAGTGAGACAAACTGGAAGTCTGGCAGTTGGCCTAGGACAACAAATGGACTAGGAGGGCAGTGCAGGGTTGATGTCAAGATATAAATTGAGGGCAGAACTCATGGGATTTACTGATGTGTTTTGAGTAAGGATTTCTGTGAAGAAAAAAAAATGTAACGCTAGTGTTTTACTCTGAGGAAGTGGATAACCACTGCTAGCATTATCAGAAATGGACAAGGTTAGGGTAATATCATACATTCTGCACCCGCCATGTTACTTTTTAAAATTAATTTATTTGGGGGGAAATTTCATACATATACCATATATATATACACACATATATATATGTATATATATATATATATATTCTCCATTTCCTTTCTTCAGTTACCCCCTGCATGTCCCCCTTTGTGTCATCTTTTTTCTTTTCTTTTTTAGTATTTCACTCATCTGATTAGTGCTCCTTGTATACACAAGAGTACAGGACCATCTACTGAAGCATAGACAACTTACTCATGTTCACAAAGTGAGAGAAAAATGGTCCTCTCCCAGTCCCTGTCAGTTGCCCCTTGGCTATGACATCTTAATGAAGCCCATCAGATATGGAGGGATAATAGTCTTTTTCAATCTGCAGGGAGTTCATGGGGGTTATGTAACCCGGACAGTAAAGATCATAAGATTAAAACAGAGGTAAAAGTCAGGAAGTAGCACTAGTCACAAAGTTCCCAAGGATAAAATGAGTCCTGTGACCTTTGAAGACATTCCAGCAATGAGATGTCAGTCATAAAAAAGAGAGCCAGCAAAGAATAAAGTGGAGGAGTAGGCAGTGGCATAGGAAAAAGCAGGCAACAGAGACACTCTGATCGCCTATGATGACATGAAGAAAGACCACAGGATCAAAAGTCCATTTCACTGCCCTGGAACATGTAGGTGATGGCACTAATTTTTGGTGAGGGGAAAAGAATGTTCATACTTGCTTATTTTGCAATAAAATAGAATATGTCCATTGCAGATGCTTATTGGAGAATGGAATATAGGAGCTGTTGTGGAAGCAGTAAGACATGGCTAACTGCTCAGTGCTAGATTAAGACATACAGAGGAAGCAGGTGGGGTTGGGGTGGACTTCTGACACAGACCAGGGTACAGCTGATGCCAACAGCTTGTCTTCATCTTTTGAGTGTATGCTTTCTGCAACAGCACAGCACGCTGCTTGGCAACTTCATAAAAGACAGTCTTTCAATATACTCCGCTAGACAGAGCCTTCTGGATGGTGTTTGGCCAGCACTTCCTAGGTGTATACAGTTGAACAGTTCAATGGACCTGAAAAGAGATGGTTTACTGTAGTGGACTTGCCATGGTTACAGACTAACCTCTGTTCTAGGGGCAGACGGACAGCCTCGTTAAAACTGCTTAGAGAGTTGATTCCTCATATGATAATAAGAGGGTTTTTTTTTTTCCAGGAAAAATACAAGCAAACTGAGCATATCTATAATCAGGGCGTATGATTCATCCAAGTGATTATGTGATTATCTTTCTATAAAAATTATAAGGAAATTACATATTAAAGTACCCAATTTAGCATTGATACTATTTATGAAAAATTTAGTTGTGTCTACTCAATATAGCTGCCTTAACCTCAAGATGATGTAAGAATCGTCTCTCCGGTAGGGGTCTTTGCAAGCATCATAATGGTAGCAAAATGATCTGAGTGAGGCAAAACGAAACTCAGGTCAGCAGGATTTAGGTGGTGCTGGGTCAAAAAATGAGGAGTCTGACACTAGGGCAATTTATTTTAGGCATATTTAAATTCAGCACAATTTTAGAAAAAAACAATTCCTGGTAACAACAGTAATCCCAATCCCATCTGCACAATAAAGTTAAGGCATGACAACATCAAAACTCTTTTGCAAAGTACATGTAACCTCTACCATAAAAAAAGTTCTCTAGTTTAAAAGGCTTAGGATTTGCTGTGGTCTCTGCCTGAGATAGCGTAGAGGTCAGCAGGTCACAAAGTACACATTACATCTCTCCTAAGGATGGGTTCTGTTGACTAAGAAACAAAGCTTAAAGATAAGATCTAAGGAGAGAAGAATCTGGAATAAACATTCTGGGAGATTTGGGTGACATGAAGGCTGGCTACAAAGGTCCCCAGATTATTAACAACATCCACCCCCAACCTTCTGGGTGGAAAGTCGTTGTTCATTTCCTCCTTTGAGGAGACAGCCCTGCATGATTAAAACTGCTGGTTTCTCTAGTGCTTATCTGTGAGCACTCCTGCCTTCTACACTGTCTCACCTTTGCTGTCTCACACAACCCAGTTTTTCATGTTCTTAAGTAACATGTCTAAACCATGAACATACTTCAATGTAGGGAAATATGTGGTATAGGCCACAGGTGGAAACACATACCCTCATGTTGGCAACCTTCTTCATTGAAAATGTAAATGCTATAGCAACAAGGAAAAGTTAAATTTGATTACAAGGGTACCACTATATTAATTAATTAATAATTAATAAATTAATTTTCCTGGAAAAAATTGAAATATTTTAATGTTATATCAGCTTAATATTTTAAGTTATATACAATATTTTCTGAAATAGTTGCACTAAATTATGTTTATTTTAAATTTTTTTGAGCTTAAAAATATTTTAACTTGATAAAAATAACAGTAATGTTAACCTTACCTTGTTTTCCCTTTTTTGCTCTATAGTTTTTGTCTTAGTCCAGAAAGCATTGTAAAGAAGTGAGTATCAAACATGGCCTTAGCAGACAAGAGGCTTGAGAACTTACAGATCTACAAAGTTCTTCAGTGTGTTCGCAACAAAGACAAGAAGCAGATAGAGAAGCTGATCAAACTTGGATACCCCGAGCTAATCAACTTCACTGAACCTATTGACGGACTGAGTGCTCTCCACTTAGCCTCAATTTCCAATGACATTGACATGGTTAGCTTTCTCCTTGGACTTGGCGCTCACCCTGATGTGCAAGACCGCACGGGCTGTACTCCAACCATGAGAGCTGCAGAGCTGGGCCATGAGTTGTCAATGGAAATTTTAGCCAAAGCCAAAGCTGACATGACGATAGTTGATAATGAAGGAAAAGGTAAAACTCCAGCGTCCAGAAAAATATACTCACTTTGTAGCCAGAAAGCAAGAAAGTGGCGTTTTGTTTGTTTGTTTGCTTCCCAGCCTTAGAAGCAAATTAAGACCTTAAGTAAAAGATTGAATTCCACTGCTGCACCCAAATATATAACCTCCTTATAATATAAAACAGTTTAGGAATATTGTGGGGAAAAAAGTTCTGAAAGCCCACTCATGTAAAAACAACTAGATTGATCTGTATTTGATAGTGTTTTTCTTTTCCTTATCTTTTTTTTTTTTTTTTTTTTTGAGTCTGGGTCTTAGCTCAGGCTAGTCTTGAATCCCCTTGGCATGAAGCTTCCAGATAGTATGACCTCTGGCTTGTTAGATGCTTTCAAGTGCAGACAGCTTTTAACTTTACACATGCAGACATTATAATAACCAATGGTGAAGGATAATATCTTATTTACAAAGAAGCCTTCCTTAAGTTGTAGAATATGGTAGGGTTAGACTTAGGGCTCCAGATGGATTTTGTCCTCTGTGGTTCCAAGGTTAATATGGGAAGGACTGAATTTGAAAGGCTGAGAAAACTAAGGTAAATTTTGCTTAAACCTCAATTTTGTAAGATCAGTTTTAATATATTTGGAAATATATCTTGAAATATTACACATGGCTGTTGAGAATTATTGCATGTGTAATTCTGGTGACAGGCTATCAGTCTCAAAAACATGGTCTGGGGATTTTTGCCTACTTGAGTTAGTTGAGTTAGATCAGAGTTGAGACAGGCTCACGAAAATTAATAAAATAATTACAAACACACTCAATATAAAATGGCAGATTGAATCAGTTGTCCCAGAGGATTGCCATACCTACAAAGTCACTGACACTAACCTTTGAAGAAATGAATCTCATTTTATATTGTTAGTATCTTCTGACAGAAGGAAAAGCTATTCTCTAACTCACTACCAACTTGCTATTTGATATATGGCATGCACTAGAACCACATAACAAAATAAACATAAGATGCATTTAGAGGTCAAATATGATTTAAAAATTTAAACACTGAAAACACAGCTTTTTAATTTTTTTTACAATTTATTCATTTTATATCCTGATTATAGCCTCTTCCCTCATCTCCTCCTGGTCCCACTCTCCCCCCCCCCCCACCCATCCCCTTCCCATAGTCCACTGAAAGGGAGAGTCCTCCTCCCCTACCATCTGACCCTAGCTTATCAAGTCTTAGCAGGACTGCCTGGATCCTCTTCCTTTATGGCCTGCCAAGGCTCTATCACCAGGGGGAAGTACCAAAAGAGCAGGCAAGGTAGTTCATAACAGAGACAGCCCCTGCTCCCCTTACTAGGGAACCCACATGGAGACTGAGCTGCCTATCAGTTACATCTGAGCAGGGGGTCTAGGTCCTCTCCATACATGGTCCTTCGTTGATGCATCAGTCTCCATGCAGGCTTTGTTGGTTTCCTTGTGGAGCTCCTGCAGCACAGATTTCTATCAGACCTTCAAAGAAGAGCTAATATCAATACTCTTCAAACTATTCCACAAATAGAAACAGAAGGAACATTGACAATTTTATCAGGCCACAGTCACCTTGATACCTAAACCTCACTAAGACCCAACAAAGAGAATTTCAGATCAATGCCCCGTATGAACATTGACGCAAAAATACTCAATAAAAAAACTCAAAGGGAAAACATAGCTTTTAAGCTTCACATAATGGCTGGGCATGGAGACTCACACCTGTATTCCAAACACCAGGGAAGCAGAATCAAAAGGGTCTACAGAATGAGGTTCTGTAACCTCATTTAATTGTGTAATCCAGGGTTACACAATGAAAACCTATCAACCTCAACGCTTCATAGAATGCCATTATCTGAGGTGTTTTCCCATGAACTATAGAATCATTGAGATGTTAAAAGTGGTACATGCAAAGTTGGTCCTACTATTGAATTCATTAGGCAGCCACTGAATAAAACAAATTGAAGCATTGTTCCTGCTGGGACAAAGTCAAAATATTTTAAAATGTTTATTTGGCCATGAAGCAGTTTTTCCACATGGCATCAAACATACTTTAAGTATATAGAGTAAACTCTGAAAAACACTGTAATAAAAGGTTTACTTTCTTAAATTGGAACCAATATTTAAATAAAACAATATTTCAAAATGAGACATTATATAGCATAAAAATCTAAAAATGTAAAGATTAAAAACAAAATTAACAAGATCAAGTAAATATTTGCAACAAATGCAACAGCCATATGGCTAATATTTACCCTCATTCAGATTACTATTAAGCTAATAAAGATCTGAGAAGTATGAACATATGGAAAAATCAATATAAGTCGCATGGGAGAAACAAAATAGGAAGTAAAATAAATGCAATGTGTTTTTCACACATAACCTTGTTAATTGGTTCATGGTTAACACAAGGCCCCTGTCTTTTTCCCTTGGAGGGAACCCCATTTGGCTTGCACAGCCTCAGCTGGGGGCCAGCATTTTGCTTTTCCTAGGATCCTCCCTGACATTGACATCCTGTTTCCCTACTGACGGCATTTTTTTCCTACAGCACAAGAAAACATGGAGCATTTAAATGGGTCATTAAAAGGATGTGACATGCTGTAGGCTTTGTACTATGAGTTACAAAAGCCGTCATTACAAAATACGCACTTTGCAAGCACCTTAGGGCTTTTAAAATAAACTTGGTCTTGTATTACATTCAGAGTTCGATTTGCTTTGGTTCTCTGCTTTGCCATTTTGGTCAGCTTATTTTTGAGATTATAATGTATTTACAGTATTTCTCCCCTCCCTCTCCTCCTCCCAAACCTGCCCATTTATCCTTCTCCATTCTTTTTCAAACTCATGGCTTCTTTCTTTACTAGTTAATTGCATGCATGTGTGTATACATATATTCTTAAATATAGCCTTTCTTGGATCATAGAATGTTAACTTCTTGTATGTATGTTTTCAGAGCTGACCAGTTGGCACTGGACACCCAATTGGTGTGATCTTCTCTGGGGAGGACCACCTTGCCTGGTCCCAGCATTACTCAGTTGCCTATGTCTATCTGTACCTAGAATTCCTCCAGCAATTTAGCTTTGGTTCTATGTTGAAGAGATTGCAGAGACTCTTACTTACACTTTCACCTATTGTTAGACTAGTGTTTCAGATGAAGTAGGTTAGCCTGCTCATTTCCACTTCTCATACTGATTTCCTTTATGCTTAGTCGTATGTGTGTGTGTGTGTGTGCTGATTCTGTATATAATTTTTTCTGTTTTCTTTCTCCCTGGTGTTATAAAGTCCTTTTTAAAAAGATCTTATTTGCAATGTCGCCATTGAAAGTCTTGGTTTTCCGCATTAGATGGGAGTTAAGTTTCTGCTCATCAGACACTTCTTCACCTGGCTTTACCTCATGTTCATAGTTGTTTTTTTTTAATTCTTTATTAATTTATTCACTTTGTATCCCCCCTGTGGTTCCCTCCCGCCTCCCCTCCCAGTCCCTCCTTTCCTCCCTTCTGTATGCATGCCCCTCCCCAAGTCCACTGATAGGGGAGGTCTTCTTTTCCTTCCTTCTGATCCAAGTCAATTAGGTCTCATCAGGAGTGGCTGCAGTGTCTTCTCCTGTGGCCTGGTAATGCTGCTTCCCCCTCAGGGGGAGGTAACTAAAGAGCAGGCCAATCAGTTCATGTCAGAGACAGTCCCTGTTCCCATTACTATGGAACCCACTTGGATACTGAACTGCCATGGGCTACATCTGTGCAGGGGTCTTAGGTTATCTCCATGCATAGTCCTTGGTTGGAGTATCAGTCTCAGGAAAGACCCCTGAGCTCAGATTTTTTGGTTCTGTTGCTCTCCTTGTGGAGTTCCAGTCCTCTCCAGATCTTCTGTTTCTCACTTCTTTCATAAGATTTTCTGCACTCTGCCTAAAGATTGGCCATACTTCTCAGCATCTGCATAGTTCTTAAAGCATGGTTTTCTGAGGCAGTGTTCTCTTTGGATTTTCAGATTCAGGTTTTTCTTTCGCAAAGTTGTTATTGTACTTGTGTAATTTTTCTTTTGTGTTTTGCCTTTTGTTATTGAAATATGTGTGGAGGCAACTTTGTGTGGAGGCTTCTCTCAGTCAAGTCTTAACTTCTGTAATTTTCCTCTGTCTCTCGACTCCCGGTGATGCAGGCTCTGGTCTTCCTTTGTCTGCTTCTAATTTGACTTTCAATCTTTAATGTTTTTTATTTTTTAGCTCCTGTTGGCTCAATTCTTTTTCTTGCTGTTTGTCTTCTATTCTCTTTGGTCCTTTTTTTACATTTTTATTATTGAATGGGTTATATTTAGTTTCTTTGCTAATATAAGAAACAGACCAGCCAATCATCTTTATTTACGTGGTCTTTTGAGAATATTCTTTTACCTGCCTCTTATTATCTATTTACCTATCTTTTTTGTAGTATCTTTTTCATAGGTCACATGTTTCTTTCAGGCTGTTTGTTTTTGAATGAAGCCTCTTTGAGGGAAAACTTATTACAAAGTCATTTTGGAGTTTAACTTTTATTTACACACAACTTGCTTAGCACCATCTTTGTTAGAACTGTAATAATATCTGGTATATAATATATTTTTGGCACAGAATACGTTGATGTAGAGCATGTTATAGTCCCAAGTGTGAAGACTGAGCATTTTCCTCTGTTGGGTGGATCAAAGTGATTTACCAAAATGACAGAGCAGATTTGATTTTTCTTCTTACTGCTATGAAATCGAGAGACTGCACCCTATAAACATGGATTCAAATGGGGATCAGGATACCCAAGGAACTTTCTGGCACACACAGCCCTGAAGATTTGAAGGGTCAGATCATGCACACACACACACACACACACACACACACAGAGAGAGAGAGAGAGAGAGAGAGAGAGACAGAGAGAGAGATTTAATTTTTTTCTTTTTCTTTTTGAGATTTTAATTCAATTTAATTACAATGTTTTTCCTTTCCCTTTTCTTCTTTCAAACTCTCTCCTATCCCATTTCCCACTCTTCTTCAAATTCATGGCCTCTTTTTCATTAGTTATTAGTGTATGCATATATGTATCTGTATATGTTTACATATTCCTAAATACAACCTGTTGAGTCCATAAGATGTTATTTATATCTGTATTTTCAGACTGGCCATTTGGCACTAGATAAGGACTACTCACTGTGGAACTCTTTTCCTGCAGGTGTTTTGTTTTACTGCATTTTGCCCACCAAGAGGCATTATCGATGCGCACTGATTGCCTTAGAACATGGTGCAGATGTCAACAACACCACATTTGATGGGAAACCAGTGTTCATCAGAGCTTGTGAGGAAGCACATGATGTGAAGGATATGTGCCTGACATTTTTGGAGAAAGGAGCCAATCCTAATTCTATCTGCACAGTATGACTACCCCTGTGATTAATATTTCTTTATTCTACCATACTACACAGTCAAGTAGTTGGGGTATTTTGTTGTCACTTTTTTCCCTTTTGTTTTTTGTTGTTTGTTTGTTTGTTTTTCACACTTAATCATGGTAAAATAGGGGCCAAGCATGGTGGCACATGCCTTTGGTTCAGCACTTGAGAGGCAGAAGCAAGCAGGTCTCTGTGAGTTCAAGGCCACCCTGCTCTACACATGCTAAGCCAGCGAGGGCTACATAGTGAGACCCCATCTCAAAACAAAAGAAGGAAAAAGGCATGCTTGGACGAGGGAGAAGACATGGTAAAATTGTCCTGTTAGCTCATTGATTGCTTATCTCTAATCAAAGTGCTGAAGATGATACACATTCATTGTCTTTACATTGCTGCTATTCTATACTTTATTTGCAATTTTGTTTGGAAATTGTCTTTATTATTCATGTTGTTAGAATATCATTATAGCAAGTGGAAACAGTATCCCTGGCACCTAACAAATAATATCTCCATAGAAAGAAAATTCTGTTGCCTCTTATATGTATTTTTTGACTCCTCTTTTCAACTGGCTAATATGGGGTTTTCAGTTTTGTAATGATCATTTCCAGACATTTAGAAATAGATTTTCTTCTCATTAGAAAATGAATGCTACCTATGTTTAGCATACTACTCCTCTCTCCTTTTCATTTTATACTCTGCTTTCTTTGTAGACACATACATGTTTGCATGACTTTCTTACAGGGGTATTCAGAACAACCTTGATTTCAGGCAATATAATTTCATTTCAGATAGTCACACAATGCTAACTGAATGCTTTCTTTTCTGAAAGTGAAACCAATAAAATGTAGATCATTAAACTTCTTAGCATAAAGCATAAAGCTACCAAAGAATTCAACCCTTGTTGAATTGACCATGGTTTTGCATTAAAGTGTAAACAACATTTGATCTGTTTTGTGTCCAGGCCACAGGGCGCACAGCTTTGATGGAATCAGCAAGAGAAGGGGTGGTGGAACTAGTTCGAGGCATATTGGAAAGAGGAGGTGAAGTGAACACATTTGACTATGAAAGACTCCACGCTGCTCATTTTGCTGCCAAAGGAGGCTTTTTTGATGTAATAATTGTTCTTTACTTTAAATTTGACTGTTAAAGCTTTATTCTTTTTTTTTCCTTTTCATATAAGTTATTTTCTAAGTTACTTATGTTGTTTTATCTTTATTTTCCCAAATATAAAACTTTAACTCTGACCACGTATCCTGACTCTTTACCATTTTTATTTATTTGCTAACTTTTCTATATATTTGCTAAGTTAGTCACTGAACATTACTGGTAATGTTTTTTATGTAGTTGACTGTGATACAAAAATCCTGCCACTTGTGACTATGCTATGTAATGCCTCTGATAGCTACTGAAATCTTCAAGTCTCATATGATCTACTTATGGGGAGGAAAATGTCATCACATTCTCACCTCCTTGCTTGTTGTGTGCCTTGTGATGCTCCTGAACATTCTGACCCCTTAGGGAACATTTTGAATTTTCAACATCCACATGTGGTAATAGACAAAAGATTGGCTAGCACAGGTCTGGCTGCCAGTCTTCTAGCAAATGGCCATTCCTATTTTCCTCTTGTTCATTTTGCAGATATTGAAGCTGCTGTTTGCCTACAATAGTGACTTTGGGTTAATCGGCATGAACGGGAACACACCACTTCACTATGCTGCCATGGGTGGCTTTGCGGATTGCTGCAAATACATAGCTCAGCGAGGTAAAACTGATGATAGTTTTGTTTAATGTGTTTATGGGCTACCCGTGCCATAAATGATTAGAGAATTCAGGCTTCTTACCTATCATCTACTTAGTTTTCAGTTACAATCTTCACACAATGTAGGCTGAAAATTGAATTTGTTTTTTTATGCAGTTGTTCACTGAATTATAAATCTAGTAATAAGAAGAATTAAAACCTAAGTCAAGTGAATTTGATTTTCACGTGTTAACTAAATATTAAAATGTTTATAATTGACAAATATTCTTATTTTAGGATTCCCAACATCGATCTCAAGAAAGACAAACCATGAAAATAATTTTATCTTACCTTTTTACTTCCTTTTTAAAATACATGTCAAATTAAAAATAGATTTCTGGGTGATTTGTAGTTACAAAGAAGATACTTTATGGGAAACGAAATGAAAAGATGTATGAAAATATGATATATAAACAACACTTATTTTGTAGATTTTCTTGCAGCATAGGAACATATGTTATCTAGTGCTCACCATAGCTTAGAAAATTTGTTACAATAAAATACAAACTAGCTAAATTAAACAACACTGATGTCTCCTTGTCAGTTACTCACTATTGAGTGTACTCCAAAGTTTAATTCCAGTAGAATGTATTTGCACTTTGTGGAATTTTGGGTTTTTCTTTTTTGTCTAGTTTATGAAAAATTGAAAAAAAATTTATACAATTGTATAGTAAAACAGTGTTTTCTGTTTCTGCCCCCCACAAATAAATTTTAGAACCATTAATATGTATGATTAGCAGGCCCATTTGACTAATAATATTGATCTGGTTTTACTTTTATAAGCTCATACTCCTCCCAATAGTAAACTGTTTTAACAAATAAGAAGACTATTTCATATGCACTGTTTTGCCCAGCAAACTATCTAATTAGTCTTATTTTTAAATCTGTCACTATCAACATTTTATTCTGATATTTCATTTAACAATGTAAATTTCTAAATGTTTAATCTCTTAAGGCCAGGTCAGTCTTCATCATCTTTAATATGTTTAACGATTTCTTGCTGAGACAAATGTCATCACATGTGTACTCTACTGATGGTGTGCCCTAGAATAAAACACTGGGATGCTTCCCTGGGAAGCAAAGGATGGAAACCTGAATTATGCACAAAGGCCTGACCTAGTGATATAGAGACAATACATCTTCCTGGATGAATCCTAAAATGTTTTCCTAAAACAAATGTCTGACTATGCTCTGAGAGCTGAGGAGTGTTTGGAAGTACCACCAGACAAGATTAGAGGGAATACCAGTCTTTTAACCACCAAAAGGTTTCCTTATTAGGAGGACAAGCTAAAGTGGGTTTAAAATCTCTTAGCTCCTAGTTCTGGGGTGAGCACAAAAGAACTGGCTTGAGAGGTGTCGTGGGTTTAAGATTCCAGACAAAGCAAAATAATTACTCCAAAGCAGCAGGATGTCTGTGGCATTACCATGCCATGGAATTCCTCCTGGGGCCTTCCTGAGTCACTTTCCAAGTAAATGACTGTTCTTAAAACTGTCTAGTTTAAAACTTTCAAAACTTCCGTTTTTACATACTCCCATTAGGGTTTTTTTCCTTTTTTTATTTTTATTAATTACAGTTTATTCACTTTGTATCCCAGCTGTAGTCCTCTCCCACATCCCCTCCCAACACCACCTTCCCTCCTCTTCTCCTATGCCCCTCCCCAAGTCCCGTGATAGGGGAGGTCCTCCTCCCCTTCCATCTCACCCTAGTCTATCAGCTCTCATCAAGACAGGCTTCTTTGTCTTCCTCTGTGGACTGGTAAGGCTACTTCCCCCTCAGTTGGAGGTAATCAAAAAGCCAGCTCATGAGTTCATGTCAGAGATGGTCCTGTCCCTGTTCCTATTATTGGGGAACCCTCTTGGACACTGAGCTGCCATGGGCTACTTCTGTGTAGGGGTTCTAAGTTATCTCCATGCATGGTCCTTGTTTGGAGTATCAGTCTCAGAAAAGACTCCTGTGCCCAGATTTTTTTATTCTGTTGCTCTCCTGTGGAGCTCCTTGTTCCCTTCAGGTCTTTCAATTGCCCCCTTCTTTCTTAAGATTCCCTGCACTCTGCCCAAAATTTGGCTATGAATATCAGCATATGTTTTGATACCCTACTGGGTAGAATCTTTCAGAGGCCCTCTGTGATAGGCTCCTGTTCTGTTCCCTGTTTTCTCCCTCTTCTGATGTCCATCTCGTTTGCCTTTCTGAATGAAGATTGAGCATCTTACCCAGGGTCCTACTTCATGATTGGCTTCCTTACGTGTACAGATTTTAGTATGATTATCCTATATTATATGTCTAATATCCACTTATAAGTGAGTATGTACGACATGTGTCTTTCTGCTTCTGGGATACCTCACTCATGATGATCTTTTCTAGTTCCCACAATTTGCCTGCAAATTTCATGATTTCTTCGTTTTTAATTGCTGAGTAGTATTCCATTATGTAAATGTACCACAGTTTCTGTATCCATTCCTCAACTGAGGGACATCCGGGTTGTTTCCACTGTCATCAGAACAAAATGGCAGCCGACAGACTGGGAAAGGATCTTCACCAACCCTCTATCTGACAGAGGGCTAATATCTAGAGTATATAAAGAACTTAAGAAGTTAAACAGCAAAAAATCAAGTAATCCAATTTAAAAATGAGGTACAGAGCTAAACAGAGAATTCTCAATAGAGGAACATTGAATGGCAGAGAAACACTTAAAGAAATGCTCAACATCCTTAGTCATCAGGGAAATGTAAATCAAAATGACCCTAAGATTTCACCTTACACCCATCAGAATGGCTAAGATCAGAAACGTAAGTGACAACACATTCTGGAGAGGATGCGGAGAAGAGCAACCCTTCTCCATTGCCAGCAGGAATGTAAACTTTTCCAATCACTTTGGAAATCTATCTGGCACTTTCTCAGACAACTAGGAATAGTACTACCTTAAGATCCAGCTATACCACTCCTAGGTATATATATCCAAAAGATGCTCAAGTATACAACAAGGACATTTGCTCAACCGTGTTCATATCAACTTTATTTGTAATAGCCATTATGTTTCTTAATTTCTACTAAGATAACCTTCGTATAAATATAAATTTTTGACAATTCTAATAAAGAACGAACTGAAGACCATTGTTGATCATTTCATTGTCTTTTCCCCCTTTTGGGGGGGGCGGAGGGTTGATTATATTTCTGGGTGTCTTCTCTTCTCCCCAACACATAAAAGAAGAACCCTGATGTCTGACAAAGCTAGCATATCACTGTCATCTTTTTTTTCTAAGAAATAAAGATAAGTGTTCCCACAGAGCCACCCGTAGGTTTCTATTATGTCATGTTGTCAAAACAGCTCCCCAGCCCTCCTCTAGATTAAAAACCAGAAAGAAGTCATCATAGATGGAATTATTTATACAATCTCAAGACACATTATAGCCTTCTTGGTAGTAATAAGCATTCCCTGATAGTTAATCATGCTCAGATATTTTAATTTTTTTATTTTAAGTAAGGAATTAAAATAATGAATTTTGATATTGATCTTATATGCAAACACTGAAATGTTCAACTTTTATTAAATTAGTTTTTCACCTGTTTTCCCCATGATTCTTACCACAAAACAGCAAATTAGGATAGATTATCTTCAGTTAATGGAGAAAACATGAAATATTGTTTCATCATGTAAAAGGCTTTGTATTGAAAAAGAAGCAGGCATCCTGATGTATTCTGAACTGATGGAGTCCTGTGCAAGCTGTTTGGATCAGGAAACTTCTTACTGAACTCTAGGGTACCTTCCCTTTTTCCCTGTTAGCATCATCTCCCAGCAAAAATCCCATTGAAATTTATTTCAAACATCTACATTTTATCTAAGTTGTCTATGATCAGATACATATTGTAAACTTGTCCCTCAGAATGTACTCAAGTGAAGCTCTCAGGAAAATAAATTGCTCTTTTGGTAATTACAAATGGCTGTGTTCTTTATACAACAATTTTAAGAACAAAACTTCTGACTAACTACATGAAGTCAAGAAAACAGTTGCGAGTGTCATTTTGTGGGGCCAAGCAGATAACTTTGGCACATTCTTAACAGTGATGCTCTTCTTTTTTTTTAGGATGTGACCTGAAATGGAAAAATTTGGAACATAAAACACCTCGAGCTTTGGCAAAAGAGGGAGGTTTCAAAGCTGCCAGCAAAGAAATACGTCGAGCAGAGCGGACTGCGGCTAAACTTGCCAAGCCAGGAGTCAAAAATCCTAACCCAATCTGGGCCCTCAGGCTGCATGACTGGTCTCTGGAGCATGAGACTGTACTTCGGGAAGCCTTTTCCTTCGTGGACAGGGGCGATGGCGTAGTCAGCAAAGATGACTTCGTGGGGACCCTGGAAGAAAGACAAGACTATGCCACCTCGGATCAGCTGCTTTCCATCGCTCAAATGCACGAAAAAAGCCGGGGAGGTGGGGTCAACATTAACGAGTTCTTTAAGGGAACCAAATACTTAAGCAAGTCTTATGTCTTGGGATCTTTCGGGCCTAAGAAAAAGAAAAAGGGATTGGGCAAAAAGCCAAAGAAAGGCAGGTTTGTTCTTCCTCTCCCCATCTGCACCATTCCTGAGATGGCCTTTCCTCGGAGGCCGGACGGGGGCCCGCCCTACTACATGATAGAGACTTACCAGAACCTCACAGACTACACCAGGTTCAACCGGGATCATCCGCCAGAGCACCCCATCCAGGACGATTCGGGGTGGTACGTCGATGATCCAGGGAAGGTCTTCGAAAATATTAATTTTATCACCAAGGCGGGAGACCTGGCCTCTCTGAAAAAGGCCTTTGAAGCAGGAATACCAGTGGATATGAAGGACCGTACTTACAAGACACCCCTCATGACAGCGTGCGCCACCGGCAACATGGATGCCGTCAAGTTTCTTCTTGAAAAGGGGTATGCTTTCAGATTTAGGGCTTTGTTGTGGCCCCACCCTCACCCCCGCAATGGACAGCCCAAATGCCTGGACAAGAGGGTTGCAGGCAAGGGGAGACATGGGATAGTGAGTGCTGAGACCCACCAAGATGATCACAAAGTGGAGGTGAAGAGTTTTCATTCTGGGGTGATTTCTTCTCGTTGCCTTCTCTTGCTTCTTGCTAGGGACTGGGCAGTTAGGTTTTGCCATAGGGTCATACTGGATGGTGCCATAGTGTGGAGTCACCTTTTAACCTACCTCATCTTTTATGGAGGGCCACAACGAATACAAGTAGGACAGCTGCCACAGTGACAAACTGTGGCAAACCTACCTCTCCATTTCCCACCACCCATCTCCAGACAGAAGAGACCACCTTGCTTCATTACAAAGATCTTTAATGCATGGTCTTTTCTATTATCTCTTAAAGCTAAAACGATTGGTTTGTTTAATTGCTGCTTCTGTCACAGTTATATAACTGGAAGCAAGTTTCTGACTACTACTATGCCTCGGTTTCCCCAAGAGTGCAATCGACTCTAATAGGACCTAGATACAAATTCTAAAATGAATAATTAAGTTAAAATATGTAATGCTCTTATGAGCACAATTATTACAAATACTTCAGAAAAGAAAGACATTTAATGTTATTACAGTGTTTCATGTCAAAGACTCATTTGCATATTATCAAAAGACAAAGTAAAAAATAACTTGAGTAGTGAAGTTCTAATGAGGACTAAAACTTTAAATATAATACATTACAGTGTTTAGGTTTAAAAATAATGAACATTCATTCAAATTTCAGAACATGCAGAGAAAGTAGACACAAAGTGGAATAATGTACATTTTATCTTTTTGCCCAGCTTTTATCTTCATTGAAATAGATTTAGAATTTTCCATGACTTTAACCTTTGCAAGAAAGGAAACCCTTAGCACCTAAATAACTCTTAAAGCTACTATATATTAAATATATATTGTATATATATATACATATATATGTATGTATGTATACACACACACACATATGCACAAAGGAAGTTAAGGCTGCCCAATAATGCAAAACACAAAACAAAAGAAAAAATATTTGGGGCATATGAAAACATAAGAAAATTTACACAGTTTACTTTCCTCACAGCTCTTCTGATTGATTAAATTAATAAGAGTAAAACTGTCTGAAATTCTTTCAGATTTTCGGTTCCAATGTTTGAAACAACTAAAATTCTTAATTAGAGTATCTGTCTTGTTATACAGGGCAAATGTCAATGCAACAGATAATTTTCTGTGGACTCCACTTCATTTTGCATGCCATGCTGGCCAGCAGGACATTGTTGAGCTTCTTGTTAAATCTGGAGCTGTAATAGATGCAACATCTATCAACAACTCTACTCCGTTAAGTAGAGCCATTGAAAGCTGTAGACTGGATACTGTAAAATACCTACTTGACATTGGCGCCAAATTCCAGATTGAAAATAGAAGAGGTATGCATTTGTGTTACTGATGGTTGCAGCAAGAAAGGGGGATTGATTTTAAATAGAAAATCTGTCAGTTTTGTTCTTGTAGAGACATGGTTTCCTTGGAACTTATAGAAACTTAAGCCTTCATTAAGTATTAAGAAAGTTATATCTGATACCTAGAATTTTCAAATCATTGATATAAAAACTCAGCTCTTCATGTTTGCAATCTTTGTGGACTGACATTTTTTTCAAAGTTAAGTTTTTTTTAAAAGCCTCCTAAAACAGAAGGAACCATGAACCACAAGCCCAAATGTTTTATTATTACTACTATTATTATTATTATTGTTGTTGTTATTATTCATTAAGTTCAAATGACAGAAAGTTTTCTATTACATTGCTGTAAGTTCCTTTTTCCTAATCCTTACTGTATGCGTTAATTGGATGATTACAAAAGAATATCTTAGTACCATGCATATTGTATATGTACCAAAATAACAGACATATATTGGTAATTCACATGTCTAAACATATATAATATAAAATCAGTGTATTTATATATACACAAAGTAAACTTAGAATACTATTATTAATTAAATAATTTCCAGTGCATACAAAAGTTTATCTCTGGTGGCAAAATTAGCATATTTGAAGCTCCTTATAGTTTTTAATTTTTTATGTTATAATATAGTTACATGATTTCCCTTTCCTTTTCCTACTCTAAAACTGTCCATGTACTCCCCTCACTTTGTTCTTTTTCAAATTTGTGATCTCTTTTTCTTTAATCGTTGTTAAACACACACAGACATTTCTAAACAAATACAACCTGCTCAGTCTGTATAATGTTACTTGTATATATGTTTCAGAGATGAGCATATAGTATTGGAAAACTAACTGGTGTGCCTTGCCCTGGGGAAGACTATTTCTCCCACCCTCAGAATTCCTGTAGTTCTTTGTGTAGGTTCGAGGCTCCTACTTTCCCTGCCCAAATATCACAATTGCTATTGGCCTTGTTCATGTACTTCTAAACATTTGATTTCTGCAGTAGTTTCATGTTGTTAGTTCTTAACGGAGACCATTTTGCAGGTCATGCTTAGTCACCACTAATGCCCTTATTTTAATAACTGGCCATTTAAAGACTGTAAACCTTGATTTTTCTCTTAAAAATTGGACAAATGTCTCACTTGGGTCTTTATAGCGCTAAGATACATGCTGTAACGCTGTTCAGAGGTGTCTTTTTCTTAATTGGAACTCATACTGCCTTTGGCATGGTACCTGAATCACAGGTAGTATGTCGTTGGTTATGTTGCATTGGTTTAGTAGGGCCTGGTGATGTTGGCGGTAAAATAATGTCTGACAAGAGCACTTCTGAGCATTTCCCAGGCCATTTGAAATTCATCACAAAATAGATATGTGTGAGGGACAGGGGTGGGGGGAAGACAACCAATTTAATATTAAAATGTAATTTAATATTTCTCGCTACATTTAAGATACATAGTTAAAAGATTTAAGAAAGAATTTGTATTAGTAAATGGCTCTTGGAGTGCTGGAACTCAGTAGTGAGATCCTTCTGGAGAATTTCTATCGTGCTCCGTGAATTCACACCACCATATGCTAACATGCTGATTTTTTTCTACATGGTTTATCATTAGATTGCTTAATTGTAACTTTCAATTTATGTTTTTGTTTGAAACAGGGCATACTGCCATGGATATTGCGAGGGCATATGCTGATTACAGAATAATTGATATGATAAAAGAAAAGTTAGATAACCTGCCTAAACCAATAGATAATCAAAAACTGAAAGGCAAGCTTCCTAAACTGAAGACTGAAGGCACGGATGTTAAGAAAGAAGAGGTAAAAACAAAAAGAAGCTTGACTATCAAATAGTAATGGGAAATCCATAAAGTCTCAGGGTGGCAGTGGCCTTAGGTTATAACATTGCACAACACGGGAAGAGGGCATGCCGTGTGCACCTCTGACAGTAGTTATGTAGATATACCTAGCAAGAAAATTACTAGTTATATAGATATACCTAGCAAGAGAATTACCAGTACTGAAGACTACTAAATATTCATTGTAAACAGAGTCCACATGAAATACAAATGAGTCACTCAATTATAAGGATATTGAAAAAAAACTGGTATTGAATTTGCATGTACATGTTCCTGAATTATACAGATTCACTGATACACCCCAAACAGAGAGGGAAGACGATGAAGAAGACATTGCTGTTAGTAAGGATGCCCCAAGTGCATTTCCAAGCTGGAAGTTTCTTTGGGGGAGCAGATGGTTCACTGAAGATCCTTGTATAAGGCAGAAAAAAAATCAATGAGAGTCAAGAAATAAAACCCCTAATGCCATCACATTGGAGGCTGGGGAATGTCGACAGCAGGGAATGAGCTGGGTAAAGAAAGTGGGCGGAAGGGATCAAGTCCCAGGCACGAACTAACTGTAGCAATTGCATCTCCTACTAGAGACACCATCGTTTTACCAGGAGTCCGTCGTGTAAATAGCTATAGCTCAGAGATAGAGATATTGAAAACTCATGTTAACTGTCTCTGATATGACTAAGTGACTCTCAGAAAGGCAAGCTAAGCATCGCTCCATATCTGCAGTTATAGTATTTATAACATTCTATCATATCTCAAATTTTAGCACTTTCCTTCTTTCAACATTTCAAAGTAAAATCTAGACAAAAGGATATTAATGAATGCTTAATTTTAGCAATTTATACTTTTAAAAATATTTTTTTCAGGAAACTCTGTCATCGATTTATGCTGTACCAGCAATAACAGAGGAAAAGAAACCACACAAGGACAATGTGGTTTACCTCAATTCCCTGATTACCAGTGGTTACACTAAGAAAGTTGATATCACATTTATCCCACCAAGGGTAAGTGTCTAGGGGATAGCCTCTGTAACAGCACAGCGCTGTTCTCATATGCTGACTACACTGATCGTCTGTGTCCATCTTCCACAGTTACTGCTTGAGTGGTCCCCTGGCTATGCTCTGCCACATTCATCTCAGAAGACCACCTTTTAATTACCAACATCTCTTCCATTTCTTACTATTTCTATGCTAGTACTTACATTCTCCTCATAAGACTGCAGTGGTCTTTGGCTAATGGCATCCCTTATAGCCATTCAGTCATCATATTCTATTTTTGGTATTATAACTTTTCAAACCCCCTACTCCTTACAAATACTTATGGAATCTTCATGCCACCAAGGCTGAACAAACTCTTTAGTATCCTAGAATATTTTCCCTTAAATAGGTAAAGGAGAAAGGGGAAAGGAGTTATCTTTCCAGTACCCATCCAGCCATGCTTTCTGCCTTCTGTTACAAAAATAATTTGACTTTTACATTAGAAATAAGGGACTTCCTAATTTTTTGATCTTGCATTTTGATATCATGGAACTAATAGCAGTTGGCCCAGAGGTAACTAGAGAAGGAACTAAAGAGCATTTCATGATCTCTGTTCCTAGGTGGGCCTCACGAGAAATAGTGATGTCCACACAACCGCTGAGGTGATAATATAGCGGAAAACAGTAACATGCACTTCCAATGTATACTTGGTAGTTCCGGTTGACTATGGGAAGTTTTCTCAGGTTGGAGATGTGATTCATGCATAGAGTACTCAGCTAGCATGTGCATAGTTAAAAATATGTATGAGGGTAAAAATCACTGGCCATAATTATAACAACTGCCTTGATTTTGGCTGTTTCTTTAAGATTTGGAGTCCTGAAGCCACAACAGCAGAGCTGATCAGGAAGAGGGAAATGCGGAGGGAGAGGTTCACATACGAGGTGGACTTTGAAGACTTCATGATGCCTTTCCAAAAGTACATCACGGAGAAAGCTCAAGCAATGGAGGCATCCCTCAGAAACTAAGTCACAGCAGTTGCCTCCTGGGATAAGTGCTCTGTGGTCCAGAGTCCAGAGTTGGGAAAAAGTACGTATTTCCATCAAAGGCAAAGCACTCTATCCATGAAGACTTTGTTTCTAAAGATCAGTTTTTGCTATCACAGCTGTAAATATCCTGAGTTGTATCAGACACCCTTTCGTTTTGCGGTGATGGCAGGTGACCCATATAAATGCCCAACCTTCATTAAAAGTGTAGTAGGCCACGTGGCAGTTTTAAATATCGTCAAAAATTTACTAGATGTGCACCATTACGTTTATTAAAGAGAATTCTAGTACACATTCAAGGCCCGGGATCAAGCCCAGAATCAGATTTTAAAGTGAAAACCAACAATATTGGTTTGAAAGTACAAATCTGTAAAGAAAAAAAGAAAAAGAAAAACTTTTCAAGAGTGGGTATAAGTAGCACATACCTATAATTTCAGCACTGTTGAGGCAGAAGATTGCAACCTACATTGCAATCTTGGTTTGGGCGAGGCTATATAACAAGACCCTATCCCCCCAAAAAAAAGAAATAATGCTGAGAACATACCTAAGTGGTAGGTAATTCACCTAACATAGGCATGGGCATGGGCATGGACATGGGCTGGTTTCTAGCACTACAACAAACACAACAAAATAAACACAGTAGAAAGTGATGGAAACATAACATATGATAGAACCCCTAGAGGTGAGAGTTTATTCCTCAAACATAATTGTAAAGGTGCCTCAGATACCTTGGGCCAGGTAAACTTTGGACACTGTACATGCCACTGTTTCCCTCTACTTTGATATTGTAGAGCTCTTGCATCTGACTTCCAGATGCCAGAGAACTCAGTCTTGAGTAGCAGTTACAACTCCTGGAAGCAACTCACAGATAGTGACTAAAGAACATTGGACTCCCTCACCTTCTGCTTGGATGACTGAAGTGCATATTCTTGCTGGACCATAGCACTAGAGAGTTAGATAGAGTTGAGGTCTATCATGTCAATGTCTTGACTGTATTGCTTCCTCAAACCACCTAACTCTGTTTCTAGGTAGCTTCTATAAGGGTCCCAACTAAGACGAAAAGCCATGAGAATACACTGAGCTATGGTTCTAAAAATCTTTAACAAATGCTTTGAAGATGAATTCCCTTATCTTCTGGTTACTATAAAATAAACATTTCTCTAGTTTGGAGAAACTGAAACTAAGGGGCCATTTAAATAGTCTTCTTATAAAAATTGATAATTTGAGCAAAATTTCCAAATATTAGAAAGTGATGTGAGAATGGATAGAGACATCACATCCCAGTAATATGTTTGAAGAGAGAAAATCAAAGAATAAAGATAAATTCAAGAAATCCAGCATCAAGAACTAATTTAAAAAAATGGGAGAATGGGAGCTTAATATAAAACCTTCTAGGTACCCACTGGTATTTAAACTTAAAGCCTGCTCCCTATTTTGGAAAGAATAAATATCAGGGATGTGATGAAGATATGGGACCAATAAAATAGTGGATGGATGGATGGATGGATGGATGGATGGATGGATGGATGGATATTACCTACTTTGTCTCACTGGGACCAAAATATCTGTCAGAACAACTTTAGTAAAGAAAGGTTTATTTTTGGCTCATGGTTTGAAAGGGAATAGTCTATTATGGAAGCTGTTGAATCTCTGCCTCTGGTGGTGGGAGTACGGCAAGGCTTGTCAAGAATCAGGAAATAACTTCAAAAACTGCCCCTCAGAAAACTTCTTCTTTGAGCGAAGCCACAGTTGCAGAGGGTCTATAACCTCCCCAAAATGGTGCTACCAGCTAAGGACTAAGTGTTAATTAAACACATGAACTTGGGAGGGGTTGGGTGCATTTCATATTCAAGTAAATACATAAATGATGGATGCATGGGTGGGAGGATGGATGGGTGGATGGGTGAGGAGGGTAGGGATAGAGAGATGGCTGGATGGATAGATGAATGGATGGGTGGGTGGGTGGATGGGATGATAAGGGACTGGTTTGCAAAAGAGTGAGTGCTTGTTGGACAAGTTTCTAAGTATATAATACAGCCATGAGATATGTCAGCTAGAGACTCTTGATCAGGAACACTCCATGAAATTCACAGGAGTAATTTCTTTCTCATCAACACCTCAGTTGTTTCTACCCCTAAATACTTTTGTACTACTTCCTGAGATATGTGAAAATTCTTTTATATACCACTATTTCAACTGCCAAATTTTGTACTGCTGTCAGAGCAGTGTTAGGATATTTTCATCAGGAAGTCAATGTATAAAGGAACTATCTAAAAAACTTCTTTTCAAACTACTACTACTACTCAAAGTAATAAAGTTTACAGCAAAAGAAAAACCCAGGTTGGAAGATGCATTCAGTACTGTATGTCTTTAGTGCCTTTTAGCTTAGAACTGCCTTCCTTCGTTGTTGTTATTTTATTAATATTGCTAGTTAAGAAGACAGGACAGACATTTTGCAAATATCCCTTAATTTTGTCATATTATTTCCCCAAGAACAAATTCAAACGCTATGTTTGAGGCAGCAATACCAGAAATGTGACATGGCACATTCTTTAGTACTACTTTAACCAGAAGTTAGAATTTGGGAAGCTTATACCACACATCAGCATGTGTCTTCTATAGTGGAGGCCCTCACACCGCAAGCAAGTATTCTCTTCTGGTTGTACTTACAAGCATCTTAAGGAGTATCTTTGAAAGTATGCAAATTTTCTTTCAATGAATTTATCAACGAATGCTAATATTCCTAACTAATGCCTTCTGGTAAAAGTGCTACAGTGACAATAACATATTTTGTTGTCATCTTTCTGTGTCTTATCTGTCTTTTTTCTGATGGTCAGTGCTTTCTCTTCTACCTTAATTTTGGTAATTTAGCCAGTGTGTGCTCACACATTCATTTCCTACACAATAGGCTCTAGCTGTGGAGACACCTATGAACACAAGGGGGTTATTTATTTGTCATAAAATTACTCTTCTATCATGAGCTTTTGCAGCAGGGAAAAGACAAGCAAACTTATTCCAGATTCCTTTTCCAGGGAAGTTTTACAGCCCTAAAGGCAATGAAAAGACCACTTGTACCAGTGTAGATAAACACTATCAGAAGCTTTCTATCTCCTGATCATCTTCTTGAAATCCCAATTTTCCAAACAAGTTGATTTTGTATTTCTTGAGTATCCTTTCTCCTCTCCTTTACCTATTTCTTAATTTGCTTTTTAAATATCTATGTACATTATCTTAAATGTACACAGTTGTGAAGTATAACATGATATAGATGTATTAACAAATCTCAAATTATTTAACTGGAGAAATGGCTCAGTGATTAAGAGAGCTTGTTGCTCTTGCAGAGATCTTGAGTTCCATTTCCAGCATCCTTTCTCTGACTGCTCACAGCTGCCTGTAACTCTTGTTCCAGGAGATCCACATCTGTCTTCTGGCCTCCAAAGGCACTACATACACATGGCATATTTACATTCATGCAGGTGAAATACTCATATACAGGAATCTTTTAATTAAAAAAAACCTTAAGTTCTAATGCCCCTTTGAGCCACTTACCACAATGGGGCAATACGTATATGCACTTATAAATAAACTTTATTTTTCTGCTATTAATCTACCTTTCTTTAGTCTTACTCACAAGCTCCAGGTGCTGAACCTAAAGCAGAAGAAGAAATGGTTCCTCTCTATATTAGCCTTTACTAACATCATTTGCTTAGCCTGACTCTCAGAGTATCCCTTGTTCTGTCAGCAGAAACCATTAAAACTCAACCTCTAACAAAACAAAAAAAAAAAAAGATGTCTACTGAAGTATCTATAGGATCCTCTGTTTCTTGAATGTGCAGGAAATGCTTATTCATTCAGACATGTTTTATTGGCCAAGTACCAGTAGCCACTGAGTCTGTTTCATCATTTGTGAAGAAGGAATAATAGTTATGTGGCCATAACCAGCAGCCTCACAGGGACCAGCCAGATGTGTTAACACCTTCACAGCCACAAGCCCTGTTTCCATGTAAAACTGGTACTCAGTTGTACTTTATTGGCAACCATCAAGCAGAACGGAGAGCCAAAGTAGGCAGAGGGAAGACGACCAGACCTGTAAAGCAACACAATGAAAGTTTGCTGACACACATTCACCTCTGCTGAATTTAAAACTTTTAATTATTAGTTTAAGTGACTTAAACATGTACATATTTATCTAGCTTAATTTCTAGTAATCAGACATAGGAAAATAATACTTGCTGTAAGATATGAGTTCTAGTTCTAATAGTGGCTGTTTCAGTGGATAGTGGCCCAAGGGTTTACTTTTTTTTTTTTTTTTTTTAGGGTTTACATTTTTTGTTTTCAGAAGTTAACTTCCTCTAGTATCTAAATAGTTGTGTAGTGTAAAGTATTCATGGAAACAGAAGCTGAGATAAGATCTCTCATGCAAGTAATTTGTAGAGGGAAAGTTCTCAGAGAAAGGACAAAATGAAACAGGAGAACTATAGATATGAGATCAAGAAGGAACTGGCTTCGGTCTGCCACATGTGACACTGTGGAGGATGCATTGTACTAAGAGAGATCTTACTTAGGAAAGCGGCTGGGCTGCTACATCCAGCAAAAGACACTAGCTAGCTCCTGGTCAAGAGAGAAACCTCACAATATTCATCAGCTGGCTGGGTGATAAGGGTCTCCTATCATGCAACGTGTGAGAGTCAGTTTTAATCATCACCTTTATTGGTTAAGAAGGGCCTAATGAATCAACTAGAGCACGCACACCTTCTGTACATATGTGAGACCCTTTCCTGAGCCAACTAAGCTATTAGAGCTCTGAATGGTTTAGATAATTGGCAGATTCAAATTTTGAATAAATTCTTGGGAGGCAATTGGAAGGTGGTTATTGAGAACATGTCCCTGAATATCATATCTAGCCATGAGACCTTACCATTTTCAATTCCCTCTGATTCCAGTCCAATGACAAAGATGCTACTGTGCCACATGCCCTCATACCCTGTAACCACAGTATTGAGCCTCACACCCAGCCCTGGATCTTGGTGCCACAGGAGACTCAAGATCCTCCAGAGAGGGAGGGAGCTGTAAGCCTCCACTCTCATCAGCTGAGCACAGGGTAGGCTAGCTGGCAGAGGAAACCCAGGATAGGTACCAGTAACTTCTGCTACAAATGATATGCTTTGGAATGAAAAATTTTAGGGCAAAGGTATAAAAGGTAATTCTTTGAGGTCATTTTGCATACCATGCTTTCTCTTTCAAATGAATTTCATTTCACCAATTTGTCTTATTCATCTTTAAAAATAAAACTAAAGAATGAACAAGGACAGCAATATAAACCCATTTGGCAGCTATTAAGAAGGAAAAAGCAATTCACAAATCCCACTGCTAGTTTGTTTCTCTAAACCTGAATATTATTAGACATTTAAAACAATGTCTTCCCTATGTTCTGGGATAGATAACATCTATGAGGTACAAATGAACTGTCTCCAGTAAAGTTTATATTCAGCAACTTACATGGAATTTTCAACTTAAGAAATGCAATGTGGTGCCACAAGTGATGCCCAAGAGACACACTGAACTCAGATCTTTTATTCAGGGAGGGTGGAATAAAAGAGAAAAGAGGGAAGCTGGGATACCTTCTACACTGAGACACTAATTTCAAGCTAAAAGCCAAGTGGACTTTGGTATTTTAATCATATCCATAGACTGTATCATTTTTGTGGATTTGTGTTTGTTTAACTATGGCTCCTGGAGGAAATTTACAATGAGAGTAAATGGGACACATGTAGATCAAAGAAGCAAGATAACATCCTCAGAGCCTTTGGTAATTACTACGTCAAGACATGTCTGGCTAACAAGGAAGAACTAAACATTCTGTTGGCATTCTGGAAGGCAGTAGAGATTTCTTTTATCCTGAGTAAACCATTAGTGTGTTTGATGCCTATGTATTTATTCAAGATTACTAATGGTGATGTTTCCCTTTTGTCTTCACAGGTAAGACATTGAAGAGGAACTGATACACAAATCTGATCCCCCTAGATTTTAGTGATTTGCCTGATGATTTGAAATACTCCTCTGTTTCTCTGAAACTGAGATAGAATTATGTTCTTTTTTTCCTGGGGCTTCAGTATCAAGCTCTGGCCTAAGGAACTGGGAAGTGAAAAATACTTTCCTCATAGGAATTAAGGAAATCAATACATAAAATAAAATGAGCAATACACAAAGTATTGTGGATAAGTCTCAATGATCTCCAGCCAAAGCAACACTGCATAGCTAAAGAGTCAGCCAGAGGTGGATTTATTAGCAGCAGACATTACAGGAGAGGCCAGGCACCACCATGCATCCCTAGAAAATGTCCCAGGTAAAGACCTCTACATGTCTCACATGTGCACAGTCCTACAATAGGATCTAAACGTTCCAAACTGTCAAAGGCCAGTGTTGTCATAATGTTGAGTCAACAAGCAGCCCTAAGTCTGCACACATTGAACTTTATTCATTTCCATTGCATATGCTTATTTAGGGCTGGTAATGGAATCCCTAAGCATTTTCCTTGCCCTTTCCTGTGGTACAGCAAAAGGAAAAACTAATTCAATTGTAACTCCCAGGTTTCTTCAGGTTTCAGGACAGTTTGAGAAAGTGGAGATCTGGTATGAGACAGAAGGTAGAGGGAGGTGTGGAGAAGCCAGGATATTCTTCCCTCTTTGCCTTCCGTAGTACCCCGGGCAATAGCTGTGTATATCTGTCTTTTCAGCTTGATCATAACAATCCTGTCACACTTCTTCTAGATGGTCCATCCCCTGTGCTCCATTATCTCAACCTATTCATCCTGTCCTGGCTCAAGGAGATAATACCAGTGGCCCTTGTTCTTATCGACTCTGGGGAACTTGGTGATGCCCATTGCCTCCCAAGTCCCTTCTGCATAACCATACACACTTGCTTACACTCTCCTTTCAGAGGAGCCCAAAGGGTTTCCCTTTCCATGATGGGATCATGGTTCACTAAGCAACAAACACTGGTGTGCCAAGAAGCAATGGATAGCAAAACTAGACTTGGCTACTACCCCAATATTAAATATTATTTTAATGCTTAAAATAGTTTGGAATGTGTATTTGTATAAGGATTAATATAGATGAAACAGTTGACACTACAGGATAGAGCACAAACATCCATAAAGCAGTATGAGATTTTTTAATTTTATTTATTATATTTATTACAATTTATTCACTTTGTATCCCAGATGTAGTCCCCTCAGTCATCTACTCACAAGCTCACCCTTCCTCCCTCTTCTCCTCCCATAGCCCTCCCCCAGTCCACTGATAGGGGAAGCCTTCCTCCCCTTTCATCTGACCCTAGCCTATCAGGTTTCATCAGGACCGGCTGCAGTGTCCTCCTCTGTGGCCTGGCAAGGCTGTCCCCCCCCCCTCAGGAGGAGGCAATCAAAGAGCCAGCCACTGTGTTCATGTCAGAGACAGGCCCTGTTCCCCTTACCAGGGAAAACCTCTTGGACACTGAGCTGCCATGGGCTACATCTGTGCAAGAGTTATAGGTTATATCCATGCATGGTCCTTGATTGGAGTATCAGTCTCAGAAAAGACCCCTGTGCCCAGATTTTTTGCTTCTGCTCCCCTCCTTGTGGAGCTCCTGTCCCTTCCAGGTCTTTCTATCTCCCCTTCTTTTATTAAGATTTCCTGAACTCTGCCCAAAGTTTGGCTATGAGCCTCAGCATCTGCTTTAATACCATGCTGGGTAGATTCTTTCAGAGGCCCTCTGGGGTAGGCACCTGTCCTGTTCCCTCTTTTCTCCCTTTCCCAATGTCCATCGGGAGTGAGGACTGATCATCTTACCCAGGGTCATGCTCCTTGCTCATGAGGTTTCTTCATGAGGTTGTTAATATAAAAGCCCAAGCCTGGCCCTACCGAGTTTCTCTCTGGCTTTCTGCCTGGCAATCTGACCCTCCACTTATAACTGAGTATATACCATGTGTGTCTTTCTGCTTCTGGGATACCTCACTGAGGATCATCTTTTCCATTTCCCACCATTTGCCTGCAAATTTCATGATTTCCTTGTTTTTAATTGCTGAGTAGAATCCCATTGTGTAATTGTAATTACATTTGTAATTGTAATTACAAATCCCATTGTGTAATTTCTTCATCCATTCCTCTATTGAGGGACATCTGGGTTGTTTCCAGATTCTGGCTATTATGAATAAAGTTCCTACAAATATGGTTGAGCAAATGTCCTTGTTGTATACTTGAGCATCTTTTGGATATATGCCTTCGAGAGGTATAGCTGGATCTTGAGGTAACACTACTATTCATAATTTTCTGAGAAAGCACCAGATTGATTTCCAAAGTGGCTGTACAAATTTACATTCCCACCAGCAATGAAGGTGGGCTCCCCTTTCACCACATCCTCTCCAGCATGTGTTGTCACTTGAGTTTTTGAACTTAGCCATTCTGATAGGTAGAAGGTGAAATTTCAAGGTAGTTTTGATTTGCATTTTCTTAACTAAGTCTGAAACCAGAGGATTTGACAATTTTTTTAAGATGAAAAAAAAATCCTAGAAGCTCACAGCATTAGCTTTTCAAAATTGTCTAGCCGAGTATAGGTTGGCAGTTTCAGCTTATTTTTAAGAGCCTCCTTAAACTGTACATGTTCCAGAATGAAACCTTACAGAATTGGAGCCTACTGAGGACATTTGAGGTGTTCTTGCATGGGGATTAGAGATTTCTCATGCATTTGAGGTTTCTTCATGAAGTTGTTAATATAAAAGCCTAAGCCTGGCCCTACCGAGTTTCTCTCTGGCTTTCTGCCTGGCAATCTGACCCTCCTACATATTTCTGCTATTAGCATCTTCCATGCAAGACAGCCAGAGCCTGTACCATGGTGTTTGGACTTTGAGCATGCAAAATCATGAATCAAATAATCCTCACATCTTTATGAAGTTAGCCTGACTCAGGCATTTCATTACAGCACTGAAAAAAATTTAATAATGTATTGCTTAGCTTCGTGATAAGTACCAAAGATGCTCCAATAAATACATGCCCGGGCTTATAGCTACCTTGTTCATATATAATTTGATTGTCTGATCTCTAATGACAAAGGGTAAACTACAGAGGGCTGTGCTTAAAAATCTCATATGGCACGATTTGTTGAAGATGCTATCTTTTTTACATTGTATGGTTTTGGCATCTTTGTCAAAAATCAAGTGTCCATAAGTGTGTGGCGTTATTTCTGGGCCGTCTATTTGATTCTGTGCATCCACCAGTCTGTTTCTGCACCAGTACCATGCAGTTTTTATTACTATTGCTTTATAGTACAGTTTGAGAAAAGGGGTGGTGATCCCTCCAGAAGATCTTTTATTGTAGAGGATTGTTTTAGCTATTCTGGGTTTCTTATTACATATGAAGTTGAGAATTTTTCTTTCAAGGTCTATAAAGAATTGGCTTGGTAATTTGATGGGAATTGCATTGAATCTGTAGATTGCTTTTGGTAAGATGGGCATTTTTACTATGTAAATCCTGCCAAGCCATGAGCATGGGAGATCTTTCTATCTTCTGATATTTTCTTCTATTTCTTTCTTCAGAGACTTGAAATTTTTTTTTCATACAAGCCTTTGACATGCTTGGTTAGAATTACGCCAAGGTACTTTACATCCTTTATGGCTATTGTGAAGGGTGTTGTTTCCCTAATTTTTTTCTCAGCCCATTTGTCTTTTGTATACAAGAGCGCTACTGAGTTTTGTTTTGTTTTGTTTTGTTTTTTGTTTTGTTTTGTTTTGTTTTTTTAGTTAAATTTGTATCCAGCCACTTTGCTAAAGGTGTTTATCAGCTGTAGGATTTCCCTGGTAGAATTTTTGGGGTCACTCAGGTACATTATCATATCATCTACAAATAGTGATACTTTGAATTCTTCCTTTCCGATTTGGATTCCCTTGATCTCCTTTAATTGTCATTGCTCTAGTAAGGATTTTAAGAACTATGTTGAAGAAATATCAAGAGAGTGGACAGCCTTACCATGTCCCTGATTTCAGTGAGATTGATTTAAGTTTCACTCCATTTAGTTTGATGTTGGCTATAGGCTTGCTGTATATTGCTTTTACTATGTTTAGGTAAGTGCCTTGTATCTCTGAACTCTCTACGACTTTAAGCATAAACGAATGTTAGGTTTTATCAAATGCTTTTTCAACATCCATGGATATTATCATGTGGGTTTTTTTCATTCAGTTTGTTTATATGGTGGATTACATTGATGGATTTCCATATATCAAACCACCACCCCCCATACCTGGGATGAAACCTACTTGGTCATAGTAGATAATATCTTTAATGTGTTCTTGGATTCAGTTTGTGAGTATTTTGTTGAGTATTTTTGCATCAATATTCATAAGAGAGATTGGCCTGAAATTTTCTTTGTTGGGTGTTTGTGAGATTTAGGTATCAAGGTGACTGTGGCTTCACAGAATGAGTTTGGTAATGTTCCTAATGTTTCTATTTTGTGGAAGAGTTTGAAGAGTATTGGTGTTAGCTCTTCTTTGAATGTCTGGTAGAATCCTGCACTGAAACCATCTGGCCCTGGTCCAACTGGATATTAACATATAGAAAATGCAAATAGATTCATATTTATGACCCTGCACAAAACTAAAGTCCAAGTGGATAAAAGACCTCAACATAAAACCAGACACACTAAATCTGTTAGAAGATAAATTGGGGAAGAGCCTTCAACTCATTGGCATAGGAGACGATTTCCTGAACAGAACATCAATATCCCAGGCTCTAAGATCAACAATCAATAAATGGGACCTCATGAAACTGAAAACTTCTGTAAAGCAAAGGGGGTGTCATCAGAACGAAACGACAGCCTACAGACTGGAAAAGGATCTTCACTAACCCTATATGTGACAGGGGGCTAATATCCAGAATATACAAAGAATTCAGGAGTTAAAAAGAACAAATTAAGTAATCCAATTTAAAAAATGGGGTACAGAGCTAAACAGAGAATTCTCAATAGAGGAATAGTGAATGGCAGAGAAACATAAAGAAATGCACTCACGTAGAGTAACAACATACACACGACCTGTAAACTTACAGTATATAAGACACAACCAGGGGAGTCCAAGATGGCGGCTAACAGCTCATACCATATCTGAGGGGCACAGGATCCAAAACTGAAATTGTTGTGTGTGGGTGGCAGCTGAAGCCAGATTATTGACATTGAGGCTTCCTGGGTGAGAGGGGACAACTGTAAGCTGGGCCAGTTTGGATCCAGATCACCCATGGACCTCTCCAGAGCCTGAGAGAGGTGAATACTCAACCCCCCTGAACGTCTCCTTGCCCCAAGCATGGGCCTCCCCACTTGGTGGAGTTGGCAGTGGTTGCCCCAAACAGGAGCCTCCTTTCTTAGTGACTGAGTAGGCAGAGGTAGCTGCCCCAAATATGGGTCTCCCTGCCCAGCAGACAAACAGTGGACAATACTGAGCTTATGGATCTCCTACACTTTCATTTGCACCAGTGGGCACAAATCTGAGAGCAGAGAACAGGAGAGGGATCCCCTGTGCTTTCTGATTAGGCACTTGAGCTAGTGAGTGTGCCTTCAAGTGAGTGCATGCAGAGCCCCTGCTCCAGGGTTGTCCTACACTAGCAGCCAGACATCAGACCCCTCCTACCCACATCTCCACTGTAGACAACTTAGGGATTCTTGGGACAGCATTCTCGACATTGAAGCCCCTGTTCTGTGGCTCTCCCAGTGGAGTCCAGGCAAACAATTCTTAGAGCCAAGATGATGTAACCCAGACAGATCTGAATACCTGGAGGACAGTAACACAATCCTGTGGGCCACTGAGGTATTCAGGGGCCCTGTGCATGCACATTGAGTCCGCAAATGGTGCCAGCACCCCCACCTGTGCTTACACCACCCTTCCAGGCATCTACATGCTCTAGCAGTCAGTCCTTCAAGGCACATTTCCACACACTCTCCCACACTTGCATACATGCACCTGCAACCTTCCTCCCTTAACTACAGCTGAAACACCAACATCCACTCTAGAAACAGTGGTCCTCTCTCATCTTCCTGAAGAATACTCCAGACACCAGAGACAGACAGACCCACTCTGATGTACAGACTACAAGGAAAAACAGCGAAGGTTACAGATAAGCAGATGGCTAGAGGTCAGCATAAGGACATATCAGACAAAAATCGGGATGACATGGCTTATGAGCAACCCTATTTTAGTTCATCAGAAACACAGAAAAATGATCTCAAATCTGTGCTTATCCAGTTATTAGAAGCACATAAAGAGGAAACGAACAAAGCTCTCAAAGAAATACAGGCAAATACAGCCAAACAAATAGAGGCACAGGTAGAGGCACATGGAGAGGAAACAGATAACAACAAAAATAAAACAAAAAGAGGCCATCATGGAAAGACAGGCAACATTCAAACAGATGAAGGAAATGGTGCAAAATATGAAAACAGAATTAGAATCAATAAAGAAAATACAAATAGAGAAAATCCTTGAGCTAGAGAACTGGAGAAAAGATCAGGAACTACAAAGGTAAACATCACCAACAGAATACAAGAAGAAATGGAGGAGAGACTCTCAAGCACTTAAGATACAATTGCAGAAACTGATACATTAAAAAAAATGAATTCAAAAAATTTCCAGAGACAAAACATCCAAAAAATCAAGGATCCTATGAAAAGATAAAATCTAAGAATGATAGGAATAGATGAAAAAGAAGATTCCAGGCTCTGAAGTCCAGAAAATGTTTTCAAGAAAATCACAGAAGAAAATTTTCCCAACTTAAAAAAAGAGATGTCCGTAAATACACAAGAAGCTTACAGAACACCAAATCGACTAGACCAGAAAATCAATTCCTCACATCACATAATAGTCAAAATGTTAAATCTACAGAACAAAGAAAAAAATATTAAAATTAACAAGGGAAAAAGGCCAAGTAACACAGAAAGGTAGACCTGTCAGAATCCCATCGACTTCTCAACAGAAACTATGAAAGCCACAGAGCCTGGGCAAATGTCATGCAGACTATAAGAGACCACAGATGCCAACCCAGACTACTCTACCCAGAAAAGCTTTCAATCAATATAGATGGAGAAAACAAAATATTCCATGACAAAATGAAACATAAACAAATCTACACAACAACATAACCCTACAGAAGATACTAGAGTGAAAATGACAATCTAACGAAATCAATTGCACTCAAGAAAACACAGTTTCCATGTGTGTGTAGGCCTTTTGCTATTTTTGACATTGAAGTCCAGCTTTAGTCCAAGTGATCAGATAGGATAAAAGGGATTATTTCAATCTTCTTGTATCTGTCGAGTCTTGCTTTGTGAGCAACTATATGGTCTATTTTGGAGAAGGTTCCATGAGGTACTGAGAAGAAGGTAAGTTCTTTTGTGTTTGGGTGAAAGGTTCTGTAGATGTCCGTGAGGTCCATTTGATTCATGACCTCTATTAGAGTTATTGTTTCTTTGTTTAATTTCTGTTTTGTTGACCTGTCCTTTGTTGAGAGTGGGGTGTTGAAGTCTCCCACTATTAATATGTGGGAATCTATGTGTGGCTTAAGTTTTATCAATGTCTCTTTTACAAATGTAAGTGCCCTTGTATTTGGGGCATAGATGTTCAGGATTGTGATGTCTTCTTGGTGGAATTTTCCCTTGATGAGTATGAAGTGTCCTTCCCCATCTCTTTTGATTAATTTTGGTTGAAAGTCTATTTTATCAGCTATTAGAATGGCTACTCCTGCTTGCTTCTTGGGTCCATTTGCTTGGAAAGCCGTCTTGCAACCCTTTACCCTCAGGTAATGTCTACCTTTGTGACTTAGGTGTGTTTCTTGTATGCAACAGATTGCTGGGTTTTGTTTACGCATCCATTCTGTTAGTCTGTGTCTTTTTATTGGAGAATTGAGTCCATTGATGTTGAGAGAGATTAATAACCAGTGGCTGTTAGATCCTTTGATTTTGATGTTGGCTGTGGTCATAAGGTTGTGTGTTTGGTTGCTTTTTGTTTTACTGTAGTGAGGTTAATGATTTCCTGTGTTTTCTTGAAAGTAGCTAGTTTTCTTGGGTTGTATTTTCCCTTCTAGTGTCTTCTGTAACGCTGGATTTGTGTGTAGGTATTGTTGAAATTTGTTTTTGTCGTTGAATATCTTGTTTTCTCCGTCTATGAGGACTGAGAGTTTTGCTGAGTACAGTAGCCTAGGCTGACATCTGTGTTCTCTTAGGGTCTGCATGATATCCGTCCAGGCTCTTCTGGCTTTCACAGTTTCTGTTGAGAAGTCAGGTGTGATTCTGATGGATTTGCCATTATGTGTTACTTGGCTATTTTTTGTTGCAGCTTTTAGTATCTTTTCTTTGTTCTATATTCTTATTGTTTTGATTAGTATGTGGCAGGAGGATTTTCTTTTTTTGGTATAATCTATTGGGTGTAGGCCTCTTGTATGTTTATAGGCCTCTCTGTTATATTGGGTAAATTTTCTTCCATGATTTTGCTGAAAATATTTTCTGGGTTTTGGAGAGGGGAATCTTCTTTTTCCTCCATTCTTATTATTCTTAGGTTTTGTCTTTTCATGTTGTGTTGGATTTCTTGGATGGTTTGTGTCAGGAAATTTTTTAGATTTAATATTTTCTTTGACAGATACATTAATTTAACAAGGGAAAAAGGCCAAGTAACATAGAAAGATAGACGTGTCAGAATCATACCAACTTCTCAACAGAAACTATGAATACCACAGGGCCTGGGCAGATATCATGCAGACAATAAGAGACCACAGATGCCAATCCAGACTACTATACCCAGAAAATCTTTCAACCAATATAGATGGAGAAAACAAAATATTCCATGACAAAATGAAACATAAACAAATCTACACAACAACAACCCTACAGAAGATACTAGAGTGAAAACAACAATCTAACGAAATCAATTGCGCTCAAGAAAACACTCCTTGGCATATACCCAAAAGAGGGTCGAGTACACAATAAGGACATTTGCTCAACCATGTTTGTAGCAGCCTTATTTGTAATAGCCAGGAGCTGGGAACAGCCTAGATGCCCCTCAGTGGAGGAATGGATGCACAAATCATGGCATATCTACACAATGGAATATCAATATCATTCAGCAATAATAAACAAGGAAATCATGAAATTTTCAGGTGATGGTGGGATCTGGAAAAGATAATCCTGAGAGAGCTATCCCAGAAGCAGAAAGATGCACGTGGTATATACTCACTCATATAGACATATAATATAGGATAAACCTACTAAAATCTGTACACCTAAACCAACTAATCAAGACAGAGGACTCTTGATAAAATGTTCAATTCTTATCCAGAAAGGCAAAGAAGATGGACATCAGAAGAAGGAGAAAAGAGGGAACAACAGAGGGACACAGAGGACCTCTGAAAGGCTCTGCCCTGCAGACTATCAATGCAGATGCTGAGACTTATGGGCAACCTTTGGGCAGAGTGCAGGGAATCTTAGGAAAGAAGTGGGAAACAGTAAGATCTGGAGAGGAATGGAACTCCACAAGGAAAGCAACAGAACCAAAAATTCTGAGCACAGGGGTCTTTCCTGAGACTGATACTCCAAACAAGGACTATGCATGGAGATAACCTAAGACCCCTGCACAGATGTAGCCCATGGCAGTTCAGTATCCAAGTGGGTTCCATTGTAATAGGAACAGAGACTGTCTCTGACATGAACTGATTGGCCTGTTCTTTACCTCCCCCTAAAGGGGAAGCAGCATTACCAGGCCACAGAAGAAGACACTGCAGCCACTCCTGATGAGACCTAATTGACTAGGATCAGAAGGAAGGAAAAGAAGACCTCCCCTATCAGTGGACTTGGGGAGGGTCATGCATGCAGAGGGTGGAGAAAGGGAGGGATTGGGACAGGAGGAGGGAGGGAACCACAGGGAGGATACAAAGTGAATAAAGTGTAATTAATAAAGAATTTTAAAAAAAGAAAGCACAGGATGTAGGTAACTTCAAAAAAATTAAAAGAAAACAAGCATAGAAACATAGAAACACCACCAACTCCACAATAAAAGGAAATAACATTCATTAGTCATTATCTATCAGGATCAAAGAACTCAACTCTCCAATAGAAAGACAGAGACTAACAGAATGGTTGTGGAAACAGGAGTCAACATTCTGCTGCATCCAAGAAACACACCTCTGCAACAAAGATAAACACTACCTCAGAATAAAGGGCTAGAAAAATGTTTTTCACTCAAATGGACCCAGAAAACAAGCTGGAGTAGCTATTCTAATATCTAATAAAATGGACTTTCAGCCAAAATCAATAAAAAAAAGATGAGGAAGGGTATTTCATTCTCTTCAAAGAAAAATCGACCAGGAGGTTGTCACAATCTTGAACATCTATGTCCCAAATACAAGAGCACATGCATTTTCAAATGAAACACTATTAAAGCTTAAATCACACTTCAAACCCAAGACCTTAATTCTGGAAAACTTCAACACTCCACTCTCACCAAGGGACAGATTATCTCGACAAAAGATAAATAACGAAATAATGACACTTACCGAGGTCCTAAATCAAATGGACCAAATAGATGTCTACAGAACTTTTTACCCGAACACAAATGAGTAGACATTCTTTTTAGTACTTCATAGAACCTTGACCATATAGTTGGGCACAATGCATGCCTCAACAGATACAAGAAGATTAAAATAATCCCTATTAGACCACCAGACCTAAAACTAAACCTCAACAACAACAGAAATAACAAAAAAACCTACATACACTTGGAAACTAAACAACTATACTCAATGAGAGCATGGTCAGGGATGAAATGAAAAAGAAATGAAAGACTTATTAAAATTCAATGAAAATGAAGGCACAACTTAACCAAACATATGGGACACAATGAAAGCAGTGTTAAGAGGAAAGTATAGCATTAAGTGCCTCCAGAAAGAAGTTGAAGACATCTCATACAAGCAACTTAATGGCACACCTAGAAAAAAAAAAAAAAGAAGAAGAAGACGCACACACCCAAGAGGAGTAGACAATTGGAAATAATTAAACTCAGAGCTGAAATCAATGAATTAGAAACAAAGAAAACAATTTAAAGAATCAATGAGAACAGGAGCTGGTTCTTTGAGAAAATCAACAAGATAGACAAACCCTTAGCCAAACTAACTAAAAGACAAAGATAAACTGTCCAAATCAGCAAAATCATAAACAAAAAGGGGGACATAACGACAGACACTGAGGAAATCCAAACAATCATTAGGTCTTACTACAAAAGCCTATATGCCACAAAATTTGAAAATCTAAATGAATTGGACAATTTTCTTGATAGATTCCATTTACCAAAATTAAATCAAGATCAGGTAAATAGATTAAATGGTCCTATGTCCCCCAAAAAGCAACCATCCAAAGTCTCCCTTCAAAAAAAAAAGCCCAGGGCCAGATGGTTTCAATGCAGAATTCTACCAGACCTTCAAAGAAGAGCTAACTCCAATTCTCTTCAAACTATTCCACAAAATAGAAACAGAAGGAACATTATCAAACTCATTCTATGAGGCCACAGTTATGTTGATACCTAAACCACAAAAAGACCCAACAACAAAAAAAGAGAACTTCAGACCTATCACTCTTGTGAATATTGATGCAAAAATACTCAATAAAATACTTGCAAACTGAATCCAAAAACACATAAAAGATATCATCCACCATGACCAAGTAGGGTTCATCCCAGGCATGCAAGGGTGGTTTAATATATGGAAATCCATTAATGTAATCTACCATATAAACAAACTGAAGGAGAAAAACCACATGATCATCTCCTTAGATGCCAAAAAGGCATTTGACAAAATCCAACACCCATTCATGTTTAAAGTTTTGGAGAGATCAGGGATACAGGGCACATACCTAAACATAGTAAAGGCAATTTATAGCAAGCCTACAGACACATCAAATGAAGCAGAGTCAAACTTAAATCGATCCCACTGAAATCAGGGACAAGGCAAGGCTACCCTTACTCTCTGTATCTTTTCAATATAGTCCTTGAAGTCCTAGCTAGAGTAATAAGACAACTAATTTGTATCAAGAGGATACAAATCAGAAAGGAAGAAGTCAAAGTATCACTATTTGCAGACGATATGATAGTATACATAAGTGACCCCAAAAGTTCAACCAGAGAACTCCTAAGCTAATTAACATCTTCAACAACATGGCTGAATACAAAACTAACTCAAAAAAAGAAAAAAAGAAAAAGAAAACAAACAAAAACAAAAAACTGAATCTTTCCTGTATACAAAAGACAAAAGGGCCAAAAGAGAAATTAGGGAAACTACACCCTTCACAATAGCCACTAATAACATAAAGTACCTTGGGGTGACTCTAACCAAGCAAGTGAAAGACCCATATGAAAAAAACTTCAAGTTGCTGAAGAAAGAAATTGAAGAATATATCAGAAGATGGAAAGATCACCCATGCTCAAGGATTGGTAGGATTAACGTAGTGAAAATGGTCATCCTGCCAAAAGCAAACTACAGATTCAATGCAATTCCCATCAAAATGCCAACACAATTCTTCACAAACCTTGAAAGAAAAATTCCTAATTTCATATGGAAAAACAAAAACAAACAAACAAAAAAAACAGAATTGCTAAAGCATTCCTGTACAACAATAGACTATCTGGAGGTATTTCCATCCCTGATCTCAAGCTGTACTACAGAGCAACAGTAATAAAAACTGGCATAGAAACAAACTGGTATATCAATGGAATAGAATAGAAGACCCAGAGAGAAACCCACAAACATACAGACACCTGATTTTTGACAAAGATGCCAAAACCATACAATGGAAAAAAGACAGCATCTTCAACAAATGGTGCTGGTCTAACTGGATGTCTACATGCAGAAAAATGCAAATAGATAAATATTTATCACTCTGCACAAGACTAAAATTCAAGTGATCAAAGACCTCAACATAATACCAGACACACTAAATATGATAGGAGAAAAAGTGGGGAAGAGCCTTGAGTTCATTGGCACAGGAGATAACTTCCTGAACAGAACACCAACAGCACAGGCTCTAAGATCAACAATCAAAAAATGGTCCCTAATGAAACTGAAAATCTCCTGTGAAGCAAAGGATACTGTCTTCAGAACAAAATGACAGCCTACAGACTGGCTAAGGATTTTCACTAATCCTATCTCTGACAGTGGGCTAATATCCAGAATATATAAAGAACTAAAGAAGTTAAAGAGCAAAAAAATCAAGTGATCCAATTAAAAAATGGGGTACAGAGCTAAACAGAGAATTATCAGTAGAGGAATATCTAATGGCAGAGAAACACTTAAAGAAATGCTCGATCTCCTCAGTCATCATGGAAATGCAAATCAAAATGACCCTGAGATTTCATCTTACTCCCATCAGAGTGGCTAAGATCAAAAATTCAAGTGACATCACATGCTGGAGAGGATGTGGAGAAAGGAATGCTGGTGGGAATGTAAACTTGTACAACCACTTTGGAAATCAATCTGGTGCTTTCTCAGAAAATTAGGAATAGTGCTACCTCAAGATCCAGCTATATTTCTCGAAGGCATATAACCAAAAGATGCTCATGTATACGAAGACATTTGCTCAACCATCTCTGTAGGAGCTTTACTCATAATACCCAGAATCTGGAAACAATGTAGATATTCCTCAACAGAGGAATGGATGAAGAAATTGTGGTACATTTACACAATGTGATTCTACTCGGCAATTAAAAACAAGGAAATCATGAAATTTGTAGGCAAATGGTGGGAACTAGAATAGATCATCCTACGTGTTATCCAAGAAGCAGAAAGACACACATGGTATATACTCACTTATAAGTGGAGATTAGACATATAATATAGGCTAAACATACTAAAATCTATAGTCCTAAAGAAGCTAAACAACAAGGAGGACCCTAGGGAAGAGGCTTACTTCTCATTTAGAAGGGCAAACAGGATAAACATCAGAAGAAGGAGAAGACAAGGAACAGGACAGGAACTTACTACAGAGGGCCTCTGAAAGTCTCTACCCATCAGGATATAAAAGTGGATGCTGAGACTCATAGCCAAACTTTAAGCAGAGGGCAGGGAATCTTAATGGAGGAAGGGGGAGACAGAAAGATCTTGAGGGGACAGGGGCTCTACAAGGAAACCAACAGAGCCAAAAAATCTGGGCTCAGGGGGTCCTGCAGAGACTGATAAATCAACCAAGGAGCATGGGTGGAGAGGACCTAGAAACCCGGCTCAGATGTAGCCCATGTGCAGCTCAGTCTCCATGTGGGTGGCCTAGTAAGGGGAGCAGGGCCTGTCACTGACATGGATTCAGTGGCCAGATCTTTGAGCAGCTCTACCTGGTGAAGTGGCCTAACTAGGCCACATGGAAAGAGGATCCAGACAGTCCTGATGAGACCTGAAAAGTGAGGGTCAAATAGTTGGGGAGGAGAACCTTCCCTATCAGTGGACTTGGGAAGGGACATAGGAAGAGATGAGGGAAGGAGGGCAGAACCCTGAGGAGATGAGAGAGGGGACTACAGCCATTATACAAAGTGAATAAATTGTAATAAATAATAATAATGAAAAAACTAAAAGAAAATCCACAAAACTGTAATAGGTGATCATATTATTCAAGCTATTTGGCAAATTTCTGGCAAATGGAAATAAATAATGGAAGGATTTAAAAAAGGAGGGAGGGAAAGAGTAAGAAAGGGAACTTATTGATTGATTCGGTTACAGTAATTAGATTAGTAGTTTTCTATTTCATCCTTCAACTTAAAAATATCATCTAGGTTGGACCAAAATGTACTTAAATCCTTTATATTTTATTCTAAAATCAATAATTCAGAAACACTATTCCTTTTTTAAGCTTTTGGTTTTAAAAATTTACTGGAATAGAGAGGGGGAATGGTGTTTGTCCAAATACTTCCAGCTGATTCAGCTTTCTCCACATTCAATCTCTCACCTCCACCATTGGAGTTGTTGAATTTTTTAAAAGGGGAGAAATGGAAGTTAAAATTTTCGATGTTTACAAGAATCTTAGCCTAAAGATGAAAAAGTAATTTGTTCACTCATTTGTACCTTGCAATAAATGTTAAGGTACTTACTATCAGCATCCTAGAGTCTTGGTCCAGCATGGTGATGGCTCTTGCCACCACAATAAGAATAAAGTAACTAAATAACAGACTTATTCCCATAAATTGGGATGAATATGACAAGAGAAAAAGCACCATGTGAAGTTTTAAGCAGACAGTTAAGGAAAAAGAGTTCCCTAAGGAAATGAGCATGCCGAGAGAGGCAGAGTAATAGAGGTAGGCAGGATATACAGAGGGAGAAAAAGGTGTTTATAAATGAAGGAGCAGAGCCTTCCAAAAGTGCTGAGATGGTGTAGCTTGGGGTGGAAAGCAGGAGGAATTCTATAAGACCTTCAGCAAAGATGGTGGCAAAAGAAGAGCAATGAGGATAGGCTGATAAGACTTATATCAAACTGTGAGGGTCTTTCAGAAAAGAACATGGATTTCCTCCTAAATTTGATGGAATTCCTCCTAAATTGATCATAAAGAATTAAGGGCAGCAATTTACACAATCAAATTCACTTAATTAAAATATATGTCTTATTGACTTGGGAAAAAGCTGAGATGAATAAAAGGAACAGAAGCTACCGAGAAGGTCACTGTATTCTGTGTAGAAAGTGATGTGACATGGAACATTAGCTATGTGTGGTTGTCTCAGAATTACCCCTGATATTTCTGTCCTAATTTTCACACTCTGATGTAGCCCCTTTACTCATTCTTTATTGAGGCATGTCCTGGGTAGCCAATAAGATGACTCAAATATGATGGTCCAAAGGTAAACCATGAAAGCTATCTGTAATGATGGTTTGCTGAAGCCAGATGACATGTTGTAAGAATACTGATGCTACCCATATCCATGATTTGTTTTGTAAGAACTGAGGCTTCCACTGGCAGCCAGCACAAACACTCCATCTGTGTATATGAACCATACCAGAAGATCTAGCCACTTGTCTGGCTTTCAGCTGGTGATAGCCTTGATAGCATCTTGAGTGTATTTTCATCAGAGAGATCTGGCCAGAACTATCCTGTCAAACTGCTCCCAAACCCCTGATCTATGGATACTATGAGGGATATCTAACACTTCTTGTTTAGGGCTTACGGCAGTGTGATACATCAAGAGACAACTAATTTCTTTGTGGAAGCTGAGAGAAAAGAACGGGTTTGAAGAGTACCATAGAGGCCCCCTTCATGGTACATGATGAGAGTCTTGTTTTGTGGGTGTGTTGAGGGCAGTACTGAGAACACTTGTAGGTTTCTGGTTTATGCAGCTGTAATGGTTGCATCTACAGTGAGTAGGATGAAGGCATATCAAAGGAGAGTACTAGACAGTCACTTATACCATGTGCTCAATTAAGGAACCAAGAAACTAGATAAGTTCAAAAGAAAAAGAGTAGTGAGTGACATACATTTGAGAGCCTTTGGTTGCTGGCGATACTTTTTTTTTTTTTTTTTTTTTTTTTTTTTTTTTGCTGGTGATATTTCAAATCATAGGAATAAATTACAGCAATAAGACCAAGATGAGCTGGTGAGCTAAAATCTGAAGTTTTCTGTATTATGTAAATCAAACAAGATGCTGATACATGAAAGCAATGGGAAAAATGATTAGAGGGGTTTGAAGAAAAGATGTGCTTAATGATATGGCATCAAATGACCCTCAGGAAGAGGTCATTCTTTTTTATCTGCTGCAGATTGGCATGTGTTTCATTCAGATGAATTATAGATAGAACTTGCTGTGTTTCAAAACTCCAAGAGCTTGCGATTCAGCAGTTGTTTTATATTAAGAGGGAATTCTGGGTGTATATATAATATATTGGTCAAAACCCAGCAAATTGAAAGGAATGTAAGTGGAGACACCATGTAATGAGGGAAACAATGTTCCAACTAGACATTTTAGGCCACCAAGTAAAACTTCGGTGCCAGGTATATCTTAGATCTTGTTGAGTCATTGACCATTGGGTCCCATGGAATTCTCCAAATATCACAGGATATTGCCAAAACTATTGTTTATTTCTCCACAATTATTATGCCACCAATACAGGGAAGATGAGCTAGAAATTTCACCCCTACTAACTAGCACTCATGTGCTGGAAAGTTCTCTGCACACTACCATAGAAAAAAGTAAACAACAATACCACCCGGCTACAAACTTTAGGATCTACAACAGTGACCTGCCAGCAAGATATACTGGTGCAATAGTGGAACAAATGTTATGGGTGTAACCAAAACACTTTTTGTTACTAGATTTAAGGCACTTTCATGAGATGGAAGCCCATACCTGACATTGCCAAAGTGGCCAAGAATCTTGGACTAGATAAGCAGTGGATCTAGAGGAAAGTGTAATTATGCTTCTAAAAGAATACAGCAATGAAATGGCTCCTAGTGATACATTGCTATACCTGTAGATGAGTACAATCAACATTCATTAATGAAGCTTCTTACAGTAGATGGTAACAAACACTGAGACCCACAACTGAACAGTGTTCAGAGAGTAAAATATTTTGGAATACTCAGTTATAAATGGGGTGTTTTCATCAGAGCTCTCCTCTCAAAAATCTACGTGGAAGAGGAGGTTAAACGATGGCCATAGCCAGAGATGATGGGTGACTCCAAGGAAACAGTGTCTTCCAGACACAATAGGACTAATGCACATAAGAACTCACAGAGCCTGTGGCAGAAAACCACAGAAGATCTTCACAGATCAAGGAAAACAAAATTTCAGTGCTGAAAAAGGGAAGGAGACACAAAGTCTCACCCCTAACCAAGAAGCTATTAGCAACTGATACCTGCTGGGAAAGGAAAAATGGCATGTCACTAGATGTATCAACCACACTCTAATGCAGTCTATATGCCCAGGAGTAGTTGAACAATGCAAAACAAAGTCAATGCTTTTTTGTTTTGTTTGTGTGTGAAGGCATAATCGGAGTTGTTTTGCTGTTTGCAGGTTTTTTGGAGGGGAGTGTTGGCAAGTTCTGTCATGGTGGCCTTTGTGTTTTGTTTTTGTGGTTTTGAGTCTTTCTGGTTTTTGTTTTTTTTCAGAGGGGGAGGAAAGCATAAAGTTGTGTAGGTAGGGAAATGGAGAGAATCTGGGAGGCATTAAGAGAGGGAAGAAAAAAAATACCAAAATATATCGGAATTTTTTTGTGTTTGTTTGGTTGGATTCTTTGTTTGTTTTGGTTTTTCAAGACAGGGTTTCTTTGAGTAGCCTTGGCTGTCCTGGACTTGCTCTGTAGACCAGGCTAGCCTTGAACTCACAGCAATCCACTGCCTCTGCCTTCTTGAGTGCTAGGATTAAGGGCATGTGTCACCAGTCCTGGTTGTATAAATTTTTAAATAAAAATAAAATAATAGGGGGACTCCAAGATGGCAGCGAGCAGAACACACCGTTTTGGAGAGGCAGAAGACACGAATTTCCGGAATTGGTGAGTGGAGAGTCGATCGAAGCTAAAATTTGGACTTTTGGGCTTTCTAAAGGAGAGGGCCACCACAGAAGCGTGGAGTGCTTGTAGATTTAGATCAGGCACGGACTTCTCCAGGAAGGAAATAGGGCGCTTCCCTTGTCCGGGCCTCCTGAGGGGAAACCCGCACACAGCACCAGGCAGCTGAGCGCAAAGCTCACATCCGGGAGATCAAGGCAGCAGAGACAGTGCTCTGGGCCCCTTACGGCAGTGGTCTGCTGTAACCACCCGTTGAACACCAGTCCCCTCCTTGGACACACGTCCCACTCAGGGCCCTCCGGACCCAAGAAGCATCCCCTCCCCATCCCACTGACGTGATCCCACGGCTTAGACCGCAGCAGGAAGTGCAGTGGAGCTCACGTCCCAAGCGGCCAGAGCGCAATAACCCCAGAAACCTCCTCACAGGAGGAGCGCAGGCCCAATCACAGAGCTCCAACCACTGAGCACTAACCACAGAGACTCAGATCCACAATACAATTCTTCCTGGATACCAAAGCCGCAAAGCTCAGTGCCTGGGACCCAAGACGGGCGGAGGCAGGGAGGCAGGGCTCCAGACCCCACAGCCGCAGCGGAGAGCAGTAACGACCTGCTGAATGCCACCACTCAGAGGAGAACACACCCCACCTAGGGCCCTCTCACCAAGCTCTTGACCCACGGAACACACCCCCCACTACCACCACCACCCAGCTCTACAGGAGTGCACGCTTCGCTGAAACTCCATCCCGCCAGAGCGCATGCCCAATACAGTGCTAGCTACAGAGACTCAGACCCACAGTACAACCGTTCCCAGATACCAAGTCTGTAAGTGGCAGCACGGACTACAAAGGGCTGCCCAGCCAGTGATTGTATGGGCCATCCAACCCCTCAGTGGCAGAAAACCAGCTGAATAGACACCAAAGACCAGCAGACCTGTAAAATCAATACGCGCGCGCATTCTTCAACAGTGCTTGCGATCCCTTAGCGCCTGCAACAACTTCAGTGCCTGCAGGGAACCCCTCTCACACAATGAAGGCCTCTTCATTCACCAACACCCTGTCCCTTAGGACACACCCACAAGTACACGCTCAAACACACGCTACCCCACATTTGTCCTTCTGCGCCTGCGAACTTTCCTCCTACAGGTATAACTGAATAACCAACGCACACACTGAAACCACTAGACCTCACTATACCTTCATTCTCCTGAAGAATTCTCCAGACACCAGAGAAAAACCAGTCTGACCTGCAGAATCCAGGAACACACAGTGAACACTACGATAACCAAATGGCCAGAGGTTGGTGAAAGAACACAACCAACGCAAATCAAGATATCATGGCTTCACCGGCAACCTCCAAAATTATTGGACACTCCAACTCAGCAGAAACACAAGAAAATGATTTTAAAGCTATGATTATCCAGTTATTTGAGGCACATAAAGAGGAAACCAACAAATCTCTCAGAGAAATAGTCATAGAGATTCCAACAGTTAAAGAGGATACAAAAAAATCCCTTCAAGATTTAGCCTCCCAAATAGAAACAAAGAAAAACGAAGTGAACGAAGAAGTTCTTAAAGAAACACATGCAAATATAGCCAAACAATTGGAGGCAGAAGCAGAGGCACTAAGAGAGGAAACAAACAAAAAAATAGAGACCATCTTGGAGACACAGGAATCCACACTCAAACAGATGAAGGAAATGTTGCAAGACATGAAAACAGAATTAGAATCAATAAAACACAAACCGAGAAAACCCTGGAACTGAAGAACTTAGAGAAAAGAGAAGGAATCACAAAGGTAAGCATCACTAATAGAATATAAGAGATGGAAGAGAGAATCTCGGGTGCTTGAAGATACACTCACAGAAATTGATACTTCTCTCAAAGCAAAAATAAAATCAGAAAAATCCCAAACACAAACTATCCAAGAAATCAAGGACGCCATGAAAAGGCAAAATCTGGGAATAATAGGAATTGAAGAAGAGGAGTCCAGGCTACAAGGTCCAGAAAATATTTTCAAGAAAATCATAGAAGAAAATTTTTTCAACCTAAAGAAAGAGATGTCCACAAACATACAAGAGGCCTACAGAACACCAAATAGACTAGACCAGAGAAGAAACTCCTCATGCCACATCATAGTCAAAACACTTAATCTACAGAACAAAGAAAAGATACTAAAAGCAGCAAGGGAAAAAGGCCATGTAACATATAAAGGCAAACCTATCAGAATCACACCGGACTTCTCATTAGAAACTATGAAAGCCAGAAGGGCCTGGACAGATATCATGCAGGCCCTAAGGGACCACAGATGGCAACCTAGACTACTTTACCCAGCAAAGCTTTCAATCAACATAGATGGAGAAAATAAAATATTCCATGACAAAACTAAATTTAAGCAATATTTGAACAGCAACCCAGCCCTACAGAAGATTCTAATCCAATGAAAACAGATACACCCAAGAAAACATAGGTTAAAGATAATCTCCAACAAAAATCAAAAGCAAACAAGCAATGATTCACAGTAACATCGCCAACTCTGCAATAATAGGAAATAACATTCAATGGTCATTATTATCTATCAACATCAATGGACTCAACTCTCCAATAAAAAGACACAGACTAACAGAATGGGTGCGGAAACAGGAACCAACATTCTGCTGCATCCAAGAAACACACCTACGAAACAAAGATAAACATTGCCTCAGAGTAAAAGGCTGGAAAACAGTTTTTCAAGCAAATGGACCCAAAAAAACAAGCAGGAGTGGCTATCCTAATATCTAATAAAATAGATTTTCAACCAAAACTAATCAAAAAAGACATAGAGGGGCACTACATTTTCATCAAAGGAAAAATTCACCAAGAAGACATCACAGTTCTAAATATCTATGCCCCAAATACAAGAGCACCTACATTCATAAATGAAACATTATTAAAGCTTAAACCACACATTGATCACAAGTCCCTAATAGTGGGTGACTTCAACACCCCACTCTCACCAAGGGACAGATCAACTAGACAGAAACCGAATAGGGAAATAAAAGCACTTACAGCGTCCCCAAATCAAATGGACCTGATAGACATCTACAGATCTTTCCACCCAAACTCAAAAGAGTATACCTTCTTTTCAGCACCTCATGGAACCTTCTCCAAAATAGACCATATAATTGGTCACAAAGCAAGCCTCAACAGATATAAAAAGATTGAGATAATCCCTTGTATTCTATTGGACCATGGACTAAAGTTGGACATCAACAACAATGGAAATAACCAAAAACCTACATGCACATGGAAACTGAACAACTTGTTACTCAATGACAGCTGGGTTAAGAAAGAAATAAGGAAAAAATTAAAGACTTCCTAGAACTCAATGAAAATGAAGACACAACATACCCAAATTTATGGGACACATTGAAAGCAGTGCTCAGAGGAAAATTTATAGCACTAAGTGCCTTCAAGAAGAAATTTGTAACATCACATACAAGTAACTTAATGGCCCAATTGAAAACCCTAGAAAAAAAAGAAGCAGATACACCCAAGAGGAGCAAAAGGCTGGAAATAATCAAACTCAGGGCTGAAATCAATCAATTAGAAACAAATAAAACTATTCAAAGAATCAATGAAACAAAAAGCTGGTTCTTTGAGAAAATCAACAAGATAGACAAACCCTTAGCCAAGCTAACTAAAAAGCAGAGAGAATCGATCCAAATCAGCAAAATCAGAAATGAAAAGGGGGACATAACTACAGACACTGAAGAAATCCAAACAATCATTAGGTCATACTACAAAAGCCTATATGCCACAAAATTTGAAAATCTAAACGAAATGGACAATTTTCTTGATAGATTCCATCTACTAACATTAAGTCAAGATCAGGTAGAAAGACTGAATAACCCTATATCCCCCAAAGAAATTGAAGCAGTCATTAACAGTCTTCCCTCCAAAAAAAGCCCTGGGCCCGATGGTTTCAGCACAGAATTCTACCAGACCTTCAAAGAAGTGCTAATACCAAGTCTCCTCAAACTATTCCACAAAATAGAAACAGAAGGAACACTACCAAACTCATTCTATGAAGCGACAGTCACCCTGATACCCAAACCACACAAAGACCCAACAAAAAAAAGAGAACTTCAGACCTATCTCTCTTATGAATATTGATGCAAAAATACTCAATAAAATACTTGCAAACCAAATCCAAGAACACATCAAAGATATCATCCACCATGACCAAGTAGGCTTCATCCCAGGCATTCAAGGGTGGTTCAACATATGGAAATCCATCAATGTAATCCACCACATAAACAAACTGAAGGAGAAAAACCACATGATCATCTCCTTGGATGCCGAAAAAGCATTTGACAAAGTCCAACAACCATTCATGTTTAAAGTCTTGGAGAGATCAGGGATACAAGGCACATACTTAAACATAGTAAAGGCAATATACAGCAAGCCTACAGCCAACATCAAACTCAATGGAGAGAAACTTAAATCAATCCCACTGAAATCAGGGACAAGACAAGGCTGCCACTCTCTCCATATCTCTTCAACATAGTACTTGAAGTCCTAGCCAGAGCAATAAGACAACTAAAGGAGATCAAGGGGATACAAATTGGAAAGGAAGAGGTCAAAGTGTCACTATTCACAGATGATAGTATACATGAGTGACCCCAAAAATTCAACCAGAGAACTCCTTCAGCTGATAAACACCTTCAGCAAAGTGGCAGGATACAAAATCAACTCAAAAAAATCAGAAGCCCTCCTGTACACAAAAGACAAAAGGGCTGAGAAAGAAATTAGGGAAACAACACCCTTCACAATAGCCACTAATAACATAAAGTACCTTGGAGTGACATTAACCAAACAAGTGAAAGACCTGTTTGAGAAAAACTTCAAGTCTCTGAAGAAAGAAATTGAAGAAGATCTCAGAAGATGGAAAGACCTCCCATGCTCATGGATTGGTAGGATTAACATTGTGAAAATGGCCATCCTGCCAAAAGCAATCTACAGATTCAACGCAATTCCCATCAAAATGCCAACTCAATTCTTTTCAGACCTTGAAAAAAAGATTCTCAGCTTCATATGGAGAAACAAAAAACCCAGAATCTCCAAAACAACCCTGTACAACAACAGATCATCTGGAGGTATCTCCATCCCTGATCTCAAGCTGTACTACAGAGCAAGAGTAATAAAAACTGCATGGTATTGGCATAGAAATAGAAAGGAGGATCAATGGAACCAAATAGAAGATCCAGAAATAAACCCATGTACCTATGATTACTCGATTTTTGACAAAGTAGCCAAAACCATTCAATGGAAAAAATATAGCATCTTCAACAGATGGTGCTTGTCTAATTGGATGTCTACATGCAGAAAAATGCAAATAGATCCACATTTATCACCCTGCACAAAACTAAAGTCTAAGTGGATCAAAGACCTCAACATAAAACCAGATACGCTAAATCTGTTAGAAGAAAAAGTGGGGAACAGCGTAGAACTCATTGGCACAGGAGACAACTTCTTGAACAGAACTCCAACAGCACAGGCTTTAAGAGCAACAATCAATAAATGGGACCTCATAAAACTGAAAAGCTTCTGTAAAGCAAAGGACACCGTCATCAAAACAAAACGACTGCCTACAGATTGGGAAAGAATCTTCACCAACCCTTTATCTGACAGAGGGCTAATATCCAGTATATATAAAGAACTAAAGAAGCTGAAAAGCAACAAACCAAGTAATCCAATTAAAAAATGGGGAACAGAGCTAAACAGAGAATTCTCTGTAGAGGAATATAGAATGGCAGAGAAACACTTAAAGAAATGCTCAACGTCATTAGCCATTAGGGAAATGCAAATCAAAACGACCCTGAGATTTCACCTTATACCCATCAGAATGGCCAAGATGAAAAACTCAAGTGACAACACATGCTGGAGAGGTTGTGGAGAAAGGGGAACCCTCCTCCATTGCTGGTGGGAATGTAAACTGGTACAACCACTTTGGAAGTCAATCTGGCGCTTTCTCAGACAATTAGGAATACTGCTTCCTCAAGACCCAGCTATACCACTGCTAGGCATATACCCAAAATTTGCTCAAGTACACAATAAGGACATTTGCGCAACCATGTTTGTAGCAGCTTTATTTGTAATAGCCAGAACCTGGAAACAACCCAGATGTCCATCAACGGAGGAATGGGTACAGAAATTGTGGTATTTTTACACAATGGAATACTACTCAGCAATCAAAAAAGAGGAAATCATGACATTTGCAGGCAAATGGTGGGATCTAGAAAAGATCATCCTGAGTGAAGTATCCCAGAAGGAGAAAGACAAACATGGAATATACTCGCTTATATAGACCTAAAAGATATGATAAACATAATAAAATCTATACACCTAAAGAAGATAATCAAGAAAGCAGACACAGGGTATGATGATCAATCCTCATTTAGAAAGACAAATGGGATATGCATTGATCGTATGACAGGAGTCTACCGCAGAAAGCATCAGAAAGACTCTACCTAGCAGTATTCCAAAGTAGATACTAAGACTCATAACCAAACCTTTGGCAGAGTGCAGGGAATCATATGAAAGAAGGGGAGTTTGATGTGGAAAGGATAGGAGCTCCACAAGGACCAAATATATCTGGGCACAGGGTCTTTTCTGAGATGGACACTCAACCAAGACCATGAGAGGATAAATCCTAGAACCTCTGCTCAGATGTGACCCGTGATAGCTCAGTAAATCAATTGGTTTCCCATAGTAAGGGGAACAAGGACTATTTCTAACAGGAACTCAATGACTGGCTCTTTGACCTCCCCACCTCCCAAGGGAAGAGCAGTACTGTTAGGCCACAGAGGAGGACTTTGCAGGCAGTCCTGAAAATTCCTGACAAAACAGAGTCATATGAAAAGGGAGGAGGTCCTCCCCTATCAGTGGACTCGGAAAGGGGCAGGGAGGAGATGAGGAAGGGAGGGTGGAATTGGGGAGGGAATGAGGGATACAGCTGGGATACAGAATTAACAAAATGTAACTAATGAGAAAAATAAAATAAAATAATAGTTAATAAAAAAGTAAAATAGAAAAGGGCAAATTTCCGTTATTTTCAATTCCTCTCCTCAAAAAAGAAAATGAGACAATGTTAGAATGTTGCCTAGAAGAATCTGAATGCTGTGCAGTTCCATTAAAGTCTCAGCCAATAAACATTCCTCTTTCAAGTTCCCTTTCAGAACTTCTCAAAGTCATATTTTAGTATTTGCATTTAGGTGCCAAGACTTTCCACCTAGGTATTTTAACACCATGCAAGCAACTTGGCATCACATCTAATGTGCATAGTATACAGAAGTGGTCTGCACCTTGGTGACCGCTTGTAACTTGGGTTACTTCATAAAATATCTTTCTCTGCTGTTCTTACTCCTGGATCCTGATTCAGTTGAGCTGAAGTAGAAGGGACAGGCCATGAACATTTTCACAAAATGCCCCAAATGTGTCTAATAGTGGCCTTAGCTGAAAGCTTCAGACCTTGATTGATTATAATGCTTGGAGTGGCAAGGTTATTAGATAGCTCTGCTTAATCAATGAGGCGTGTAGAAGGACTTTTCATAGTGGAATGTCCCTCTTTCTTTTGAGTCTCTACGTACCCGGTGACAGACCAGCTCTAAATGGTGAGAGGCTACTGGAAGTGATTCTTGCCACAGCCAGACCCTAGAGCAGTGGTTCTCAACCTTCTTTTTTTATATAAATTTTTATTAATTACACTTTATTCATTTTGTATCCCCCCATAAGCCCCTTCCTCCTCCCCTCCCAATCCCACCCTCCCTCCCCTTTCTGCATGCATGCCCCTCCCCAAGTCCACTGATAGGGGAGGTTCTCCTCTCCTTTCTGATCTTAGTCTATCAGTTCTCATCAAAAGTGGCTGCTTTGTCTTCTTCTGTGGCCTGGTAAGGCTGCTCCCCCATCAGGGGGAGGTGATCAAAGAGCAGGCTAATCAGCTTATGTCAGAGGCAGTCCCTCTTCCCATTACTATGTAACCCACTTGGACACTGAACTGCCATGGGCTACATCTGTGCAGGGGTTCTAGGTTATCTCCATGAATAGTCCTTGGTTGGAGTATGAGTCTCTGGGAAGTTCCCTGTGTTCAAATTTTCTTGTTCTGTTGCTCTCCTTGTGGAGTTCCTGTCCTCTCCAGCTCTTACTATTTCCCACTTCTTACATAAAATTCCATTCACTCTGCCCAACAGTTGGCCATCAGGCTCAGCATCTGCTTTGATAGTCTGCAGGGCAGAGGCTCTCAGAGGCCCTCTGTGGTAGGTTCCTCTGTTTTCTTTTTTTTTTTTTTCCTCTGTTTTCTTCTTCTGGCTTTCAGAAGCCCTCTGTAGAAGGTTGCTAGTTTGTTTCCTGTTTTCTTCTTCTTCAACCTTCTTAATGCTGCGACCCTTTAACACAGTTCTACATGTTGTGGTGATGACTCCAGCCATAAATTATTTTTGTTGCTACTTCATAACTGTAATTTTGCTACTGTTACAAAATGTAATGTAAATATCTGATATGCATGATATCTGATATGCAATCTTTGTGAAAGGGTCATTGGACCTCTCAACGGGGATGCGACCCATGTGTTGAGAAACACTACTCTAAGCTCTCATTGTTTCTGCTGCTTGCTACTTTGCTAGTCCAGGAGAAGCTAGCAAAGCATGGTTCAGAGCTGGCAAATATGAGCATGGTCTTGTCAGGTAATAAGAACTTAGAATGATCACAGCACACTTGCAATAATCTTTTCAATAAGTATGTGAACATAAATAACCAGCTCATCTTTTGCCAAATGCTGTTAGTGAAATCTTTTTTTAATTTTTATTTTTTTAATATTAGTTACAGTTTGTTAATTTTGTATCCCTGCTATATCCCACTCCCTCTTTCCCTCCCAATCCTACCCTTCCACCCTCATCTCCTCCCTGCCCCTTTCCAAGTCCACTGATAAGGGAGAACCTCCTCCCCTTCCATCTGATAGTAATTTATCAGGTGTCTTCAGGACTGTCTGCAAAGTCCTTCTCTGTGGCCTAGATGTCCCTCAGTTGAGGAATAGATACAGAAATTGTGGTACTTTTACACAATGGAATACTACTTAGCAATTAAAAACAAGGAAATCATGAAATTTTCAGGCAAATGGTGGGACCTAGAAACGATCATCCTGACTGAGGTATCCCAAAAGCAGAAAGACACACATGGTATATACTCACTTATATAGTCCGATAAGATAGGATAAATATACTGAAATCTATCCACCTAAAGAAGATATACAAGAAGAGGACCCAGGGTACGATGATCAATCCTCACTTAGAAAGACAAATGGGATACACATTGGATGTAGGAGCAAACAACAGGACAGGAGCCTACCACAGAGGGCCTCTGAAAGACTACCTAGCAGTGTATCAAAACAGATATTAAGACTCATAACCAAACCTCCAGCAGAATGCAGGGAACCAAAATAAAGGGGTCAGGGGGAGTTAATACAACCTGGAGTGGACAGGAATTCCACAAGGACCAAATATATCTGGGCACAGGGGTCTTTTATGAGACTGTTTCTCCAAACAAGGACCATGTATGGATGCAACCTAGAGCCCCTGCTCAGATGTAGCCCTTGGTAGCTCAGTATCCAAGTGGCTACCCTAATAAGGGGAACAGGAACTGTTTCTGACATGAACTCGAGGCGGGCTCTTTCACACACCCCCACCCTGGGAGAAGCAGCCTTGTTAGTGAAATCTTAACTATCAATAAATACTGAAGATGTGCTTAGTTTTAACTTGTAATAGTGAATTCAAAATATTTGGATTTTCCAGAAGAAAAGCAAAAGAAATAATACTCTAAAAGAGTTTGTTCCTTTTTCTCATTGTCAATTTTTTTCAAACATTGTACCTATAACTATAAACCTCTATAAATTATTCTAACTATATTTTTGCTGCTTCACAGAAAATCTTTTGCTGAATGTCTAGAAGCATCATACCAAAGGATAATAAATTTAGCAGAAAAAAATAGATAGTTATGTTTTATTAAAAGCCAACTATATAATTCAAAGTTGGTTTTAGGTTCTGCTCCCAAACCAACAGAACACTTAGCATTCAAATGGTATGAAACACGCTGTCCAATTTTCTTATTTCCAGAGTCACATTTTACTCTATTTCAAAAGACAGATATCACTATTTATATTATTTTATATGTTCTCCAAATAATAACTTAAATGTCCTGACAGAAAGATTTTATTAAATTTACTAATCCCTTGGTAAGGTGGTTTGATTATTGAATAAAAATAAATAAATTGTGCTACTTACTTTTTAGGACTTAAATAAAATATGACTATAAATGAAATAGATTTTATAATGGGATAGCCATGTATCAACCCTAGAGAAAAATCTGTTATTTCAGTCTTTTTTCATTTCATAAATATTTACCTAAAGGGTCCACTATAGTAAATATAGCATAATATATCTAACCTTTGTTTCTGACTATAGATGCCACCTATATATGTGGGACCTTACAGGGAATTTTTAAAATATGAATATAGTTGTTGTTAGAACAAAAATATACTCATTGAAAAATATCCAAAATACTTATTAGTGTTTTAGTACTTTCACTCCATTAGAGTTCACTCCAAGGCTTGTTCTGTAGGCCAGCCCTTAGAAGCACAATTAACGTTTTCCAGAGTGACAAATATTTAGTCACATCTGAGTTGGGGTGCTTACATCATCATATGCTTATAAAATGGGGCAATCCCCATGTGTTACAGACAGAAAAGACAGCCTGTTCATTCCAAGAGCTCTAGGCATGTGGAAGTTATAGAACAGAAAACAATTAAAATATGTTCGTTAATCTGGACTTTGAGATAAGCAGAGCATGCAATGAAGCCGCTTGAGAAATTCAGCCTGGGGAGAGAGAGGGACTGAGAGAAAGCATGTTCTCAGGCTGGTTCTCTGGTTTGGGTGCAGTCACAAACAGGAGGAAGAGAGCCTCCACTCAGAAAAGAGTACAGACTTGAGTTTTGTTCTGCATGACTGAAGACTATAAACTATGAAGCAGAGATGTTGAAGAACACTTTTATTACCTACTAAGAAACCCAAACATTATGAAGAAGGAAGTGAGATGGCTTAGCAGCAGTGACATAATTAGGTGTCCTCCTAAGAGTGAGTGCTTGGGCTGGATGTGGAAGACCACATACTCAAGCATGTGGGGAAGGGGAATCTTTAATTCAAGCTCAGTTTCTGCTTTATAATAAGATCATCAAATGGCAGAAGAAGAGGGAAAGAAAGGAAGGAAATAAAAAGAAACCAGCAGGGAAAAAATGGGGAAGAAAAGAAGGAAGAGTGCATGGTGAGTGTTCCCTGACTGTAGAAGAAAATGGATGAAAGGTGTGCACTGTGACTAGCTGATGCTAGTAAAGAGACTAAGCTGGAACACTCATCCAGTTAAACATAGAGTCTAAGTGAAGCAATGACAGCCTCATGCATATTAATTCTATTAAGAAGATGGAGAATGGTCCTTATGCCCCACAAGCCACCTGGAGAACCATCTCAGATGATGCCATACTTGTCAAGTTATTAGAAAAACAGTATCTCAAGCTATTCCTCAATACCTCTTTTCAGTCTTCTGATGTGAGATTTTAAAAAGACAAGAGTATTTTGGGGTTATACTCCACTGAAAGACCAAAGACACTATGTTTGAAGTGGGGAAACAAGGACCTGTGCAGCTACACAATGAGGGTTATTACTTCTGAGACCCTTACTGGCCAACTGTGTGGTGCAAAATAACTAGGCAATCATTATTCCAGACATGATGATTTATGTGAGGTTAAAACCAAAAATAGAACAATCTAGTCTGAATAACATAGTTGGCAATTCCTAGTCATTTGCAGCCTATCACTGAGATGGTTACCCAAATGGACACTCACTTGCTAGGCAAGAAGATGTGTTGGATGAGGATTACAACTTCACAAATGCCGGGGATGCTGAAGCTTAAGAGAATGTTTTCCTTTTCCATTAGGTTCCTAGCATTGATTTGCATCATCTCTTTTTATTTAGATGAACATATTGGAGGATTGCACAAGTATTTTACAGCACTTAAAACTGTCCACAACCCATCACGTATTCTCTGAATATTACAGACTTAACAAGTAGAACTTTCTCAGACTCTTGAATTTCCTCATGAGTTAGCTGATACTGAACACATACAAAAAAATAGATGAATAACTGGCTGGAAGACCATTAAATGCACAACTTTAGGCAAGAATCATACTGTTGGGGGTTGTATGTTGATGCTAATTACTGGCCCTAAAGATTAGGTTACTGCCTGGATACACCTATCCTTGTGTAAAACTGCCTAAGACATTATATGTGATTGGTTGATTAAAGGCCTAAATCCTGAGCAAGGCAGAATAGCATAGGCATGACTAAGGTTCTCTGGTTTGGGGAATCATGGGAAAGAGCCAGATAGACAAAAAGAGAGGAGGAAAGAGGATGCCATGATGGGTAAGCATGGAGAAGGAACCACATGGGCTGAGAGGAAGGACTCCAAGGATGGCGTGGGTGGAGAAAACACCAAGATTGAAAACACAACATTTATAAGATTATGGAAGGAAGATAGCCCAGATGAGTATAGTTAAGACAGATGGCATTGGATGGGGGCTGGGAGGTGTATGGTTATGGGAGGTTATTGATGTAGCGTAAATGGAATTATCTGCCCAGCCCAGGGTGATTTTAGGAGATTATGAAATCTATCAGGTTTAGTGTGTCTGGCTTTATATTGAGGTCTTTGATACACTTTGACTTTAGTTTTATGCAGGGTGATAAATATGGATCTATTTGCATTTTTCTACATGTAGACATCCAGTTAGACCAGGACCATTTGTTGAAGATGCTGTCTTTTTTCCATTGTGTAGTTTTGGCTTCTTTGTCAAAAATCAAGTATATGTAGGAGCGTGGGTTTATTTCTGAGTTTTCTATTCGATTCCACTGATCCACCATTCATAACTGGATATTACAAATATAATATAGGATAAACATACTAAAATCTGTACACCTAAGAAGCTAAGCAAGAAGGAGGACTCTGGGTAAGATGATCAATCCTAACTCAGAAAGGCAAAAGGGACGGACATCGAAGAGGGAGAAAACAGGGAACAGGACAGGTGCCTACCACAGACAGCCTCTGAAAGACTCTACCCAGCAGTGTATCAAAGCAGATGCTGAGACTTATAGCCAAATACGGGGCAGAGTGCAGGGAATCTTATGAAAGAGGGGGGAGATAGAAAGCCCTGGAGGGGATAGGAGTGCCACAAGCAGAGCAACAGAACCAAAAAATCTGGACATGGTTCTTTTCTGAGACTGATACTCCAACCAAGGACCATTCGTGGAGATAACCTAGAACCCCTGCACAGATGTTACCCTTGGCAGCTCAGTGTCCAAGTGGGCTGTCTCTGATATGAACTCAGTGGCTGGCTTTTTGGTCACCTCCTCATGATGGGAAAGCAGCCTTACCAGGCTACAGAGGAAAACAATGCAGACAGCCTGATGAGACCTGGTAGGCTAGGGTCAGAGGGAAGGGGAGGAGGACCTCTCCTATCCATGGACTTGGGGAAGGGCATGGGAGAAGGTGAGAGAGGAAGGGTGGGATTGGGAGGGAATGAGAGAAGGGGCTACAGCCAGGATACAAAGTGTAAACTGTAATTAATTTAAAAAATCTATCCGGTATCTGTGTCTTATTAATTGTGATAAAGGGTTAAATAATATCACCTTAATAATTATAGTGTTAATAATAAACATTTTATAGCCCAACACTCATTTTAAATTACAACACATTATATCAAAATGAAAGTACTGATTTAAAGCTTTATGAGTTCCTTTTAAATCTTTTCTTTTTCTGCTGCAAATATGAAAATCAACTAAGTAGATGTAAATTTTCAAATACAAGGTAAGAAAATATATTGTCTATAATTCCTTTAACACCCATTTTGAGGTTGCTATGGCTTTCCAAGGTTAAATCTTAAAAAGCAATGATTTAAGCACATTATGACTGACCTTTGTTGAGAGCCATATTTGGTCAGTCATATTCAAGAAGTAAATTATTTATAAGGGGTAATTGAAATGTAATAATGCAAACCAAGTACTGGTGTTTAATCACATTGTAAAGTTTTTATAAAGAAAATTAACGAGGGAAACAACCTTTCTTTTCATGTAAAAGCACATAAAAACAAAGATTTCACCTATGAAATAGAAATGGTGCAAATAGCTGAGACGTAGGAAACACCCAGATGCAAAGGAGACTACAACAAATTGGCTGCAGGGGGAAATGATTCTTTCAAAAGTCAGACACAGAAGTGAACCCTTGAGGACAGAAGATGCCACTGTTGGAGATTATGAAAGAGGAAGAATCAAAGCAGAATGAAAATGGGAAATGCTAAGATCAGGGTTCTTAGAACTGAGCTGAGTTGGTTTCATAATTATCTAATGTTTTTCAGTATGCTGCCTCTTAAAAATTTCAAGCATAAAGCCACATGCTCTTCAATAATGTGGGAAGAGCAAGCTGGCAGACAAGCTCAGCAATACAGTGCTTGCTATGGAAGCACAAAAGCGCAGATTCTGAGGAACCTCATGAAAAAAAAAAATCCAGGTGCAGCAGCATCTACCCAAAAACCCAGAGCTGGGAAATGGAGGCAGAGGATGACCAAGATTCTCACAGTCAAGATGAGTGGGTGAGTCCAGGTTCAGTAAGAGACTTTGTCTCAAAAATAGTGCTAAGGATGATTTGGCCTCTGCATGTACGTACACACATATGAACATATATCATACACACTTGTGTGCACACATGTGAATATGTAGATGAGAGGGGAGAGGGAGAGAGAATGTGGAGTAAAGAAAGGAATGACTCAGATGATGAGATTGTCTTTGTGGAAGATGCAGCTACCCACGCTTCTCTATCTTCTTTATGATACTGTACACTTAGAGTGAATATTGTAACTTGAAGAGAGGATAGACCAAGTGGGTGGCCTTTGTGACCAGATGAATCTAAGCCCAGTCCCAGGAACCCAAATGGTCCCCTTCACCATCTGTAGATGCAACTGAGGTTTCAAAGGATATTTCCCACTTCAGTTTCTAAGTAACTTGGAGAGAAATTAGCTAATCTTAGAATGGAAGATGGGAAATGTCAAACACAGAAATGAGACTGGGGAGTGTGACCAATGGGTGGGCACAAACTGACTGGACAAGAGAAGCATGAAAGGTGAAATGCTACCAACAGGTAAATTCAGTTAGCAGGACGTGACTAAACAATTTCATTCTGAATGAGAATGTGATTCCCAAGAGTTAGTCCTCAAGCAGTCCAATATTTAATTCTTGTTCTAAAACTCAGAATTTAAGGAGGCAAAAATATACAGAGAACTTAAAAACATCTCTCCCTCCATTTTTCATATGGCTGTCTTTTCCACTTTATCTGGGTATTGCATCTTACATAAGGTTTTCTCCAGCTACTTACCAATTTGGACTTATGTGGAGCACTGAAATGCAGCACATGTATCTTAAAGCCAAGTGATTAGACAACTCTGGCCTATTTTGTGGAAATACACAGCCAGCCATAGCAGAAGCTGTCAGAGCATCTATCTGTATTCTTCCCAAGTCCTGTTAATGGTCTCTTCTGATTCTCTCCCTCGACAACCCACCAGAAATCTCCAACAAAGCAGCCAACAAACATCATATGGAAAATGTTGGCTAAGTGTCACAATCCCTACCTCTTGAACAGGACAATCTTGAGGCATGAGAACAAGCTAAGCGTCCTCAATGTCCCCAAGACTCTGAGTCGCAGCTACCCACATTCTATTCATTGGCACACCACTAATGACATTTCTCCCTTCCCATGCCTCCTAGATCATCTCCTAATAAACACCCTGCAACACAGTCTTTATCTAGAGGAATGCAATGTCCAACAGCACTTTTTCATAGAGAAAAATTAAGCACACATTAAAGAACTTAGGTTAAGAACTGAGCTGACAATGACTGGTAATAATAATAACAGTGCATCAATAACAGTGGAATAAAGACTGTAAAGAGGAACTCGTCTTGATGAGGCCCTGTGGTTGCCAAGCCTCCTGAGAATGGACATGACTCACTCTGTGCTTACAGCAGGACTTTGTGTACCTGCGGCACATGTTTTGCATAGCTGTATAATGTTTAGTGGAAGATATCTTTCATCCAACTCCTGAACTACTGCTCTTAATGAATTCCAGTGTTGTACATAACATATAAAATATATATGCAAACTGTATAAACACAAAATTGTATAGAAGTAAATTCATAGTAACACGTTACTAGGATGTATGTATGTATGTATGTATGCACACACAAATTTGGTTTTTCAAGGTTTCCCTGTGTAGCCTTGGCTGTCCTGGACTTGCCTTTGTAGACCAGGTTGGCCTCAAACTCACAGAAATCTGCCTGGCCTTGAACTGACAGTGATCTACCTGCCTCTACCTCCCTGAGTGCTGACATTACAGGCTTGTGCCACCATGCCGTTTCAGATATATATTTTAAATATTTTATTACTTCATTCAGTTGTGTGTGTGTGTGTGTGTGTGTGTGTGTGTGTGTGTGTGTTTATTTAAGTTTAATGGAAAACTCCTTTACCTGCTGAGTCATTTCCTGGGCCCTTGTTACTTATTTTAAATGGAAATGAAGTTAAGTAGCAAATCATTCCTCATAATAACAATATCTCAGTATTTTATCACTTTAGGACTTGAAATTCCCATAAACTCTGGGGATGGTGAACTTCATTCTTCTGAACTAAGCAGAGGTCAGAGCCATCATGTAAATAACTATTGTGAGCAAATGCTTATCTCTTTATTGGCAGCATAACACTTGGATTTTAAATAGTAAGTTTTTAGTTCTTAAAAGAGCAAACCCACTTTTGTGGGGAAAAGAAAAATGCACAATAGTCTCACCAACCTCGGGTGTAATATTTGTTTGCTTTTCTCTTTCTAGGATCAAAGCTGCTGAGTCTAAACTGGGTTCTTGCCAGGCTCTTATCACATTCCTTTAACAGTCTTTTTTTTTTTCCATGAAGTTCTGCAAGACATGAGGAAACAGTATCTGGGGTAGTTGAGTGTAGGGGAGGAAGATCAGCCATGCTTTTGCTGTTGAATGATTCTAGTGTGTCTTGTGGGAAAGGGTCATGTGGATGCCACTGCATTTATTGGCAGTCAACATCCTTTGGGTGATGCTCTTTACCCAAAGCACACTTCCAAAACACCTTTGTTTGAAAGCTTGTCTCTCCCAACCAATGGTGAAAAGGTTTAGGGAAAGGATCCTGCCTAACTTGTCTAGGTATTTCCAAATAGCCTGTGTCAGTAAGACAGAACGTGCATACCCAGTTCCCTTTGCTGAGCTTAAGAAAGCAAACCTGAGCAGGATCCTACACAACATCAATGCAGCCTCCATGGACACAGCTTGAATTCACCTGTGTTGGGCTTCACTCCCTTCCCACCTTGATTTTCATGTTCTTTTGCTGCCTCACTGCGGCCCTTCCTCAGTATCTTCCTGGACATGGTTCTGAGCACGGTGAGTGCAGGTGTTGACATAAATGTCTAGGACTACCCGTGGGAGCACTGGAAACCAGGGAAGCAATATGTACTTAGAGACAGTATTGTGATAGTGAAGGGTCCTTGAGTAGAAAGTTTGCAGAAGACTAAACTGACAGAAACATACCCTAAGTGAATTGAAGCCAGCCTTAACCTAGTGAGGCTGTAAGGTTTCTCTTCTTTGAATCTGTCACTTGAACACATCTTTTTGCTGCAGGCCAGCATTGTGATGGATTACTGTACAGTGATGTTTGCACATGGCTGTGGTTTACAAAAGAAAGAAACCTTTGCCCTGGCTCTATAGTAAAGCAACTTTTCAACCTTTTAGTGTAGAAGGTCAATATGATAGAATGTAAAAAACTAAAGTCCAGTGAGATCATCTGATGTCTAATATTTGCCTCATCCCAGTCACATGTAACCCAGGAAGAAGAGATAATTGCCAGGAGTAACCCAGTTCCTCAGCAATGATATGGCCATGCGTGGATTTTTTTTTTCAAAAGGAATTATAGACTTCTGCCAGTAACTGAAATCTCTAGAAAAACATGGGCCAAAGCATTCTATTTTTGCCGTTAAGTGACTCAGTATTAACCCTGCCTTATCATCACGTGTAAGATCCCCATCCTTGTCAGAGTACCCTGTCAACTCGATGCTCAGGAACATCCCCGATGTCTACCAACATGCTCCATATCTTCTCCTACCTTTCCTCAGATTATACCTACTGTGGCTCCAATTCTGCAAATATTACCCTTCCTTCCTTTCCTACCTTCTACATGAAACCTTTCCCAACCAGATTTCTTGTAGTGGATATCTCACCATTCTTTTCCATTCTCTTTTGCCCCTTTGCCTACTATTACATGGTAGAATGAGGGTCACTTTGCTATGACTTCAGGCTCCCCAGAGTCGGGGAGAATCAATGTCTTCAGTTGTTCGTTTTCCCCTAATAGTACATGGCACAGTTATGAGCATATAAAATGGAGCTGCTTCTATATAATGCACATTAACCTCCAGTGCTTATTCCGGTGTCATGAGAAATCCCTGCATTGCTGAGCCTGGCCTTACCACTGTAGGGCAGGCTTGCTCTAATTCCAGCTTTTTTAGTTCCCCTCTGCCAAAGAGCTTTCTCCCAAACAGCAGAAAACCTCTTGCCCTCCCCACCCTGAGACATAAGTTAACTCTAAGTTAACCTAAGTTAACATAAACACCTGGAATTTTCTATCAGGACTGAGCTCCAGTGATAGCCACCGTAGACATTTATCTGATAGTGCACATGGGGAGACTGCCTGTTCTCTGTCTCACTTCCACTCTACCCTATCTCTGTTACCTGGGATTAGCTCCAAAATTAATTAATTAATTAATTAAATTTGAATCCTTGTCCCAAGCTCTGATTTGGGAAGAACCTGAACTGAGATAACATTCATCAAAAGATTTGAGGAATAAATGAAAGGTGATTTTCTTTTAACCCTCCTTTCACAGAGGAACCTAGTAAGGAACACATTTGAATTTCTAAAGACTCCCACACTCTTATGCCAGCTGACTTTCTAAAGTGAAAGCAAATGTAGGCCCCTGTATTCCATGGGGCAGCTTTGAAGCTCACTCACTCAAGGAAGTCTAGAAGGGTGGGTGCTGGCACAGCTACTGAGATGAGCCATCTCTACCAGCACAACCCAAAAGCTACGTTCTCAAGGGTCTTGTGATTCGTTAATACAAAAAAGAAGAGAAAACTACACCCCAAAAAATAAACTACTAAGGATAGTTTTCCATATTTTGATTTGAACTTTGAAATTAGAAAAATGTCTCTTTTTTACTTTAATTTTGGAACAAATTCTACCTGATAAAGTAACTGTTCAGGAATGAAGAAAACAAAAACCATCCAAGTACCAGGAGAATGATGCAAATTAACAGGAAATACAATTGAGCATTTCTGGGAGTTGGTTACATAATTCCAACTCTTGAACATACATTCTTCTGTTGGTTGCTAGAGGAACACAATTGCTCAATTAAATGTGAAGGGATTTGACAAGGACTGTTTGCATAGTAATGTGTCAAGTTCTCGTTTTACTTGCTTAATTGTCTACTTGTGGTCTTTTTGGGAGTTTCTGAATTTTATTACTTTTTTAAACAAAAATTTAATCTACTTGAGAAAGAAAGCTTATTAATGGCCAAAGAACACTAGTACTTTCTTTAAAAGCAGTTTTAAGACCCACTTTCCAGACAACTAACCAGGCTATCAAAAAATCCTAATTCACAAGAAATTGACCCATTTTTCGCAGACACACTAGAGTCAATGCAAGTTGTGAACAGTGGTAACTTGTAGCTAAAATGACTTGCTGAGCCAAGCAACAACAGAGCAAATGACGCTTGCCTCGTCTTTGATGGAAATCCAAAAGAAAACTTTGTCCTAAATTAGTTTGCTATCTGCCTGACATTCTGATGCAAAACATTCATGTGGACATGTCAATTTCTCATTGTCTTCTACTGGAAAATAATGTATGGCTTGGCTATGTATATCAATGCTCCAGGACTCTGAACTTGAACTGAAAACTTTGTCTTTTCAAAATAGGTCATGCTAAATGGAAAAGAAGATTGGAAGTTCTTTAATTTGTAGATGATGGCTGTCTAACTACTACAGACTGTTGTGATGAGCAGAATCATAGCTGTCTCCTCAAAGTGCAGATCCTAATCCCTGAAACTAGGTGTATGGTATCTTACATTATAAGTGAGCTTTTGTAGCTATACTTTGAATTAAGGCATGTGTGGGGCAGATCCATAAGCCTAGGAATATGAATAACTTCAGGGAGCTGGAAAAAAAAACAAGAAACTAGAATTTTTTTCTCGAGTCTTCAGGGGAAAAAAAAGCCTCCTGACACCTTTCTTTTAGCCTAGTGTAGACCCACTGCAGGCTCCAGCTCCCAGAGTTGTAAGATGAAAAGATGCTTAGCTTTTAGGCTAAGTTTGCAGCAACTTGTTCTAGCAGCAATAGATAACTAAAACAGTTATAATATTCAAATACTTCCTGAAAGGAAATGTAATAAAAAAGAAAAAGTGCTATAGCAAGGCTTGTGGTTAGATTATGTTTTTTCCTCCTTTTCTGACATCTAAAATTAGCAATCACCAACATTTTGCCATATAATCTTCTGCTCTGCTTTGGACATGAGTCTGATATTCATTATATATAAACATCAGGTACTCACTAGATATAAAATACCAGCTGTAGCCCCTAAACCGTTTCATCATCCATAATCGCATTTCAGCATGGGTCCTTACAACCAATTTAAAAAGTCATATGCAAATTAATAACTAATTTTTTTAATGACTTTGCCTAGTAAGGGGAACAAGGGTTGTCTCTGACATGAACTTAGTGGCTGGCTTTTTGATCACTTCCCCTGAGAGGGGAGCAGCCTTAGCAGGCCACAGAGGAAGACAATGCAGACAGTCCTGATGAGACCTGATAGGCTAGGGTCAGATGGAAAGGGAGGAGGACCTCCCCTATCAATGGAATAGGGGAGGAGCATAGTAGGAGAAGAGGGAGGCAGGATGGGATTGGGAGGAGAATAGCAAAGGGGCTACATCTAAGATGCAAAGTGAATGAATTGTAATAAATTAAAATAAGATCAAAAATTTAAAAAAAGATTTCTGACTATATTTTGCATCAAGAAAAAGAACACTTTTCTCATTTTTTAAGAAATATCTTTTGTTTCTCTTTTATTTAAAATTAATTAATGTATTTATTTACTTTACATCCACATAGAAAGTTCCCCTCCCTCCTCTCTTTCTTGTCCCTTCATCTCCCCTTTCCCTGTGCCCCCTCCCTTTTTTCTCAGAGAAGGGGAGATTTCCCATTGGTATTAACCCACCCTGTATAACAAGTAGAACTGTTCAAATTTTCTTATATTGAGGCTAGACACAGCTGTCCAGTTAGGAGAAAAAGATCAAGGCAGGCAACAGATTCAAAGATAGCCCCTGCTCCTGCTGTTAGAGGTCCTACATGAGGACCAAACTGTATATTTGTTACATATGTAGTGTGGAAGCTAGAACCATTCCATTGATGATCTTGGATTGGTGGTTCAGTCTCTGTGAGCCTCTATGGGTTCAGGTTTGCATTTGTAGGTTTTCTAGTGGCGTCCTTGACCTCTCTGGCTCTTTTTAATCCTTCCTCCCACTCTTCCATAAGAATAGCAGAATATAATTAATTTTATCATCAGTGGTACTCTCATAGTATGAGACTTAAGTTGGGCTAGTCATTAATTAGCTGGGTAAAAGGTTTTTGTGGGAGGGTTGCTGTTCCCCTCCTTCTAATGGAAGACATGCTGGGCTACAGGAGGTGGCCACTTCAGACTCCATTTATCCTGCTGATAGGAGTCTCAGCAAGAATTACCACCAAAGACTCCAGGGAGTGTCTCCCATCCCACAGATTGTAATATAATTAGTTACTTCATTCCTCCCCTTCTTTTTTTCTCCCAATAAACCTTCCCATGTACCACTCTTTGATCTACTTCAAATTCATGGCCTCTCTTTTCTTTAATTGTTGTTACATGCATTATATGTTAGTAGGTACATAGATATTCCTAAATACACCCTGCTCGGTCTTATAATGCTGTTTGTATGTAGGTTTTCAAGGCTAAATACTTAGTGTTGGATAACCAATTGATGTGCTCTTCCATGGGGATGACCATTTGTCCTGCTCTCAGTACTCCTTAGTTACCTGTGTTTTTCATGTAAAGTTGAAGCTTCACAGTCTTTTTTCTATCTACTTCGGCATGTCTATTGTTGTTCTGTTCATCCCATGTTCAGGCAACCATGTCGGCCAGACTTTCTGGCTGTGACTTCTGAAGGAAACTTCTCTTTTCAACAGAGAGAGACCATTACAGAAAACCACAAACCATCAAAATGCAAAGTTGTGGAGACCAACTCAAATGGATATAAAATAACTTCTGTACCTAAGGTTGAGGTAGCATTAGAGAAAGGGGAGCAAAGCATTTTAAGAGACAGAAGACTAGGGAGTTTGCTGTGAGACTGTGTCTCTTAGTAATGTCAGAAAACTGTGTTTTGTACACTTAAACTAGAAAGCAGCAAACAGAACATGAGATCAAGCAAAAGTATTATTGAGATAATGACAAGAAATATAATCAAAGCTCCTGATTAGTTTTTTCTGGACTTTTGTTGAAACAAACTAAGGGAAGATTGCTGTCACATTTCTTCAATGTAGTTGAAGAATGGAAGCTCAAAACCTTTCAAACTCTTTTTGAATGAAGACTGAGCATCTGACCAGGTTCCTCCTTCTTGATTAGATTACTTAGGTACACAGGTTTTAGTATGATTATCCTATATTATATGGCTAATATCCACTTATAAGTGAGTATATACCATGTGTGTCTTTCTGCTTTTGGGATACCTCACTCAGGATGATCGTTTCTAGATCCCACCATTTGCCTGCAAATTTCCTGATTTTGTTGTTTTTAATTGTTGAGTAGTATTCCATTGTGTAAATGTACCACAATTTCTGTATCCATTCCTCCATTGAGAGACATCTGGGTTGTTTCCAGCTTTTGGCTATTACAAATAAAGTTGCTATGTACATGGTTGAGCAAATGTCCTTGTTGTATACTTGAGCATTTTTTGGATATATGCCTAGGAGTGATGGACATCAGAAGAGAGAGAAAACAGGGAACAGGACAGGAGCCTATTACAGAGGGCATCTGAAAGACTCTACCCACAGGATATCAAAACATATACCGAGATTCATAGCCAAACTTTTTGCAGAGTGCAGGGAATCTTATGAAAGAAGGGGGAGATAGAAAGACCTAGAGGGGATAGGAGCTCCACAAGGAGAGCAACAGAATAAAAAAATCTGGGCACAGGGGCCTTTTCTGAGTCTGATACTCCAAACAAGGACCATGCATGGAGATAACTTAGAACCCCTACACAGAAGTAGCCCACGGCAGCTCAGTGTCCAAGAGAGTTCCCCAATAATAGGAATAGGGACCGTCTCTGACATGAACTCATAGGTTGTCTCTTTGATCACGTCCAACTAAGGGGGAAGCAGCCTCACCAGTCCACAGAGGAAGACAAAGAAGCCAGTCCTGATGAGACCTGATAGACTAGGGAATGAGGACCTCCCCTATCATTGGACTGGGGGAGGGACATATGAGAAGAAGAGGGAGGGAGGGTAGAATTGGGAGGGGATGGGGGAAGGAGCTACAGCTGAGATACAAAGTGAATAAACTGTAATTAATAAAACTAAAATAAAAAATTAAAAAAAAATTCAAACCCAAAAACTTTGATATCATGAACTGCAGCTTCTGAGTATAGAAAATCATGGGTTATACAGAGATTTGAGGCTAATGTATTTTTTTATTATTTGGGTATATGTGTGTTCATATATATGGAAGAGAAACAGAAAAGAACATTAGATTTCTGGAGCTGGAGTTAATGACATTTGTGAGCCATCCAATGTTGCTAACTGAGAGCCAAACTTAGGACCTCTGGAAAATGAACACAACATACATTTATCTGCTAACAAATCTCTTCAGTCTGTGAGTGTGTATGTGTGTGTATGTCTTTGTGTGTATGTGTGGCCATGTGTATGGATGTGTGTGTATATATGTATGCTTGTCTGTGTGTTTATGTTTTAATAACTCAGCACCAGCATCCCTGGTTTGCTTTGAATCTCAGAATTTCCCCAACAGAAAAAAATAAGATGTCTACCAGCTGTTATTGCAGCCTTCTGCCCTTTCCTTTACATTGCTACCAGAAAAAAATGTTCATCATTCATAAAGACTTCAGCCAAATTCCCAGATGATACTTATTAGCCACTCCTTGAACCATCTGCTAAGATTTAATTCCCAGTATGAGGTGGAACATGGAAACTTAATTTTGGTGTTCAGAGGAAAGTGTTTTCAGAAGTGATTAGGTTTAAAGATGGCTATCATTAAATGTTGGTGTCTTTATAGGAAGAGAATGACCAGATTAAAAGGTGAGCTCTTTATATCTGCCATGTGATATCTGGAAAAGCCTCTGAGCTCTACCAACAAAAAAGGTCATCACCAGATATGGTTCTTTGATATTGACATGAGCCAAAATAACCACACCACAGCAAGTCAAATTATAGTATACTGTGCAATTGCTCACTAGGCTTGATACACTTGCCATTTTCTGAAATGGAGGGTTGGATTTTTCCATTCAAAGCATATGGAGTTGGTGGAAGTGAGTCATTCTTGCAAAAAGAAAATCAGGTTTCCATAGCTAAGAGAAAATTTGAATACTGGGCAGGAGAAATTCTTCCTACTGCCTCTGACATAATCTGATTGGCCTGCTCTTTGATCACCTCCCCCTGAGAGGGGAGCAGCCTTACCAGGCCACAGGAGATAACAATGCAGCCACTCCAGATGAGATCTGATAGACTAAGATAAGAAGGAAGGAGAAGAGGACCTCCCCTGTCAGTGGACTTGGGGAGGGGCATGTGTGAAGAAGGGGGAGGGAGGTTGGGATTGGGAGGGGAGGAGGGAGGGGCTTATGGGGGGATACAAAGTGAATAAAGTGTAATTAATAATAAAAAAATAGAATCATAAAAAAAGACTCTTGGCAATGAGTGGCTAGTTAGTTCCACAAACATGAGTACTTAATTCAGAACATCTATTTAATGAGTGTCAAGCACCCCATCTCCTCTCCCTCTTGTTAGTCACATGAGAGTCTATACCTTTTTATGACTACTTAATCTTGAGGATCTGGGCTTCAAAAAGGAGGCCCTTCATCATACTTTCATTGTAAAGATTAAATTAAAATTGATGGAAGGCTGGCAAAAGACTCTAGCAGATTACAGTGTTAAATATGCTAAATAACTATGCAAAATGTAGCATTATATACTTCACTTGGAAGATCTGTTGATGTCACAAATGATTTCACATGTCTCTTCCAGTCTAGGTGATGTCTAAAGAACTGGGAAACCACCGAAAATGTTTATTGAAAGAATAAACCTCATTTTCATGATAAAAAATGTGTATGCTCCCCCCCCCAAGATACACTTATGTCCTTAAATATGGCTTACCTGTATTTTAACTCCCCTCTGTGAGTATGCTGCAAAAACGTGATGAAATAACACCAACAGTCTCCTGCCGAGGAAACTTTGGCTAATGTACTGATGAAGAAACAATCTAGGCTTTATGCCTGTCATGAGGAATTACCACCAGCTCCATCATATTCTTAGTGTCATAATATTTGACTTAATTAAGTTACTTGGTATCATAATTACAGCCTGTGGAGTTTAGCTGGGGAAAGACTCTGTGAAAAATGAAGGCCACATCTCTGGATGCCTCTGGTGGAGAAATCAAAATTCATTTCCTCTTTGGGGTACAAAGACTCCCAAACAAAAAGTGATTTTGCTCTAGAAAATATCAGATTCATGTGTTCTGGTAAGCTGAGCCTTTTGATGCTGTTTGTTGTTGAATATGCTCACTAAAGTAAAAGAAAGGGCTTACCCATGAAAGGTGACTTCAGGTACAATGTGCTCTACTTCCCCAAAAGAACTTGTCTAAAACTACAGTTCTACAGTTACTTTGTAAAATGGGCACTGCTTGGCTAGGTCTTTGCCTCTTAGGGGAGCATCTAACACCTAAAAGTAAAAACATTAACATCACAGCCTTAAACCCAGATTGACATAATGTATCTCTACTTACTCAGCTAATAAAGGAAATTTTTCCATTCCTTCCCTAGCCCTAGACCACACTCTTGTTCAGTAGCATTGCTGTTTGTCCCACTGGAAATCATGCTTTGATCTTACACTGTTTGATTTGGCCAATGAGCAAAATTGCAATGCATCAGCTCTACACATATAGGTAAGAGATTTATCTCTGATTTTTGTGCTTACCTTTCTTGTGTTTCTGTGACATTATCCTTTTGGAATCTATGTTCCCTAGAATAAGCACTAGACAAACAGCAAACATGTAAGTGCAAAAATAAACATTTATTGCATGTCATTGAGATTTGGGGTGATTGTGATACAGTATTGTTGTGACAGTTGACTATTAACATGTCAGCCTGAAGGGAAAAGATGTTGAGCACTTGGCCAAAGCTACTGAAATTTCTTATGAAGGAAGGCAGCATCTGTAATGTAACCAGGCTAGCTTTAAATTAGGATTCTTTTTAATATATACTGATATCAGGGTATGCCCTGTTCCAAGTAACTCCATATCATGTAAAATGATGATTCTATGGTTTGCCTTAACCTGGGAGCATTTGACTCCACTTTAGGTGCAAATGGAGAAGCAGAGTGACTCTGTACCTCACTGTGCCCATGGACACCACTGACTGTCTAGCTCACCCACAAGGCATAGGCTGATGATGAAGAACACCATCCTATAAATTCCCCGAAGTAGATAGGGACCATATGCAAACATACCTATACTGTATCAGACAAACCATACTTGGAACTTATTAAACACACCAAGACTGAAAAAGCCTGTAACTCCTTCACCTGAGCAGCATAAAGGACAGGACATCAAATGCAGTAATGGTGATGATCCCCAGTAACCTGCCCTTTGATTGTTTGGTGTGTGTGGCAAGGCACCAACAAACAGAGAAGCCACATGGTTGCTGAGGCTTCAGCTCAGCTTCAGACCAAATGCTGACATAACCCATTCTAACTGCTGTGAGCCCATACATTTGTCCAACTATTCATCCATCCATCCATCCATCCATCCATCCATCCATCCATCCTTGTACTTCATCTGTCCAGATCTGGTGCTGCAACTTACCTCACAACTAGAATCAACCCTAAGTATTTATTCAAGCCTCAGCCCCTTTACACCCTGCAGCCTACTTCTATTCTTCCAGCAGCTTTTCAACAGGCTTCCTTAATATCTTGTCCACCCATTGCAATGGCTGCCTGCATCAGTAACAGATCTCTACTTGTACTGTTAGTATGACCCCTTTAGCTCTTTGAACTCTCCTGCAGCCTCCTTTAACCTTTATATAGTCATTGTAGCACCCACATATATGCAAATAGATAGGGGTAATTGCTGTGTGATACATAGTTTGATCTGAGAGCTAATATTAGTAACTCAAATTAGAATATAAAGACTTGAGTTTGTCAATGGTAAGCTATTAAAAACTTGGGGACTACCATGAAAATTACAGCCAAAAAAATCCACATCTTATTGATTTATTGTTTACTGAATGAATTCTGACATTGTAGAAAGACATAAACATGTACAGCCATATTTCTTCCATAGCACACACAATTTTATTTTTCAGTCCCGGCTCCCTTCGGGGAAGACTCTGACAGAAGAGATTATGCCTTATCTCCAGTAGGCTTGGCCCTTGGCATCAAGAAAAAGACTTCTGAGAGACCGGATCTGCGGGAGCCATAGCTATTTCTGTGCATGACATTTGTGGCTTTTGTTCCAAGCTCTCTATAAACTGTAACACTGTTACAGGAGGGCAGTTGTGGTCAAAGATATGGAAGTAAAACTTTCAACTGTATATAATCTATGTCATTTTTCACTTGATGTATAGGAGTGACCAAGTGACCAAGGCTAGACCTAGGCCTTTTGGGGTGGAGATTCTGGCAATAATAAGATCTCCCTTGCAACCATTCCCTACTCCTTCCTTCCTTTCTTTTTTTAAATACAGAATATAAAAAATTCTACTCACTTTCCTTGACTGTTTATATGGTGAGGCATGGATGCCTCAATGATCCAGTTTATCTTATTCCTATAAGTGTTCTAATATTGGAAATTAAATGAATTCTAATTTATATGCCTATTTTACAGTATGAATTGAGCCTAGCCCAGGCTGTTTACATCAGATAAAAGATAGGGTTTTTCTACTAGACATTGAAAGAATTGAAATAGAAGGCAACTCAAAGGTGCCTTACACTGGGGACTATGGGAGAAAGTATAGCTGCAACCTCAACAGCAAGTTAAAATTTCCTAGGAATTAAGATTGCGGAGTTTACATCAACTGTCTTTTCTCTGTGTTGACATAATTGACATAATGAAATCCACCTACCATTTTTTAGTCTCTTCCATCAAACTTTTTCAGACTTCATCAAAACTACTTTCATTGTATCCTTAGTGTCATTGTTTTGGTCTATATTTCTCCCTTAACTGCCATATCATAAGGAGCCCTGTTTGAGTTCATGTTTACTTTGCCTGTCTTTCTTATGAGGACAATGTCTTTTTTTTTTCCAAGGGAAATTTCTCTTTAATGTCTCTAATCTTTTTTTTTAATTTTTCATCAATTACACTTTATTCATTCTGAATCCCCCCATAAGCCTCTCCCTCCTCCCCTCCCAATCCCACCCTCCCTCCTCCCTCTGTTTGCATGCCACTCCCCAAGTCCACTAATAGGGGAGGTTCTCCTCTCCTTTCTGATCTTAGTCTGTCAGTTCACATCAAAAGTGGCTGCATTGTCCTCTACTATGGCCTGGTAAGGCTGCTCCCCCCCAGAGGGAGGTGATCAAAGAGCAGGCCAATCAGATTATGTCAGAGGCAGTCCCTCTTCACATTACTATGTAACCCAATTGGACTCTGAACTGCCCTGGGCTACATCTGTGCAGGGGTTCTGGGTTATCTCCATGAATAGTCCTTGGTTGGAGTATGAGTCTCTGGGAAGTTCCCTGTGTTCAAATTTTCCTGTTCTGTTGCTCTCCTTGTGGAGACCCTGTCCTCTCCAGCTCTTACTATTTCCCAGTTCTTACCTAAAATTCCATTCACTTTGCCCAACAGTTGCCCATCAGGCTCAGCATCTGCTTTGATAGTCTGAAGGGCAGAGGCTTTCAGAGGCCCTCTGTGGTAGGTTCCTAGGCTGTTTCCTGTTTTCTTCTTCTTCTGATGTCCATCCTCTTTGCCTTTCCGGATGGGGATTGGACATTTTAGTTAGGGTCCTCTCTCTTGCTTAGTTTCTTTAGATGCACAGGTTTTAGTGGGTTTGTCCTATGTTGTATGTCTATATGAGTGAGTATATACCATGTGTGTCTTTTTGCTTCTGGGACAACTCACTCAGGATGATCCTTTCCAGATCCCACCATTTACCGAGGACAATGTCTTAACAGTCCCTGTAGAATATCTGGTAGAACCTTGAATGAACGCAGCTTTCATCAAGCCTTTATTAACTACAGATTATCTATCCAACATTACACCCATGCCTGTGGGTATGACTGGAAACCTTATTAAGGGCTGGGTGACAAAAATAGCTCTGCTAGGGTTGACTTCTACTGCAAAGCAAAAATAGAGAGAGAGAGAGAGAGAGAGAGAGAGAGAGAGAGAGAGATGACAAAGAACAGAGAGAAGAACAACTCAAAGTCACCTCCAACAGCACCAGAAACTATATAATTAACCCCCTCTTGAGACTATGTCTATCAGGAGTTCTGACTAAAATAAATAAATAAATAGATAGAAATAAAAATAAACAGCAGGCAATCTGCCATAGCTTTTCATTTTTACCCTGTTCCTCAAAATATGTTGCATCACAGGGCTTTCATATTCTACTTCAGGCAAAACAAGAAAAGGAGACATGTAGGTCAGAGGATGTTAGAACTCACACTTAACAAGGGCAGGCAGAGAAGGCTGTCTTAGACTGTGCCCCAGAAGCAGGCACTGAAGCAAAGATTAAAGTCCAAATAGTCTATCTTGTTGGTTATCTCAAGAAACAAGTAGGGGAGTGTGGAAGGGAGAGGGAAAGAAAAGCTACAGATGTAATGAGGTAGCCGTGCCTATGGAACTCAGTTGTGTGAGAAGCAGTATATAGAATATGCTCCCAGATTGTTCCTTCTGTGTGATTAGGAGCTGGAACACTTTTACAGCTCATTTATCATTAGCTGACACCTGCTCCTTGCAACATCTGCACATTGACTCTTCCAGCCTGCACCGCTGATGACGGAGCATTCTTACAGTCAGAAAAATTCTTTGGGCAGAGAAGTCAAGGTTCTTGAAGTAAGAAACCATTGGCACACACTAGAATTTTGAGCCTTAGAAGTTTATAGAAAGGACATCAATAGTGTCTGCTACACTGGAAAACCAAGAGGTTGGAGGAACTGGGATCTAAAGTGAGGAAGCAAGCCATAGTGAACTTCTACTAAGCTAGAGCTAGTGCTTGGATAGGCCAAGTCATTGAACAGAGGTAGGCTTTCTATTAAAACAGCCTTGGAGCTCTGCAACACACCCCATATTTACTTTCATTTTCTTTATACTTTACGATGTCCTCAAAAAACCAAGAGGATTAAAATTCATATCAACCTTCATGCTCTATATTAGAAGAAAATAAAATTCTAACTATACAGGGGAATATTCTAGATATATTTAAAATTATATTTAAAATTATGAATAAATAATTTAATTAAAAAGCAATGTTTAACATCCAAAGGTAAATATTCTTATGAAAGCAGATCTGAAACTGACTATATGGCAGGGTTTCTACATATAAATAAATGCACTGAGCCAATATCAGAATAATTCTGAGCAGTGTATTTGTACTTACTTTTCTCTGCTTTCTTTTACTTTTAAAACTTTATTGATCCCCCAAGAACATATATTGCATATATAATTTGTTTATAATATATTTGTGGAAAAAGTTACTCCTTTCTACTAGTGGCCCTAAAATAATTTGCTACTTTAGCCCACTTGGGCCTCAATTTTTAGATTCTTTCTGGGCTGTAGTCAAGGATATCAACTTCCAGATTAATGTTTTTACTCTTCTTTCCAGGTAACATTTGAGATCAGCCAATCAATCAGCCAACCAACAAGTAATTAATATTTATAGGGTTCCACTGTGTGCCAGGCACTGCCCTGGGCCCTAGACAAAACCAAAAATAGTTTCATTGCTCCTAAAGGCAACTTAGTAGTAAAATAAAAGCAACAAAAATGCCCATCTTTCAGCAAGACTAGAGAGCAGAGACTCATAATTTTATGAGATCCTTCAGTTGGAGATTTGTCTATGAGGAAATGGGCTGCCTTCAGGATGTGAATTTTAACCCAATATTCAAATGATGTATAGGAGTTAACCAGACAAACAAGTTCATGGGATCAGCAGGCAAGTGACCAGGGGTACAGCTCTCTGTACAAAAAGATGTAGCCATCATATTGTAAAGCCACAAGAAAGTGTCCTAAAATCAGAGGAAGAGGAAAAGCAGTATTGGATTAGGGCCTATAGGAAGACAAGGGAGTCAAAATGAACTGGTCACCTATAAAGGCTCCAGCACCAGGAAAAGTCTTTGGAGGAAATATGGGTTAAATCTACTTTTTTTAATTTTTATTTTGTTTTATTTTATTTTTAATTACACTTTTTTTTTACTTTGTGTACCCCCTCTAGTTCCCTCCCTCCTCCCCTCCCAATTCCTCCCTTCCTTCCTTCTCCACGCATGCCCCTCCCCAAGTCCACTGGTAGGGTAGGGTTTCTTTTTCTTCCTTCTGATCCTAGTCTATTAGGTCTCATCAGGAATGGCTGCATTGTCTTCCTCTGTGGCCTGGTAAGGCTGCTCCCCCTCAGGGGGAGGTGATCAAAGAGCAGGCCAATCAGTTCATGTCAGAAGCAGTCCCTGTTCCCATTACTATGGAACCCACTTGGTCACTGAACTGCCATGGGATACATCTGTGCAAGGGTTCTAGGTTATCTCCATGCATGGTACTTGGTTGGAGTATGAGTCTCAGGAAAGACCCCTGTGTTCAAATTTTTTGGTTGTTGCTCTCCTTGTGGACCTCCTGTCCTCTCCTGATTTTATTGTTTCCCACTTCTTTCCTAAGATTCCCTGCACTCTGCCCAAAGTTTGGCCATAAGTCTCAACACCTGCTTTGATAGTCTGCAAGGCAGAGCCTTTCAGAGGCCCTCTGTGGGAGGCTCCTAACATGTTTCCTGTTTTCTCCTTCTTCTGATGTCCATCCTATTTGCCTTTCACAATGGGGATTTAGCATTTTAGCCAGAGTCCTCCCTCTAGATTAGTTTCTTTAGGTGTTCAGACTGTAGTAGGATTATCCTATACTATATGTCTATATGCGTGAGTATATACCATGTGTGTCTTTCTGCTTCTGGGATAGCTCACTCATGATGATCCTTTCCAGATCCCACTATTTACCTGTAAATTTCATGATTTTTTTGTTTTTCATTGCTGAGTAATATTCCATTGTGTAGATGTACCACAATTTCTGTATCCATTCTTCAGTTGAGGGGCATCTGGGTTGTTTCCAGCTTCTGAAATCTACTTTTGTGCCAGGAAATGTTTGACCAGCAAGATACTGTTAGAAGGCAAATGACTATTTGAAAGAAAGCAGAAGATGGATGTTTCTTTCTCTTTCTCTATATCTATCTATATTTGTGTGTGTGTGTGTGTGTGTGTGTGTGTGTGTGTGTGTGTAGATGTGCTATCCTTGGAAGCCATATAAAGAGAGTAGGATTTGAAACAATAGTAACTGGGAAGCAAGGACAGGCAAGACAAACACAGTGGGCTTGATATTGCTGGTCATACAACCTATACTGAGAGAAGCAGGAGACAAAACCCACTGTAAACTATACAGCAAATAGGAGTCTGGCAACCATGCGCCTGTCTCACCCTTTATCTTTGCACATGGGGCCAGAATAACTTAAGTAGGCTTTCAGGGTCTGTAATGGAAATTCCTATAAGAAAGGAGAAGCATTGCTACATTGCTTGATAGCATCTTTTTTATCTCACTTACTCTAATTCTTTCATAACTAAAGAAAAAGGCTAAAATGTAACCATTTGCCTTTTCCCAATGCTCTGTTTACATGGACATTATACCTGCAAGCCATCTGGGGCTTATCTCTTCTTGAACAACCAGTGGACTTACAGTCTTGCTCAACTTTAAGGATCCTTTTTCTTTCCCCAAAGCTCCTGTCTCACAACAGTTTCTGCCAGATATAGGGTATTAATGTGATATTGGGAGGTATAGACCATGTTGGCCAAAGAAAGGACCTGTTCATGAATGTAGAATGGCAGAAACATGGGGCAGAGAAGCATCACTGTCTACCTGTGCTCTGTCCTCACAGTTTCTATGACCAGCAGCAATTCCTCAAACTGAAGTATACCTTCATAGGTCATCCTAGCACAGGACCCTACCTATGTGGCCCTTCCTGTTATACATAATTCTCTAGAAATAGCAAGTTTCTAAGCATCTTTGGCATTGTGTCTTACTGCACACCGTTGAAGCCTTTCAAGAAACAATAGAGAAGCCAAGGTAATCCCTGCTTCAACACTGACTACATATTCTCAATCCCAACAATACTAAAATCTTTACAGAGAAGGGACTAAGGTATGGCAATCCATTAGGCAATCCTAATCCCAGTGTAATCAGAGTCTTAGGGTAAAACCTGGCTTTGGCACCTAATGAGCAATGGTATAAAGCAGAGAACAGACCTTTAATGACTGTGGACTGGGAAAAGAAACACTTAAATGTGTATGTAATGACCTCAAAGTTATCTTCAGGGTACTCACAATGGCCTTAGGTTTAAATAGAAGAAGAGTTAAATAGAGTGACAGGAATTATACATAAATAAGCAATCCTGGTCAAGTACCGGTTGACCAGTCTGGTTGGCTAGTATCTCAGTTTGGCTCTGCAAGATTGTCTGAAGAAGTCCTTATTGTTTAGGGGACAGACTGGTTTTCAGAAGAGGATTACTCCTGGCTCTACCATCATGGGTAACTGCTGTCATCTGGGGAGTGATCTGTCCCATGAGGTTCTGCTCTTCTTAGAATCCAAGGTGAGTGCAGGTTTCAGACAATGACTGAAGACTCTTCCGTATCTTCGGAGTGCCTGGAACATGATACTGTAAATGGCTGACATCAAGATACCTTGGTTACTCTTTGTGCCAAGAAAGGAAATGAAGTAGGTTAGTTATCACCAGTTTCTAGATAAGCAGTCCTGGAGGTACTGACATGTATACATTCAGAGATGGGCAGGTGACCTAGAGTAAAGGATACAGAAGTGAAATGATGGCAGAGATGCCAGGGTTTCAGTTCTTTACAGTCACAAATAAGGTGTCAAGACATTTCAGCAAATGTAATTTTAAGTGCTTCTTGTACATTTTCCTCCAAAGCTGCACCTTCTCTGCAGCTTTATTGTCATGCTAGCTTAATTGCCTTGAATTAAGTTTCCATGTATCTATTTTACATTAGCATATTCCACTCATATACCCCTGCTTTCCCTTTTCTCTTCTCTCTCTTCCATTAGTCCCTTTTGGTCCCTTAGATTTTCTTCTACTCTTGTACCATATGTGCATGTAAGATTTTGTATATCAATATAAAATGAGAAACATGCATAGTATTTGTCTTCTGGAGACTGGCTTAAAGCATGATCATTCCCAGTTGCATCCATTTTCCTTCAGACAACATGACTTCATTCTTCTTACGTCAACATGATATTATCTGAATTTTTGTTTAATTGGGCAGCATGGAACAATAAAGGGATGCTAAATCCATACCTTCCATGTTGTGACACCCCCAATGTGCCCTACAACTAGGTTTCTTTTCAGTTAGACTCTCACATTTGGCCCACATCCTCAGCTTAACTTTTACTCCAATGATAGGCCAGTGTCTTGCATCCAGAAATAGGTTACTAGGGAATAAACTGATCAATTTATTTTCTAACTCTGCTAAATGAGAGGCCACCTTCTTCCTTGTGTGAGGATAAGAGCCCACTGAGAGCGTTCCCAGGAATGGAAGTTCCCCTAAACATCAGACTCAACCAAATGTCTATGCTTACCTTTGCATGCGTGGAGCAGATTTGCTGGGACACTGAGGCCCTCTAGTGGTTATCTCAAGCTCAATCCCTCCAGAACTCTAGCTCTTTCTACAAAAATTTCAACCAGCCCTTTTTGTTTAAAAGAAAAATAAACAAGTAATTATTTTGCCTCTCCCCAAATACAGAAAGCTAATTTAAGGCTAACAAGACTCTCACATTATAAAGTTCACTTGGCCTTTTAATCTCCCCTCCTTTTGCCACCCCTCTCCCCCACTGCTTTGTGTTTTAATGAGTTTGCAAGAGCTTGTCTGCACATGATTTGAAGGGCTAAACATCTTTTCACCACAGAAATGCACAAAGCCTCTAACTGGTTTGTGTCTGCAAATGAGGCAGGTATCCAGGCCTGTAGGCCAAGAAAGCTTTCCTTTGACTCCAGTCTTCAGAGGCAACTGGGAGCAGGGATAGAACCATTAGCTATTACTGCCTCTCGTGGCTTTGGTAAGTAGGTGAGCTCAGGGTGCAGACTGAAACTGATGCTGTCAGCCCTTTCATGAATCGATTTATACAACACCATGGGAAGCTTTCCTAATACAATTAGCCAACATTGTGGTTGTACCACCTTCATATGACCCCTGGGAGCTATAAAGAAAAGCCTATCATACTCACCTGGCTTTCTTCCCAACCAGACAATTAGGCCATTGGCCAGGAGGAGAATGAAGAAGGAGAAGAGTTTCCATTTCCATACCTGATGACATCTGCTATTCCCTAGGCTCGAAAGAAGAGCCATAGAGAAATGCACTTCACTGAGCATTGAGTATCTCATAGATACAGCACTACTGCTTTCATTGCACAGATGAGGAAATTAAGACATATTTATCAAGATCACATAACAATGTAAACAACAGGAATAAACCCAACTGAAACTCTTCCTAAAATCCACTCTTTAGCCAGACTTAGCTTTGGGTTTCAGGTCCTTGACTCAAGTGACCATGCCTCCTGGACAGTGGGTAGACTGCATGTCTATCCAGAATGGCTCAAACCAATCTAGCTTGAAGTATTATGTCCAAGATTTTCTGCCCTGTATGCAATCTGGTGCTTTGCTGCCCAAAGTATGATGCTGGAACCTGCAATCTCATCTGTTGCTCCCTCTAGTCAGTCACAACCCCAGTAGGCAGCTTATCCCCAAGCCGTCTTAGGCACTCAGAGCACCTAAAGTTCTTAGTGAAGGTTTGGGCCAGGAGCACTAAGAAGGACGTTGAGCTAACCACAGATGTTGCCCATGATATGAGCCATACCCCGCTCAAAATTATCGAATAGAGACACTAGTACTCAGTGGTGAGTTTAGGTCTGGTGTGGGACAAATAAGATGTGACAAATATTGCCCAACAGTGGCTTTGCCATGTGGTCTAAAACTACCCTTTTGACGGACATTCCTTTATAGCATGGAGAGAGGTCTGAGTTCACATGTAGTGAGAAGACCAAGAGGTTAGCCTAGGGGATGCCAGTGTGACAAGATGAGAGAGTAAGATGAGCATTTCTGTAGAAATTTCCCAGACAAATACTAATGCTGCAAGGACATCAGCCTTCATAGGACCCAGAAAGCATGCAGCTGAGATCTTGGTTCTGCCCATTGAGTCAAAGCATCACTTTGCTCAATTCCTACAGAGAAAGGAGGTTGGCTTGCTTCCTAATTAGTACATTAGTTATAGTTGTTTTCTTTCTTGTTTGCTTCATTTTGAGAAAAATTATAGAACCCTATCGGCACTTACCTAGTTGACAGAAATAAAGGGGCCATGTTTTTCAGATACGGCTGTGGATCAGCAACTCTGGAACCTAAATCTATGCCCAAATCTCCTGGAAACACAGACTCATACAATGCCCCTCCTGAAGAAGTTCAAGTTCAGAGGGCTTGAGTGGGGTTGGCACAGGCACAAATCTAAGAAGTTCCCGTGTAGTACAGTGCTATGAGTCCAAACAATGAGAACCATTATTCTAAACTGTCAGAATTTGCATTCGTTAGACAATTATCCTTGTTTTTAATAGAGCTTTTCATTTGTATAAAGTTCTCCTCAACCCTTGAATCCTGGCATCTGAGAATGGAAGGGCTACCAGAAACCAAGATAAGGAAATATAGGTCAAGGATACCACACAGTGCCCTATAATCAGCCAAGAGGCAAATCCAGGAGTGAGCATGCCACCTCACTCTAAGCTATGTTTAACCTGCATTCTGCTGACTTGGAAGCTCCACAGATTCTCTGGCTGCAGCATCTGCAGTATTTTTGGTGAGCTCTCCTCCTCAGTCCAGCTTTATGCTAGGGTCTCTATCAGACACCCATGTCACCAGCTCATATAGGCCTCATACATGAGAACATACAGGCCTCCTACATAACAGCTCTGGGAAAACAGGGCTTTGGAAAAAAATCAGCAACTCTGCTAGCCCCTGGAAAAGAAGAAGTACAATGGCCAGCCAAAAGCCCAGACAGGTGATCCAGCCCAGAGGCCCTGAATCTAGGAATAAACCAAGACACTGCCAAAGCTGGCACCCTAGCTCTCCTGACAGGTCAGAAGAGGTCATTGATCCTTTCTATGCCTGAAAAGGTTCTTACGTTCAGGGGAAACAATTACTTACATGAGAAAGAATAAACACAAAAGAACTGTGGTTTTAGGGTAAATTGTACTACATTTAGGTAAAATGTAGTCAATTTCCATTACATGACAAATAACCCAGTGCTTTAAAAAGACAATTATTTATCATTGATCTTTGAGGAAATAGAAAAATGTGTACAAAGTCCCTCCCTAGGCCCAAACCTGTTCTCTCATCACTTTAACCATTGGACCATGTTCTTTAGACAATGCAAGACCTAATACATCCCACCTTTCCATGAGGAGAACATATGACTAGTAATTTATGGCTATGCTTGCTGTTAGTCACAGAAGAGTACTCTTTGCTCAGGGGACTGAGATAAAGAGGCAAAACCAAAGGATTTTGCCTACTTACTTGACAAAATGAAAGAAAGACTGATAGGAGATGAGAGACTAGGATGCACAAAGAAAGCAGTTAGAGGAGGGTACAGACAAGTCAGTTCACTGTCTAAAGCAATTTGATACTACTGCCTGCAGGGATCTCTCAACAGCTGGTAGGGGACCCAGGCTTTGCTATTAACATTACCCAATCCAGGGAAGGAGCTGGGACATTGATACAGCAATTTAATTCTAGACAGTTGCTCGAGGCTGCTCTCTGGGGATAGTAATGACCTACCATTTCAGCCTCACAATGTTCAAAGCTGCTTGAGTGATGGGAAGTAGCCCCTTGACAAAGAAATGCACCTGCTAGGACTACCATCCAGGCCACTGTGCCCTGGCATGGTTTAGGTATTAAGATGGAAGAGTGAGATGCTGAAATTCAGGTAGAGCACCCACAGCTGTTCTTGCACTATGAAAGTGATAACAAAGAAAATAATTTCAAGGTTCCAGTTAAATCACTTTAGTCAAACACAGTTCTTTGAGTCTACTTGCATTATCTTGGTTGATGCCTCCAATCTCTTGCAGGACAAGGTTAGGGTCCTAAGTGGCACCAAACTGAGCTGTTCTGCTGTGGTTCAGAACCCAAAATGCCAAGCTATGTTCTTGGTTGTACTTGGGTTTAACAATCACAGTGTGAGTTGAAAGCGAGCAACTGTCCCCAGCATAATTATTACATACACTGCAACCCTACTACAGCCACCACTCACTTAGGCTGCCATGGCAGCAGCATCACAAACCATGGATGAAGAAGAGACAAAGCACACAGAAGCAGGGAGTGGAAGCTGCATTTACTAAGGACCGAGACTCACTCAGTCATCAAATGAAGATGATGTTTATACTTTACGGCTGGCTTCAGAGGATTTGGGAATCAGCTTAGAGTTACAATAAAGACAGAGTACAATTGAGAGGAAGGGTACAGTTAAAAAAATGCTGGCATCACTCACTCAGTCATCAAATGAAGATGATGTTTATACTTTACGGCTGGCTTCAGAGGATTTGGGAATCAGCTTAGAGTTACAATAAAGACAGAGTACAATTGAGAGGAAGGGTACAGTTAAAAAAAATGCTGGCATCAGGAACACTGGCAATGAGAAAGAAAAGAGAGTGCATCTAGGTAGAGTCAACTAAGCTGACCAGATAGGAGAAAGGACAGGGCTTGTAGTCAGTCAACTGATCCTGGCTGTTTCCCACAACTTTTCCCCTTCCTGAGGAACATATGCCAGGAGCTGTTTCCATTCCATATATTGTTGTTTCCAATTCACTAAGTTGAAAGGAAGAATGGCTTCTGCAAAGTCGCTACCTGTCTCCACAGAGACAACCACAGACTACCCTGTAGAGAGGTAAATACGAGTGACCAAGTACAATGGTTGTGATCTCTCCAGCCACTCTTCAGGGATTTTATCATGAAGGGAAAGTTAAACTTTGTCAAAGGCCTTTTGTGAATCAATTGAAATCATCATTAGATTTCTATAACTCTATTTATGTTCTATATTGCACTTACTGATGCACATGTGTTGAACCAAACTTGTATCCCTGGAATACAACCTACTTGATTTTAGCATAATGTACTCTTCTATTTCTTTTTCTTAAGTTGGGTTTGCCAAAGTTTCATTGAGAATTTTTGGTCTATGTTCATCAAGAAAATTTGCCTATTGTATCAGCAGCAGCAGCAGTATTATTATTACTACTATACTATTATTATTATTTAGTATCATTATTATTATTACTACCACTCTTAATATATGGTGTGTTCTTATCTGGTTTCAGTATCAGGGTAACACTGGTTTTGTAGGATAAATTTGGTAGTCCCTTTCCTGTCCATTTTATGGAAGACTTTGAGGGGCTGAGGTGTTTGGTCTTCTGTAAGGTTTGGTAGATTTCTGAAGGAAGTCTGTCCTTCCTGGGTTTCTCTTCTTGGGAGATGTTTTATTATTGCTTTGGTCTTATTAATTGTTATGGATCTCTCTAAGTTGTTTGTATTCTCTTGATTTTATGTTGTCAAGTCATTTGTGTCTGCTTATGAATTTATCAATTTTGCTAGAATTTCAGTTCTCTGGAATATATGTTTTCAAAGCATTCCTTAATGGTTCTTTGTGTTTCATTACAGTCTGCAGTAGTCTCACAGTTTTCATCTCTAATTTTTTTAAATTCTTTATTAATTAAAGTTTATTAATTACACTTTATTCACTTTGTATCCCCCCTGTGGTTCCCTCCCGCCTCCCATCCCAATCCCTCCCTTCCTTCACCCTCTGCATGCATGACCCTCCCCAAGTCCACTGATAGGGGAGGTCTTCTTTTCCTTCCTTCTGATCCTAGTCAATTAGGTTTCATCAGGAGTGACTGCAGTGTCTTCTTCTGTGGCCTGGTAATACTGCTTCCCCTTCAGAGGAAGGTAATTAAAGAGCAGGCCAATCAGTTCATGTCAGAGACAGTCTCTGTTCCTATTACAATAGAACCCACTTGAATACTGAACTGCCATGGACTACATCTGTGCAGGGGTCTTAGGTTATCTCCATGCATAGTCCTTGGTTGGAGTATCAGTCTCAGGAAAGACCCCTGTGCTCAGAATTTTTGGTTCTGTTGCTCTCCTTGTGGAGTTCCTGTCCTCTCCAGATCTTACTGTTTCCCACTTCTTTTCTAAGATTCCCTGCACTCTGCCCAAAGGTTGTCCATAAGTCTCAGCATCTGCATTGATAGTCTGCAGGGCAGAGCCTTTCAGAGGTCCTCTGTATCAGGTTCCAGACCTGTTCCCTCTTTTCTCCTTCTTCTTATGTCCATCCTCTTTGCCTTTTTGGATAGGAATTGAGCATTGTAGCAAGAGTCCTCCCTCTTGATTAATTTCTTTAGGTGTACAGATTTGAGTAGGTTTATCCTATATTATATGTCTATATGAGTGAGTATGTACCATGTGCATCTTTTTGCTTCTGGGATAGCTCACTCAGCATGATCTTATCCAGATCCCACCATTTACCTGCAAATTTCATGATTTCCTTGTTTTTTATTGCTGAATAATATTCCACTGTGTAGATGTACCACAATTTCTGTATCCATTCCTCCACTGAGGGGCATCTGGGCTGTTTCCTTCCAGCTTCTGACTATTACAAATAAGGCTGCTACAAACATGGTTGAGCAAATGTCTTTATTGTGTACTTGACCCTCTTTTGGGTATATGCCTAGGAGTGGTATAGCTGGATCTTGAGGAAGTGCTATTCCTAGTTGTCTGAGAAAGCGCCAGATTGATTTTCCAGAGTGGTTGTACAAGTTTACATTCCCACCAGCAGTGGAGGAGAGTTCCCCTTTCTCTGCAACCTCTCCAGCATGTGTTGTCACTTGAGTTTTTAATCTTAGCCATTCTGATTGGTGTAAGGTGAAATTTTTTTCTTTTGTACATATTTTATTCTTCTATGAAGTTTTACTAAATCAGTGGTGATGCCTAGGAATAAATTATAAACAATCTGGAACAACAACCAAAAAAATTTAGGGCTGAGTACACTTTAATTACTCAAACAAAGTGACCATTTTAGGAAAATACACAATAACAATTCCATGTAAGGTGAAATCTTAGGGTTGTTTTGATTTGCATTTCCCTTATGACTAAGGACGTTGAACATTTCTTGAAGTGTTTCTCTGCCATTTGATATTCCTCTACTGAGAATTCTCTGTTTAGCTCTGTACTCCATTTTTAATTGGATTACTTGATTTGTTGCTGTTTAACTTCTTGAGTTCTTTATATATTCTGAATATTAGTTCTTTGTCAGATATAGGGTTGGTGAAGATCCTTTCCCAATCTGTAAGCAGTCATTTTATTCTGATGACAGTGTCCTTTGCTTTACAGAAGCTTTTCAGTTTCATGAGGTCCCATTTATTCATTGTTGATCTTAGAGCCTGTGCGGTTGGTGTTCTGTTCATAAAGTTGTCTCATGTGCCAATGAATTCAAGGCTCTTCCCCACTTTTTCTTCTAAGCAGTTTAGTGTGTCTGGTTTTATGTTTAGATCTCTGATCCTCTTTGACTTTAGTTTTGTGCAGGGTGATAAGTATGGATTTATTTGCATTTTTCTATATGTAGATATCCAGTTAGAACAGCACCATTTGTTAAAGATGCTGTCTTTTTTCCATTGAATGGTTTTGGCATCCTTGTCAAAAATCAGGTGTCCATAAGTGTGTGGATTTATGTCAGGGTCTTCTATTCGATTCCATTGATCCACCAGTCTGTTTCTATGCCAGTACCATGCAGTTTTTATTACTGTTGCTCTATAGTAGAGTTTGAGATCAGGGATGGAGATACCTCCTGAAGGTCTTTTACTGTAGAGAATTGTTTTAGCAGTTCTGGGTTTCTTGTTGTTCCATATGAAGGTGAGAATTTTTCTTTCAAGGTCTGTAAAGAATTGTGTTGGTAATTTGATGGGAATTGCATTGCATCTGTAGATTGCTTTTGGTAAGATGGCCATTTTTACTATATTAATCCTGCCAAGCCATGAGCATGGGAGATCTTTCCATCTTCTGATATCTTCTTCTAATTCTTTCTTCAGAGACTGGAAATTTTTTTCATACAAGTTTTTGACTTGCTTGGTTAGGTTCACACCAAGGGACTTTATGTCCTTTGTGGCTATTGTGAAGGGTGTTGTTTCCCTAATTTTGAACTCTATAACTGAGACTTTCTTTTAATCCTTGTTTTATCTCTCTTTCTAGATATATCTCTATTTATTTATTTGTTTGTTTTTTTCGAGACAGGGTTTCTCTGTGTAGCCTTGGCTGTCCTGGATTCACCTTGTGTACCAGGCTGGCCTCAAACTCATAAAGATCCACCTGCCTCTGCCTCCCCGAGTGCTGGGATAAAAGTCATGCACCACCATGACCACATGTTTCTTTTATTTTTGATATTATAATTACAACATTTCCCTTCTCCTTTTCTCCCTCCAAACTCTCTCATATACCCCTTTCCTCATTTTTAAACCCATGACCCTTTCATTGCTTTGCATACATGTATATGTATGTGTGTGGGCATATATATGCATATAAATATATCTATATAGAAAGAGATATAGATATATGTTACCTAATATGCAAAACCACCATGCTCTGTCTATATAATGTCTGTTTTCAGGGCGGACCATTCATTTATTTGGTATTGGCTAACCAATTAGTGTGATCTTCCCTGAGAAAGATGGTTTCTCCCATTCTTGGCATTCCTTAGATGCCTGTAGCTCTTTGTGTCGAGTCAAGGCTTCTTTAAGCCTGTCCATGTTGGAATGTTTATTGTTGTCCTTGTTCAGCTTATTTAGGCAATCATGCTGATGTGCCTTTATGGTTGTACCTTCAGCTATTACCAGGAGACATAATCTCATAGAAAACTCCCTGACCCTCTGGCTCCACAGGCTTTCTTCTGATTAGCGAAGACCGATGATGATACTTTCCTTTGTGTTTTTTCACTCTGATTTACTTATGTTTTCCTTTCAACATTTCTATTTTATTAATCTTACTTTTTTTCTTCTGATTTTCGCTTCCATTTTGCTGATTTTCCTTGTCCATTTGGATTAATTTTTCTTCAGTGTCCATATTCTAGATTCAACTCACCTGCTTGCCTGTATCATCTTTCAGTTCATACAGAAGGAAAATTTTAATGTAAGAAAAATAAGAAAACAGTTTGGTTTTCCCCTACTTTTCAGGCATAACACATTATTTTTCTTTATTTTCATAGAACAATTCTGTTCCTGGTCACTGATAGCAATAGAAAAGCAACTAATATAACACCTTTCATTAGTGATTATTACTGAAAGACTCCCAAGAGCCTATCTAGACGGGGAGACCCCGCTTCCCAAGGAACAGTGAGACCAGCCTTCGGATGCAAGCCGCAAGAGGTTTATTTTGATACACGGGTACCCGGGGCGACCAAGCCTATCGGAGGACTTGCGCGCCTCTCGGTTGGGGTGACGGGTTTTTATAGGGCTCGGGAGCAGGAGGCGCGGTTACAGAAGCGAGAAGCATAGTTACAGGGGTCTGATTGGGTGGTTTGAACAAAGCCGTAGTTAAGTCACGTACCCAGAACAGGGAAGGCGGGAAGGCAGATTGTGAGCCGAGTCACGTACCCACCTGGAACCCAGAAGGCGGGAAAGAATGCGGCGAGGTAGCTCTCCCCTCAGGGAACTTACTGCTATACCGCGCCTACTCTACATAGTGTTAACAATCGCTGCTTATCTTTTGGTCTCTCATTACCATCTGGAACTGACTTTCCAAAATGGACTCAAGCTGAAGCCACCTCATCTAATGGATGAGATCAGGAGTTTAAGTCCTCCCTCAGCATAACACTTTCCCAAACAAGCCTGTGTCCTTTCTGTCATCCGAGAAACAAATAACTTTTTCTCATTACTCTGCATAAAGCTCCCCACTACAACTGGCTTGGAGGCAGATTGGAGATTATGGGCTACAGTGGCCAATCCTCCTTTGTGTATTACCTGGTGACATAGTGCTGGGTCCTGCGTGTCTAGCAGCTATTATTCAGTAAGAGTATCACAGGTATGTCCATTGGCTTATCTCCAAATGAAATGAGTCAGAGGATGGCTCTGTTCTGTGTCCTTATCTTCAGAACTAGAAATATGAAATTCGTGGGAAATGAGAAAGACAAGTTTTAAAGGGAATTTTTATTATAGAGAATAATACTAAAGAAGAAAAGTTATTGCAGAAAACAGAGTACCAGAAAACAAGCAAGTCTCTGGAAGAGACAGGGAAAACCCATTCAAGCTGTTTGTTCATCTGAGGGCTTTTTACAGGACTTACAACAGAAACTGTACAAAACCTGAAGTAATTTTTACTGAGATGGGCCGATTCCCCACTATTCCCCCATGTTGATCACATGGAGGACTTGTAGGTTTTATGCATGGCTCGTGGCCCAGCCAGGAGATGACCTGTTCAAGTGCAGCTTGCTTACTTAGGGTACTAGTCATGCTTTGAAGCTCTCTGTTAATCTATAACTTACTTTCTTTGCTATTGAGCTTCACTGTCTCCTGATCCTTAGACCATGCTGGCCCTCCTAGTCATGCCAACCTAGCAGGTGTCATTCTCTTGGACCTCCATAGTTTCTGTCACCCCTGCCATTTGTTTGTAAAAGGAGATCGTGAAATTTAGTAACAAATGATTCCTTGTATTTCCCTTGATTTTAAAATGAGATTTAAATCTGGTTTTTAAAGATACACTGTCTTGATGCTGAGACTTATGGGCAACCTTTAGGACAGAGTGCAGGGAATCTTAGGAAAGAAGTGGGAAACAGTAAGATCTGGAGAGAACAGAAACTCCACAAAGAGAGCAACAGAACCAAAAATTCTGAGCACAGGGGTCTTTCCTGAGACTGATACTCCAACCAAGGACTATGCATGGAGATAACCTAAGACCCCTGCACAGATGTAGCCCATGGCAGTTCAGTATCCAAGTGGGTTCCATTGTAATAGGAACAGAGACTGTCTCTGACATGAACTGATTGGCCTGCTCTTTAATTACCTCCCCCTGAAGGGGAAGCAGCATTACCAGGCCACAGAAGAAGACAATGCAGCCACTCCTGATGAGACCTAATTGACTTGGATTAGAAGGAAAGAAAAGAAGACCTCCCCTATCAGTGGACTTGTGGAGGGTTATGCATGCAGAGGGTGGAGGAAGGGAGGGATTGGGATGGGAGGCAGGAGGGAACCACAGGGGGGATACAAAGTGAATAAAGTGTAATTAATAAAGAATTTTTTTTAAAAAGATACACTGTCTTTATCTTAGAGTACAACGAGAACTTTTGATTCCCTATATTAATATAGGGAAAGCCTACATTCAGCCTTGACAACACAAAATGCTACATGGAAAAGAGGGAGAGAGAATATGCCTCAAAAAGGAAAAAATATGAAACCTTGGCAACTCTTTGTGTGTTGTCCTTAGTTTTAATATGAAGCAATACCTTCCAGCTTCAAAGAAATCCAGACAAAATGAGCTCCAGGAAAATGCCGCCTTGCTTTCTGGAACCATTCTTGGATTCCGTAGCAAGGACAAAAGCCAGAAACTTCTTCTAAGGGGGAACATGGGCATTGATAGCTGCATTCAATTCTCCCTATCTGCCAAACACACTACAATTATCCCATCATATATATAATACAAACTCGTGTGTGTGTGTGTGTGTGTGTGTGTGTGTGTGTACCAACCATTCTCACTCCTGGGATTTTTTTCTATTTCCTCCTGTTTAGAGATCTTCCCTAGACCTTACATGACTGGTTTCTTGACATTTTTAGTTTCAGCTCAAATATATCTTTATTTACCATGTGAATTTCCTCTAAGTCTCTTCTTATTGGTTGTTTTTTTTTTTTTTTTTTTCAGCTTGACAAAGGTAGAGTTATCGGAAAAAGAAACCTCAGTTGAGAAAATGCCTATATCATATTGCCTTTAGGAAAGTCTGTAGGGCATTTTCTTGATTAATGACTGATGTGATGATGTGAAAAGGCCCAGCTCATGGCAGGTGGGGATACCCTGAACAGGTGGTACTGGTTTATGTAAGAAAGCTAGGCAAGCAAGCCATGGAAGAGCAAACCCATAAAAGCATTTCCCCATGGCTCCTGCTTTAGCTCCTGCTTCCAGTTTTCTGCCTCAAGTTCCTGCCTTGGCTCCCCATGATTACAGACTGAAACCTGTAAGCCAAATAAACCTTTTTCTTAACATGTTTTTGGTCATAATGTTTTATCACCAACAATAGAAACCCAAAGAAATCATACTGTTTACTTGATTATTATTGTCTACCCATACCACTGGATAATTAGATTTAGGAAGATAAGAAATAGGATATCCTTGTTTCCTGCCATACCACTAACACTTAGAGCACATATGTATGATGGTTTCTTGTGGCAAAAGGATAACATTTATGTCAAAGTGCTTGGACTGATTCATTCTTACCTTTTACCCCACCCTTGACATATTCTTCACTTCTATTTAGATATATAATCTTTAGGACATTGTTATGGCTTAGATGTGGTATGTCCTTCAAAACTGTTCTGGTAATTCAGTCCTGCTTCCCCAGTGGTGGTATTATTTGGGGAGATTCTAGAAACCTTAGGAGGTGGTACTTAGCACTATGACATGCATCTGTAGGAAAAATTCTTGGGGACTAGATCTTTTGCTTGGCAACTCTCTTTTTTCCTGTTTCCTATCTACCAAGAGGGGACCAGTCTTCTCTTGCCAGTGACTGCAGTTGCCACCATAACAGTCTGTTTTACTACAGAGCCTTTATGGGACCAGCTATGATGAAATGAAACTTACTAAATTGTGAATTTGCATAAATCCTTCTCTTGAGTTTTTTTTTTTTTTTCTATCAGATATTTGGTTATAAGAATAACAAATCTAATACAGACATTAGCTAAGAAGAGACTTAGGGACCAAATTTAAACTACATGTAAAGTTAAATATCATGAATTTAACACTGGATATGTGCTAACATGATTCTAAGTTCTTCATGGATTTATGTTTTTTAGTTTTCACAACATGCCTATGAGATTGACAGTATCTTTGTTCTCATTTTGTAGGTTAGAAAGCAAAACAATAGAAAGGTTAAGCAATTTTTCCAAGGGACTAATGATATTAGCAACAATAGGTATCAGATAGTAATACTAGCTAATACTATATACTTAGTAAACATTAAGAATCCAGCTTTAAATGTCATCAGTTTGTTCCTACTGTTTAGAGCAACTTGACATTGGCTTGACTTGACATGGCCTGATGGATTCATCATGGACCCCAGCCTAAAAGATGGAAGTGACTCAGGAAATGCAACTTCTCATAAGATATCAATAAATATTAAACAAGGCTTCTATGTGAGCTTCTGTTCATGTCTTATCCATAGCATCGCATTGGCCCAAGTAAGTCCCATGGCCAACTTTAACATAATAGACTAAAGAAGCACATTTTACACATAGAGGGAGAGAAAATGTTAATACATAATTAACTAAAAATCACCAGAACAACTACATTAATATTCATAATATGATAAGTATATTATAAATGTACTATGTTCTATGTCCTAGTTAAGCATTTATGTTAGTAAAAAACCTAATGTTCATAATAACCTGCTTCACAGTAGGTCACAGAAGCAAGTAGTAATTCCCCAATCAATGGTACACAGCCTCTTACAGAAAAATAAATACAAGAACCTTGAGTGCTTGGTTGTAAGAAACTTAGTATTAGTCAATTCAACATAACCTTCAACAGAAGGAGCTGACACAGGTGCTGGGCAATTTGAAAGCCCCTGGTTAATAAAGCCATGCTTCCTATCTCTCAGACTATAGAATTTTGGTCTTCTCCATATACTCCATTTTCTATCTTTCTGCAGAAATTGTTCTTTTTCTGCAGAAATTGTTCTTTTACACCTGACCATAGTCTACATTGAGAACTATACTCTAAACCAACAAGAATTTATACCGCTGCCATCCAAAACTTTATTACATCAGCTAAATCTGTGCATGGTTACCCTGGTTTGTCTGTTTACTTCTGGATTAAACATTTGTTTTGAGTGATGGTGTAGTGCAATGACATGGCTCTGTATTCCAGGACAGAGCATACGAATGCAGCCAGTTTTCTAGACTGGATTATAGGAAGAGAGCAGACATGAAACTTGTCTATGCAGTTCTTACTGTGGTATAGTATTCCACAGAAAAGTTCCTGAATCTTAAGGTTGCAGTCTATCAACTTTGTCATCAATATAAGAAGAACCTAACTTTAGGAAAAAAAAAAAGATTAAAGCACCATAGATTGTACTACATAAGAGAAAGAGAGCTAAAGAAAACAGAAATAAGCCAATATTGGAATTTCTTTGCAAAGAAGCAGTAAAATCTTGAGAAAGAAGGTTTGACTACAGAAATACAACCGGACAGTGGAGAAGGTGTGGCCTGAGGAAAGCAGACATTGGAAAAAGAAATAAAAATATGGCAAAGGGAACAAAAGGTAATATTGGGAGATAATCATGAGAGGTGATAGTGTTCCCCTGCCATTACCTGAGTGAGCTGCAGCAAGGGATGGCAAGAAGTGTGATGTGGAACTTGCATGTTATTCTGATGGCACACAAAGATGAACTCAGCCAGGCAGGCCTTGCATGTCTACTCATAGCCAGGCACAGAAAGCCCTGTGTGTCCCCCAAAAAGAAACAAATAAACAAACTTACAAATGGGAGGCCTCTGACAGGGACATAGTAACAGAGTGAGAAAGAGCTGGGGTAGAAGGATTCTTCTGATCTGGCAGGATACAGTGCCTTAACTTGTTTGAATTACTGACATTGTAGCTCCGCTTCCTGTGGAGAATGAGACAAAGCATAACTCAAGGGAAGGAAGATGAATCTACCATCTCAATGAGAGGAATTACTGGCTGGGTGTGAAATGACTTGCATTTCATGTTCTAACTTATTTTCATTTTTTGTTGTTATCTGCAATTTTGTTAGACTAGCTTCTGGTTGGGTACTTCATTAGTTAGCTTCTGTTGCTGGAATAAATGCAATGACCAAAAATAATATGGGAGGAAGGTTTTATGTTGGCTTATGATTCCACAGAGATTCTATCTTGGCCGGGAAAGATTGGTATGGCATGCAAAGCTGGATGTGGGAAGCAGGAGTTGGAAGCTGGATGATCACATTTCCATTCATATGAGCCAATCTTCCAAGAAAATGCAGCAATATTAAATGTATACACCACAGAGTCTCAAGATGTACCATAGGTGAAGATGGCCAGAAACACCACGATTCATTACATATTTGCATTTGAATTAGTCTCTGGTTGTTCCATGTCCAGAACCTTTTTATTGTTGCCAAAAATCTGTGACCTTCCCCAGCATTCAGTTTCACAATTCCACGGGACCCACAAAAACTGGCTTTAAATCAACCACATTATTTTCTTCATGAAGCTGCAATTTTAACAGAGTCCAAAAGAGATAGCTTACTCAAACTTACTTGTTATCAGTGAGATATTTCAAAGTCCCTTCATATACTGAAGTTACCTGTGAGCTAAGTATTCAGCTGAACACTTGCACATGCCACTGCACATGGAGTGAACAGGAAGTAGAGGGAAGCCAAAGCCCTCAAAGCCTGTCCCCAGTGATGTGCTTCCTCCAATAAGGTCCCACGTCCTAAAAGTTCCATAACCTCCCCAAACAGCACCACTAGCTGGAGAGCAAATGTTCAAATACATGCTCCCATACAGGCTATTTCTCATTCAAATGCCTAATGTTTTTAAGTTGCTAGGTTTTAATATGTAACTTGCAAGAAAAAAATCTTTTATGATACTCCTTTCTTTTTCTATGCTTATAACTGTTCTAGTCACTCTACTACTTAAATAGGACCTCATGAAACTGAAAAGTTTCTGTAAAGCAAAGGACACTGTCATCAGAACAAAATGACAGCCTATAAACTGGGAAAGGATCTTCACCAATCCTATATCTAAAAGCAGGCTAATATCCAGAACATAAATAAATAAATATAAATAAAGAACTCAAGAAGTTAAACACCAACAAACCAAGTAATCCAATTTAAAATGGGCTACAGAGCTAAACAGAGAATTCTCAATAGAGGAATATCAAATGAGAGAAAAACACTTAAAGATGCTCAACATCCTTAGCCATTAGAGAAATGCAAATCAAAATTACCCTGAGATTTCACCTTACACCCAGCAGAATGGCTAAGGTCAAAAACTCAAGTGACAACACATGCTGGAGAGGATGTGGAGAAAGGGGAACCCTCCTCCATTGCTGGTGGGAATGCAAACTTGTACAACCACTTTGGAAATCAATCTGGTGCTTTTTCAGACAATTAAGAATAGAGCTTCCTCAAGATCCTGCTATACCACCCCTAGGCATATACCTGAAATATGCTCAACTATACAACAAGGACATTTGCTCAGCTATATTTGCAGCAGCTTTACATAATAGCCAGAATCTGGAAACGATGTAGATATCCCTCAACTGAGAAATGGATACTCCTGATATTTCTAAACCATATATTTTTCTTATCATTGTCACTTCATTCTCTCTGTCCCCCTTTTTCATTCTTTTCCCATCCCATTACTTAAATAATAGTACCCTCAATCCTAAAACAAACTATAAGCTAAATTTCCACCAGCCTACACCATGCAGATAGTGCCTTTGAACCTTATTGTAGACTAAACTGCAGCTCACAAATTGTCTTCTGTTGAAAATCAACATTGAAACTGCTGTTACATTGTTATATCTATCACTCCTGCTGCCCCCAACATAAACGCAAGTGAAGACAATTCACAAAGATGACTCAACTAAAATAAAACTAGTAAAAGAAGAGAACAAAGAATGGAGAAAATGAAAACTGAAGGACAGATGCATTCCCATCAATTTCATACAACATAAGAAAGAAACAGAAAAAGATGAGACAGTAATTTCTACAATACTCTCGACAACTCCTCAGTACCACAAACTAAACAATTATATAGCAATAAAACAAACACACACACACACACACACACACACAGTAACAACAGCAGGCAGCAGGAGGAGGAAAAGAAGAAGAAGAAGAAGAAGAAGAAGAAGAAGAAGAAGAAGAAGAAGAAGAAGAAGAAGAAGAAGAAGAAGAAGAAGAAGAAGAAGAAGAATTCATCAAGAAAATGAAACTCCAAAAGAGAACCAAACAGAAAATAGACCAAAAATAAAATAGACTAGGCTGAGCAGTAGTGGCAAATACCTCTAATCCCAGATCTTGGGAGGCAGAGGAGGGCAGATCTCTGTGAGTTTGAGGCCAGTCTGGTCTACAAAGCTAGTTCCAAGACAGTTGAGGTTATACACACACACACACACAAAACAAACCTAGGTCTCAGAAAAAAAATAGAGAATTTTAGGTGAATAAATGCATGATAGTACAGTGTTTAAGCTCTTAAAATTAAAAGACAAATTTTTAAGGTGGGTTAAAAGAAAAAAACTCAACTCTATGAAATATAAAATCCTTGAACAACAATATAGTTATAAGAGTTAGAAGGATGTAGGTAGACAAGGAAAACAATAACAGGCTCCCTGAAACGATGGCTTCTTATTCCCAGAAGACATTGGGAGAAGAAATAGGAGAAAAGCATTGGAGTGGGTGTGTATACAGGACCAATACTAGACAGAGGAAGACACAGGAGTCCTTATAAAATAACCAAGCCAAGTTCAATTTAACAGATTTCCAGACTTAGGGCCCCTCCCACCACAAAGGAATAAAGTTGTTACTTTCTGCTTCTCCCAGGCTTGTCCATCTGTTTTTCCCAAATGTTTAGTTATTTGCCTGTGCCAGGAAGGAGCTGAATGACCATGACACTTGAGGACAATCAGCACACCATTATGATAGGAAAGTCATTAAGATGATGAGACATATATAATGCAAATAGTAATAAAAGGGAAGTTTAAGTTTCTACATTAATTTTAGATAAAATCAACTTTATACCAAAGAAAATGACCAAACATACACATACTTATTTGCTGATGAATGAGCCTGTCTTCCAAGAGTAGCAATATTAGCTGTATACATAGCACAGAGTCACAAGATGTAACATGGGTGAGCAATGCCGTAAACAGCACATTTTAATTATATTTGGACATTGCAAGTCCAAAGTTCCTTTACTGTTGTCAAAAATTTGTGACCTACCCTAATATCGGGTTCCACAACCCCAGGGGACCCACAGTTTTAAAGGGCTTAAAACAACAATATTATTTCCTTCATGAAGTTACAGTTTTGACAGAGCCCAACAAGGATATCTTACTCCAGCTTACTTGTCATTAGTGGGATAATTTAAAGTCCCATTCAAAAATGAAAGTCACCTTTCAGCTAGGACTCTGGCTGACCATGTGTCTACATACGGCTGTGACTTCTCCTGGCATGATAGTCAGGCTGCAAATTGAACATCCTGAAAGAAAAAGTAGAGACTTTGTGCCTTCCATGAACTGGCCTACAAGGCACACAAGATCATTGCTCACACATATTACCAGTAGAGATATTAATGAAGACTACTGAAGCTCAAGAAAAGAGAAAGAGTCTTCCATTTTGGGTGAAATCTGTGACCATATATTGGACTAGAAATGCTTATACGATTTTTTTAATTTCCATTCATTCCTTAATTTTTCCATAAAGATCTTTCTGGAAGTTGTTTTTTGTTTTGTTTTGTTTTCAAATACTTGGGGGTGTTTGTTTGTTTGGATTACGACTGGAACCATATACAATGCCCAAATCACATGATTTGAAAATTAAATTACACATTTGATACAAAACATTTCAAAAACATTTCATAAAAGAGAATTCCTAAATAAAGATTTATTGGCCATTATGGCCTTCCAGCCAGGCATTCACAGAAAAGTGATGTTTTCCCAGATAATTTACAATGATGTGTTCACCCTGATCAGGGAACTCAGATCTCCCACTATAAAACAAAGCTAAATATTAAGGAGAAACATAGTTCCCTTATCAGTTCTAATGCTTTACAAAAACAAAACAAAAAGAAAAACTGTGAAATGAGAAAATGTAAAAGATTGGGTCCATCAAAGGGAGAAGCCAAGTTGTTGCTTGTTTTACATTTTGGTGTTGTGTGGTTTTCTTGATGGCAAAAATAATTTACTGACAAAATGCTTTTATTGAGTTGCCTTCACTGAAAAGGTCCTGCATGCTATTCACCAGCCTGCTATAATTAAGAACACCAATAAACAGAGCCTTTTTATTTAGATTGAAAAACAATAATTAATCCTTCCTGTCTAGAAATAGGAGGCAGCCTCACATTTACGGCTCAAGTGAACACATTAAAATCTTAGGTCCTGTGCCCACAATTTATTCTGCAGAATAAACTAATAAATTGTCTAACTCTGATCTTAAAATTTACAGTTTCATGCAAGATAAAAGGTGGTATATTATGTGCCATTCTAGATAAGCTCAGAGCTTGCTTTAGCCAGGAATCAGCATTTTCCCTGAAAAAATCTAAAAATACAGTGTTCACTAACTTTTTAAAATTTATCTTTCCATTATCAAGCTAGGGTTTCCCTTCAAATCTGTCAGAGCTGGTTCTCTTTTGCTTGGAATGTACAAAAGAAAATGATAGATTTAGGAAATAGAGTAGGGAAGACAGAAAATATAAAATTCTTTCTCAAAATTACCATTAGTACAAACAAGGAAACCATGCTATGGGTAATCAGTGTTGAATATGTTTGAATTAGCAAGTCTTTCATTTGTAGCCAGATATTGAGTTCTCAGTGTTCCTTCAACCAATCCCTATTCTGCAAGCAAAACTGCTCAAAGGCCAGACAATTTTCCTAACCATAGGGCTGGACCATGGCAGACCTAGGACTCTGCAGTCTTTCGACTGCTAATGCAACTATTGAATGATAATATTTGGCAATGATTTTCAATATAAAAGAAAGATGAAATTAATTAGTTCTAAACAATAATAAAAAAACATTCAAAAGGTTCAATATTTCCAGTTAAAGACAAATTTCCCAAAGTGATGAGATTTCCTCATTTGCAACTGTGGATCTCTTTTACTCTACTCAATTCTGAACACAGGTTTTGTGATTTCCAACAGTCTGGGTATCTAAAAATATACTGGGTCATTGCAACTTTGGAAATATGTGTCTCTGGTTGATAATCTGTACCTATCCTGTCTTTCTCAGTGGCTATCTAACTTCTTGAAACATCCTTTTGGTGATGTGCTGGATATTTTCTGCCACATCCTTTCAACCTTCCTTAGATTCTGTGTCCAGGAGTTTGACATGTATATGTTTATTTATGATACCAAGACTTTAGTTTGAGCTTGGCTGTTCAAGACACAAATAAAGACTGGACAGAAAGAGAATAATGGATTTAAGTTTCATTCTTCCTACTTAATTCCTACAGAATGAAGCACAGTTATAAACCATGGTCAATCTAGATTAGGCCAGCCCATGAGCGAGAATTATGAGTGTTGGATTAACCTATCAGTTTTCAGGAGTGATTTTTATAATACACCCGTAGCTAACAAATATAACATATGACCCCTAAAAGGAAGAATTTAAAACAGCATTTCAGCCAAATATACAGATTAAACCTCTCTTAAGAAGTGCATGGACTTTTGATTTGCATTTCCCTGATGAGTAAGGATACTGAGCATTTTTTTAAGTGTTTCTCTGCCATTCGATATTCCTCTATTGAGAATTCTCTGTTATACCCCCTTTTTTAATTGGATTACTTGATTTGTTGCTGTTTAACTTCTTGAGTTTTTTTATATATTCTGGATATTAGCCCTCTATTAGATAACGGTTGGTGAAGATTCTTTCCCAATCTGTAGGTTGTCGTTTTGTTCTGATGACAGTGTCCTTTGCTTTACAAAAACTTTTTAGTTTCATAAGGTCCCATTTATTGATTGTTGATCTTAGAGCCTGTGCTATTGGTGTTCTGTTCAGGAAGTTGTCTCCTGTGCCAATGAATTCAAGCTCTTCCACATTTTTTTTTCTAACAGGTTTAGTATGTCTGATTTTTTGTTTAGGTCTTTGATCCACTTGGACTTTAGTTTTGTACAGGGTGATAAGTATGAATCTATTTGCATTTTTCTTGATATAAACATCCAGTTAGCCAGCACCATTTGTTGAAGATTCTATCTTTTTTCCATTATATGGTTTTGGCATCTTTGTCAAAGATCAGACATGCACTCAGTTGCTGGCTCTTTCATCACCTCCCCCTGAGGGGGACCTGACCAGGCCACAGAGGAAGACTATGAAAGACAGATCTTATGAGATCTGATAGATCTAGGGTCAGATGGAAGGGGAGGAGGTCCTCCACTATCAGTGGACTGGGGAAGGGGCATGGGAGGAGAAGAAGTAGGGAAGGAAGGTGGGATTGGAAGAGAATGAGGGTGGGGCTACAGCTGGGATACAAAGTGAATAAATTGTAATAAATAAAAAATTATATTAAGAAAAGAAGTACATGGACGTGATACCAAGGATTAGCTGGGACAGAGTTAATGGAGTCAGTTTCAGATACAAAAGTAAATGCAGATGGCAAGGTTCCTATAGGAAAGAAAACTACATGAATGCATGGGAAGTAAGAGTCTCATTACAATTGACACTCTCTCACCCATTACAGGGTACTCAAATAAACTCTATGACTTAACTATTAAAGGTTTAACTATTATTTATCTAAAACCAGATCAGATAGCATGGAATCTGAAAAACAAACAAAAACACCTTGCCCTGGACTAAGTCTTGACTGCTGACAGATGAACATGTGAAACTCCACTATCAATAGATTAGGAAAGCTGAGTTACCCATATAAAACCTGGTTTGGGGCACTAATGTTCTTCCAAAGAGGTGGGAAAATAAATGAAATATAAATCTGCAAGACAATGAGACAAAAGGGTAGATGGTAAGAATCATTGACACACAGCTAGACAAATACACCATTCAATCACAAATGCCAAAACAGGCAGAAAAATAATGCTGTGGATAGTGATAAATGAATACATTGAAATGAATTAAAGCAGCAAAGTAGTAATGCTGGCAGAACTTTACTGAATGAACTCTTAAAAAAAAAGAATCAGAGAGAAGAAGAAAATATCCAAGAGCAATAGTTGGATGGAACGAAGAGATTAAAATTATTCACCCAGAATTGAAATAATATGTGGATAAATTTGATGTATTGTTGACTATTGACTTACTGTTGACTATTGATGAGTTTAATTTACTGTCAGCTATTCTACCTTCCTTCATTAGAAAACAGAATCCAAATGTCATTATTGAATGGTGGGGCACTTTTTGTGTATATGCCTATTAGTGACATAGCTGGATCTTGAGGTAGCACTAATCATAATTTTCTGAGAAAGCACCAGATTAATTTCCAAAGTGGTTGTACAAGAATACATTCCCACCAGCAATGAAGGAGGGGTCCCCTTTCTCCAAAACCTCTCCAGCATTCATCCTCACTTGAGTTTTTTATCTTAACCATTCTAATGGGTATGAGGTAAAATCTCAGGGTTGTTTTGTTTTTCATTTCCCAGATGACTAAAGACTTTGAGCATTTCTTTAAGTGTTTCTCTGCCATTCAATATTCCTCTGTTGAGAATTCTCTGTTTAGCTCTGTACTCCATTTTTTTAATTGGATTACTTGGTTTGTTGATGTTTAACATTTTCGGTTCTTTATATATTCTGGATATTAGTCCGCTGTCAGATATAGGGTTGGTGAAGATCGTTTCCCAATCTGTAGGTGTCATTTTGTCTGACAACAGTGTCCTTTGCTTTACAGAAGATTTTCAGTTTCATGAGGTCCCTCCCATTTGTTAATTGTTGATCATGGAGCCTGTGCTGTTGGTGTTCTGTTCAGGAAATTGTCTCCTGTGCCGATCAGTTCGAGGCTCTTTCCGACTTTTTCTTCTAACTGATTTAGTGTATCTGGTTTTATACTAAGGTCATTGATCCACTTGGACTTTAACTTTGTGCAGGGTGATAAATATGAGTCTATTTACATTTTTCTACATGTGGACACCGGTTAGACCAGCACCATTTGTTGAAGATGCAACTATGTTCATAGCAGCTTTATTTATAATAGCCAGAATTTGCAAGCAACCTAGATGTCCCTTAATGGAGGAATGGATACAGAAAGTGTGGTGCACTTACACAATGGAATATACTCAACAAGTGAAAACAAGGAAATCATGAAATTTGCAGACAAATGGTGGGAACTAGAAAAGATCATCCTGAGTGAGGTAATCCAGAAGCAGAAAAACACATATGGTATATACTCACTTAAAGTGGATATTAGCCATATAATGTAGGATAAACATACTAAAATCTATAGTCCTAAAGAATCTAAACAACAAGGAGGACCCTGGGGAAGATGTTTAATTCTCATTCAGATGGGCAAACAGGATAGACATCAAAAGTAGGAGAAGACAAGGAACAGGACAGGAACCTTCCACAGAGGAGCTACGAAAGACTCCACCCACCAGGGTATCGAAGGAGCTACTGAGACTCATAGCCAAACATTGGGCAGAGTGCTGGAAACCTTATGGAAAAAGGAGGAGATAGAAAGACCTGGAGGGGACAGGCACTGCACAAGGAGAATAATAGAGCCAAAAACCTGGGCCCAAGGGGTCCTGCAGAGAACAATACTCCAACTAAGGACCTTGAATGGAGAGGACCTAGACCCCCTGTTCAGAGGAAGCCCACAGGCTTCTCAGTTTCCAAGTGGGTTCCCTGGTAAGGGGAACAGAAGCTGTTTCTGACATGAACTCAGTGGCTGGCTCTTTGATCACCTCCCACTGGGGGCCACAGAGGAAGGTGATGCAGCCAGCCTTGATGAGACCTGATAGGCTAGGGTTAGATAGAAGGGGAGGAGGTCCTCCCCTATCAGAGGACTAGGGAAAGGGCATAGGGAGATAAGAGGGAGGGAGGGTAGGTGAGACTGAGAGGAGACAAGGGAGAGGGCTGCAGCAAGAATACAAAGTGAATAAATTGAAACAAACAAACAAATAAATAAATAAATAAAATTAAAAAAAGCAGTCCTGTTAGGCCACAGAGGAGGGCTTTGCAGCCAGTCCTGAAGATACCTGATAAAACAGGATCAGATGAATGGGGAGGAGGTCCCTCCTATCAGTGGACTTGGAAAGGGGCACGGTGGAGATGAGGGAGGGAGGGAGGGAGGGACTGGGAGGGAATGAGGGATCGGGACACGGCTGGGATACAGAGTTAATAAAATGTAACTGATAAAAAAAATAAAAATAAAAATAAAGAAAAAAGAAAAAAAAAAAGAAAACAGAATCCAAATATATGGGTATCATATTGAAGATACAGATGGAGGAAGTGTCCAGAGACTGATGTAGTGTACTTCTGAATTACTTGGGAGGAGGACAGCTATATTAAATAAATTCTAAGAATTTTTATGCTGAGGTAAACATTAAAATTTGAAACTATCAGTCAGGAAGACAGAAGAAGAAAAAGAGGAGGAGAAAGAAGAAGAGGAGAACAAGAACAAGAGACAAACAATAAGAACAAGAATGGAAAATAAAGGGCATGAAAACAGCAACATAAAATGAGTCCAAATAAAACAATAATCAAAACAAATTTAGAAGTATTGACCATACCTGTGAGAAGATTATCAGCCTAGATTTTTTTTTACCATATTAACATGGTTTTCAGTGGTCGCACTTAGAACATAATGACTCAGATTGAAAATAAGGAAATGTAAAAACAATAGTCAGGTAGTCTTATTAATAAGGTAATTTAAATACCCAATGGCATTGAATTCAGACCAAACAGCATAAAAAGAGACATTATACAGTAATACAAGGAACATCCCTATATTTGAATGGTTAACACTCTGGTTTGAAATGTAAAGAAAAAAAAACTTACAAGATTATAGGATAAAACTGAAAATTATACCATTTCATTCAAGATTTGAAAATATCTACATCAAAAGCCAGTGTATTCAGAAACATCAATTTCTATTCTAAAAGTCCACAAGTAATAAAGCTATTTTGTAGCTAAAAACAGAATGCAAAGAGGTAGAGTGATTTTACCCAGGGTCACAAAGTTTGTCTGAGACAGAGGCAGGATGAAAACTCCCAGCTCCTTCCTATTGCCTGCACCACCTTACAATAACATATATAGGAGAGGTTCTGGCTTTACAGACATGGGCAGGTTCTTTTAGGCTGTTGGAATGGAATAATCCTAATGTGACAACACATCTGTCTCCACCCTGATCACATTTTCTGGGTCCCAGTTGCCTTTTTAATGAGTCTTTTCGTATTTTTTCTGTACTTTGTTTCTTTGATTCTATTTGAAGAACCATTCTTGGTCCCGTGGAGTGGCTGTTCAAATAAGTTCTTACACTTTATATCTTAATTATGATTTGGATCTGAACTGTCTTTCAAACTCTATATGCCAAGGGCATGGTCATGGGCCTATAATGCTACTGAGAGATGAGGTTGAAACCTTTAGTAGATAGTATCAATTAACAGGAAGTGAGGTCACAGGGATATGTCTTAAAGACACAAGAATCTTGGACCCCTCTTTCATATTCTCAACTTTACTGAGGTAATCATTTTACTACACTCTCTCACCACCATGCTCAGACTTGCCACAAGCCGTAAGCAACAGGACCTGCTGGCCATATACTAAAATCAGGAATCTTCGTCCTTTTTTTTTCCCCCAAATTTAGTTACTTTTTCACTTTACATTCCGATCGCAGCCCCCTCCCTCATCTCCTCCTGGTCCCACCCTCCTACCCTCTTCCACTTTTTCTCCTCCCCTTCTTCTCAGAAAAGGGAGCCCCCAACTCTCATAGCAACCCACCCCAGCACTTCAAGTTCAATCAGGACTGAGTGCTTCCTTTTCCACCAAGACCAGGCAAGGCAGCCCCTCTACGGAGAAGTGATCCAATAGCTAGCAACAGGGTCCATGTCAGAGCCAGTCCCCGATCTACTTCCTAGGGAATCCCCATGTAGACCAAGCTGCCCATCATTATATATGTGTAGAGGGCGTAGGTCCTAACCATGCATGTTCTTTGGTTGATGCTTCAGTCTCTATAAGCCCCTGTTGCCTTTTTGCTTGTTTTTCTTTTGTTGATGTCATTAATTTGTAGATTTCCTTATGGGATTTCATTCTTTGAACTTATATGGTTGAGCTAACCTCAAATTTATGGGCATGAGCCACCTCACTCTAGTGATTTATCTATTTTTTAGTCTCTAGTTTGTATCCTGCTTTGTTGAGTCCTATACAAGGAAATCATGAAATTTGCAGGTAAATGGTGGGATCTAGATAAGATCATACTGAGTGAGCTATCCCAGAAGCAGAAAGACACACACTCATATAGATATTTATACTCACTCTCATATAGACATATAATATAGGATAAACCTACTAAAATCTGTACACCTAAAGAGGAGGAATCAAGAGGGAGGAATCTTGCTACAATGCTCAATTCCTATCCAGAAAAGCAAAGAGGCTGGACGTCAGAAGAAGGAGAAAAGAGGGAACAAGTCAGGAGCCTGACACAGAGGACTTCTGAAAAGCTCTGCCCTGCAGACTATCAATGTAGATGCTGAGACTTATGGGCAACCTTTGGGCAGAGTGCAGGGAATCTTAGGAAAAAAGTGGGAAACAGTAAGATCTGGAGAGAACAGAAACTCCACAAAGAGAGCAACAGAACCAAAAATTCTGAGCACAGGGGTCTTTCCTGAGACTGATATTCCAACCAAGGACTATGCATGGAGATAACCTAAGACTCCTGCACAGATGTAGCCCATGGCAGTTCAGTATCCAAGTGGATTCCATTGTAATAGTAACAGGGATTGTCTCTGGCATGAACTGATTGGCCTACTCTTTAATTACCTCCCCATGAGGGCGAAGCAGTATTACCAGGCCACAGAAGAAGACACTGCAGCCACTCCTGATGAGACCTAATTAACTAGGATCAGAAGGAAGGACCTCCCCTATCAGTGGACTTGGGGAGGGGCATGCATACAGAGGGTGGAGGAAGGGAAGGATTGGGATGGGAAGCGGGAGGGAACCACAGGGGGGATACACAGTGAATAAAGTGTAATTAATAAATAAAAAAAAGAAATTCGAAGCCACACTACATAAAGAAAAAAATTCCATTGTTTGCAGTGGTTTATAGTGATAATCATGTAGTAAAATACTTGTTTTTTCTTTAGTGCATGCTAAATGCTGTTTTGCAGATAAAGAAACCAAAGCTTTACTGTGAAGATTAATTTCCCTAGACCTCATGACTAATAACTGCGTAAACCTCACCACAAACAGACCAAAGATCAGGTGAGTCAGACAAGAGCTCAGACCCCCAAGGTAACAAAAAACGTCACAATCCTTTCTACCCTAGATTTGCTAGCCCTAGTTCTAGCAGTGGAGGACCTGGTTCTCCTTCACCTCTGCCCTGACTGAACTGGTGCTGAAGGCACTAATGCCCATCATCAGCCCACTTACTGCCCCTGCAGAGGATATGTTATTCTCACCATATTCTCAGTTTATTTTACCTGCCAGTTCCCCAAAGACAGAGGAGAGGGATCCTCCCTGAACATACATTTCTTAGACTTCAAAGTCATACCCTCCTGCTGCTAGCTGAAACTTATTCCCCAGAAATAGAGTCTGAGACAGGGAAACCCAGGAACACATGATTCATTGAGAAAGGGCACACAAGAGTGCATCTAACAGAGGGGAAAGGAAACAAGAACTATAGCAAAAGAAGTCACGTGAAGATGTGTGCTCAGGCAAAATCTAAACTTGTTCTCATTCAGGAACCACCCTATAATACAAATCACAATGTCAGTCACCCCTGTGGTCCCCACCTCAAGGAAAGGGAGGTGAGGTTTTGTCTGCCTATATCAGTAAATCATTGCTGTGGGTTTGCCTGGATGGGGAATATAGGGAATGCCGTCTGCTAGGCATCGCTTTGGGGGTTCTCCATGAGCCTTTAGAAAGCAACACTCACTCAAATATTTAAATATCTAAATACCCAAACCCTCAGCTCTAAACACAGTGTATGAGATGAGGAAGAACACCAGCATTCAGCCTTCATTTCTCTCTCTCTCTCTCTTTCTCTCCCTCCATCCCTCCCTCCCAACCCTTTCACCCTGGCCTCTGCCTGCTCTCTCCACCATCTTTTATAGCTGGATTCTCTCATACCAGCAATCCAACCACAAACACTATATTTTCATACAAGCAGGATCAACCACATGGGTGCCTAGCTCTTTGTCTTCTAAATCTTTGTTGACAGTTACCAAGACTCCCCAGGTGCAGCACAAAGGTCAATAAGGAAATAAAACAGCAGCTGGTTTACTCCTGGGGATAAAACCCCTTACATGAGTAGCAGCTGGGTATGTTCCCACAAACCTCAGGGCACTGCCGGTCCCGAGGGCTCATTGAGTCTTTCATTTTAATCTTCTTTCCCCAGCCTCTCTGTGTATACACAGTTCCTTTTTATTAGTGTGCCTTAGGAAGCTGAGGCAATCGTGGACAATGATGCTCTTCTATCAACTTTGGCGGCCTGGCAGGCAGACATTCCATCCAATCATCTGCTGCAACATCTAACAATCTTCTGGAAAAATCTCTGCCATCTTTTCCATTATTTCCTTATTCTAAAATTCATATTGTCCAATATTAAACCAGAGTGATTTTTATTGTATGAACTTAACACCTTATTGAAGCCCCCAATAAAACTCTCTACTCTGTTTTATCATAAAAAATTAGTGATTAAAGGAAGCCATGCAGAGGGGCCAAGACAAATATGCTCCACATTGTCACTCCTGCTTACTCTTTTCTGGTTTGATGTCTTAGAACAACATGTTCATGATACAAAAGTTAGATACCCTATGAGGGTATATAGGTTTATCATATACCCTATGATACCCTATGAGGGTGATATTTAGCTTTGGCATTGGGTATTGTCTGTGAAACTTGGTTCTAACAAGTCAGGGAGACAAGAGAGTTGAGATTTCTAGAATCAAATTTCTCCTGTCAAAAAATGGTACCTAATACATAATTGTTGTGAGGATATCAAAAAGGAACCTCTGTATTGCAGTAGCCTGGCATTATAAAACATTAGTTCTAATTTATATGCCATCTAATAAATATTCGTTTAGTTGATGAGACCCAGATGTCTTTATCTCTACCATTCCATTCCAGTTCATTAAAATACAATCCATTAGGCAGATACATAGTGAAAGAAGGAAATTGAAAGGAGCTCATGAGAAATTTTATGATACATATTCTACTGAATAGTCACATAGCCTCAACTAGATAGAGGTGTCTTGAAAATATGTTCTACCTGAATACTGGAATAAAAGAAGAAATGGACTGAGCCAAACAAATTGGCTAAAGTTTTCCAGAGCCAAAAAATGGGATGAATACTTGGGGAAAAAAGATTTGCAATAACCACAGACAGAAAGAAGAAACCAAGAAAAAAGAAAGTCTGGTTCCAAAAGTTAGTGATATCTGGAAAACCTCTTTATTCTGTTTCTGGCATGTCCAAGTAGTATGGCCATCAGCTGAATACAGGGGTCTGATGAGCCAGTGTGGACCTGATAAAGACAGAAGTAAAAGGAGTATGATAGTGTTTACTCCTGAGAAGAAGAAAGTGCACCCAAAAAAAATAAGATAGATTGGGAAATTAGACCAGATATCACACAGAAACGGGTACAACTCATATATGAAAAATAACAATAAAAAGTGTCCAATCTATCTTTTAACCATGACAACACAGAAAAGACAAGACATCTGAGAACCTTGCAGATCACAGAGAGAGCAAGCAGGCTTGACCCTGGGTTGATAACTCTCCAGCAGAATCGCTAAACTCTGGAACAACTCTAGCAGTAAAGGAGAAAAAGATCTTGGCATCAGCTTAGTGTTAGGAGTGTGAAATAAGTGTTGTTGAGATTTACATTTATTAGGGTCCAAGTTAGCATGATATACTTGGAGGTTATTTGCATAGGCCTGCTTCAGATCAGAACAGGGTGGACAGTGTTAAATTATTTCCCATGACCCCCCTTCTCCTTCCTTTCCTCCCTTCCCCCACTTGTGTGTGTGTGTGTGTGTGTGTGTGTGTGTGTGTGTGTGTGTGTTTAATTCTATCCGCATACACTATATGGTTAAATCCTACATTAATGTGCTGGAGACATTAGACTGTCATAAACAGTTTATCTAAAGTACTAGATACTTCAGTCACCAGCACATTAATCCAGTCTTGCAGCACATTTCCACAACAGCAACCTAAGCCAAGAAACAGTCACCCTCCACCTTCACCTCACAGAAAGAGGCAACCTGACCCTTGCCTCTAAAGACACACACTTACTCAGCCAAACATGGGAGATTCTTCCTGCGTCTGGGCCTCTATGCCTCTTCATGGTATTTCATAGGGCTTTCTCAGCTCAGTTTTAACTGAGGTCAAGGATATTTACCTATATTTTCAATATTTGATCAGTATGCCTGCTCTGAGGTAGACATAAATCTATGTCAGTAACTGAGTCATTTCCTTCTAGTCACTGCCCACAATAGCTGGCTCAGCACGGAGGAGGCATGTGCTTCTTTATTGCAGCTCACTCTGTCCATTGTCTCTCTATGATTTTGTATGCCCTACTGGAGTTCTGGCTCTACTCATGTTCCCTCTGTCTTACACCTTGCTCCTATAGATTTTTGTTTGGCTCATTCCTGCACAGTGGATAGGGCCTAAAGTGTGATTTCGCATGGACATGTGGGACATGATTTGTAATAACATTGAAAGGAAAATCTTGCTTGTTATCTTTGGGGTAGTTTTAAGAGAACCACACATATTTTTTATTTTATTTAAGTTTATTTACTTTACACCATAAGGGTGTCCCCTTCCTATTCTCCTCCTAGTCCCTCTCCCTCTCCTTTCCCTATCCTTTGCTCCCAGAAAAGTGGAGACCCCTCCCCTTAACAACCCTCCCAGCCCATCAAGTGACATCAGGACTGAGCATATCCTCACCCCCTGAGGCCAGGCAAGGCAGCCATGCCAGGGAAAATGATCCAAAAGCAGGTAATAAATTCCATGTTTGTAACACTAACATCCCCCCTCCACTTATCAGGTGACCCACATGAAGACCAAGCTGCCCATCAGTCACATATGTGGAAGGGGCCTAGGGCCAGACCACACATGCTCCTTAGCTGATGTCTCAGTCTCTATAAGGCCCTGTGGGTCTGTGTTAGTTGTCTCTGCTGGTCTTCTTGTGGGGTTCCTGTTTCCTTCAGGTGCTTCCATCTTTCTCCCAACACTTCCACAGGACCCCCAGAATTCACCCTACGTTTGGCTGCAAATCCCAGCATCTTTCTCGATCTACTGCTGGCTGGAACCTCCCAGACAACAAACAGTCTCCTATCTGCAAGCATAGCAGAACATCATTAATAGTGTCAGGGGCTGGCTCTCTGCCATGGGGTGGGTCTCAGGTTGGGCCAATTATTAGTTGTCCAATCCTTCAATCTCTGTTCCCTCTTTATCCCTGCACTTCTTATAGGCAGGGTAACTTTTGTATCAAAAGTTTGTGGGTAGGTTGTTATTCCCTCCTTCCATTACTCCTGTCTGGCTAGGGGGTGGTCACTTCAATCTACATGTCCCCACCCTGTTAGAAATTTCAGCTGGACTCACATCCATATCCTCCCAGGAGCCTACCCTATTGCAGGCCTCAAGCTTGTCAAAGAGACGGCCACCCTCAGTTTCCCATCTTATTCCCAGCCCTCTCACTTCCCACTCCCGTTCTTCTCGCATTTGACCCCCATCTTTGTATCCCTCCATCTCTTGTCCAGTTTCCTCTCTTCATCCATTTCTGCTGTGTATTCTATTCCCCTTCTAAGTGAAATTCTGGCACCCTCCCTTGGGCTCTCCTTGTTACTTAGCTTCTTTAGGTCTGTGGATTGTAGGATGGTTATCCTGTACCACAGGCCTAATATCCACTTATAAAAGAGTACATACCATGTGGCCAGAAATGATTGTGCCTTCCTTCTCAACATAACATTTGTGTTTCCATCTTTTAAGCCAATTAGAGGCTTAGTTATTGCCTAGATCAATCCAAAATCTCTGTCCAGAGAATTGGTGGTTTCATCCAGGGTGGAAGGGGGGAAATATGCCAAAAGGGGGGGAATAGACAAAAACAAAAACAAAAACAAAAACAAAAAAAACAAAAACAAAAAAACTTGTTATTTCAGTCCTAGCTAAAATCATCCCAGCCCAAGCATCATATGCATGAGTAAAGCCTTCCAAACAACACTGTCCAATTGTAACCAGAGGCAGCCATGCCCAAGGTATCTAGTTGACCTTAGAATTAAGCCACTATTTTCTGAGGATGTTGCTTCTGTCATAATAACTAAACTGAACAGGGGGACTATCACACATAGTATGATGCAGAAATTGACTTGAATGATTTTCCTGTCCACTAGGGATATGGTCCTTGATTGGAAGTACTGCTCTGTGTGCACAGGGACAAGGTAATGTTTCACAGATAGCAGGTATTGGATGACTGTGAGCTATAGTTTGAAGGATAGTCAATACAGCCATCCTCAAGAGACTTCTCAGCTCTAAGTTTCTACTATAGTGAACGTTCTGATAAGATTTGAAACCTTAAAAGTTTTTGGAATATTAGAAATCTCCAGTTCCAGGTTTCTAACACTCAAAATTTTGAGAAGGAGATGGGATGCAAAGCAAGATAGTAAATAAAACTTACTACCTATCTTAATTAGGGTTGCAAGTGCTGTGATAAACACTGTAACCAAAAGCAATTTGGGGAGAATTTATTTCAGCCTATACCTTTCGGGTCATACTCCATCACTTGGGAAGAATTTATTTCAGCCTATGGCTTTCAGGTCACACTCCATCACTGAGGGAATTCAGGGAAGGAACTGAAGCAGAGGCCATGGAGGAAAGCTGCTTTCTGTGGCATGTTCAGCTTTCTTTCTTACACAACTCAGGACCACCTGTCCAGGGGTGGTACCGCCTATACTAGGCTGGGCCTACCCACATCAATCATTATTTAAGAAAATGCACTACAAACTATTGGCAATCCAACAGTCATGATGTTTCACTTAAATAATTATCATAATGACTTTTTTACCAAATGTCACTGAACATCATCAGCCATTATATACATGTGCATCAAAATGATATGTGTGATATGATTTTTTACACCCCTCAGATGACTAAACAAGCATTGGTAAGGGGAAAGATTCAGGACCCTCATGTAGTGCTGAAATTATGAACTGATACAAATAATTTTTGGAAAATGGCCTAGCAATTGTTTAAAAGTTAATTATGCTACCTGTTTTCTATGTCTACATAGACAAACAGAAGTAAAAATAAGTCCCCAGAGAAGCTCGTATATGAATGCTAATAGATCATTTATTAAGATCACAAAGTGAAAGCAAATCATATGCCCATCAGCTGACTGATAATAGAATGTCATATATTCCACATAAAAATTTGTCCATAAAAAGGACTTCCATATTATTACATTTGAAAGCAAAGGTTAAGTTTTAAAAATACTTTTAAACCTAAAGGCCCATCACAAAAAAACAAAAACAAAAACATGTCTTGTGGTTTCATTTAATTCAGAATCCAGAATAGGCAGCTCCATGGAGACAGAAAGTAACTAGTAGTTGCTCAGTACGATGGTTCATCTTCACTGTCCACTTGACTGGGTTTAGAATCATCTAGGATGCACATTTCTGGGTGTGTCCTCAAGACTGTCTCTACAGAAGGTTGATTGAAGGTGAAAGACCCACACTGATTCCCGTGGACTGGGTTTCAGGCTGCACATGAAGCAGAAAAGTGATCTAAACTTCGAAATTCACCTCTCTTTACTTCCTGCTGGGGCCGCAATGTGACCTGCTGCCAATTGCTTTGTTCCTATCCCTTCCCTCCCATGATGGACCATGTTTTCTGACAAAATAACCAAAGCAAACCTTTCTTTTTTAAGTAGCTTTTTATTGGGTGTTTGGTCATAATCATTGGGTAATGTGATGAGAAGGGAGGGTAGCAGCTGAAGCATGATCTTCAATGGCTGTAGTGGCTTATTGAAGCTATCTGGGATTAGACACTAGGGGTAGCTATATATGCTGTTACTATACTAAACTCTATTGAATTATATACTATAGCACCATTTTGTGGTGAATGATTGATATCTTAGCAAATAATTTTTTAAACTATAAGTAGTAAGTTATAAAGTATAGCATGTTTATGTTGATCACCACAGTGTATATTATATTGGCCATCTATTACTATAATAAAATACCTAAGAAACTTAGGTGATGTGTTTTTTGTTTTGTTTTGTTTTGTTTTGTTTTGATTAATAAGATACTTGAGAAAGTAGAAGTCGTGGTTTAAATAAGAACAGCCCAGGTAGGTTTATATATTTTATTGCTTAGGGAGTGACACTATTTGAAAGAGTTAGGAGGTGTGGCATTGTTGGACAAAGTGTGCTTGGTGTGGGCTTTTAAGTTTCAGAAGCCCACAAATAGGTCCAGTGGCTCTCTTTATTCCTGTTGCCTATGGGTATTGGTGTAGATCTCTCAGCTACTTCTCTTGTACCATGTCTGCTTATGTGTTACAATGCTTCCCATCCTGATGAAAATGGACTAAACCTCTGAAAGTGTAAGCTGGCACCAATTAAATGTTTTCTTTAATGGGAATTGCCATGGTCATGGCATCTCTTCACAGCAGTAATACACTGATTAAGACAGAAGTTGGTACCAGGGAAAATAGGGTATTACTGTAACAGGATTGACCATACTGCTTTTTGCTGGAATGTAGACTTTAGAACTTTGGATTAGAAAAGCATTGAATACATTAAGGGGGACTTAATGGACCATCCTAGTAGAAGAATAAAAGACAATGCTTAGGAGAGTTTTCACAGTGACCCTCAAGAAGTTTCAGAGGGGAAGAATATTAGTAAGTCGCCTAGGGACTTCTTGTGATACTTTGGCAAAAAAATGTGGCTGCTTTCAGTCCTTGTTCAAAACCTGCCTGAGGTTAAATTGAAGTTCTAGATTAGTGGCATTGAGAGAGGAAATTTCAAGACAACCTACCACTGACTCTGTGTTGTGGTTATAAATGGTCATTCTTATGAGAATCTGTGATGAAAAGGAATAAGCTGAGCAAAGAAAAATACAAATACAAAATGTAAAGCTGCAGAACTAGCCAACTTTGGCCATGTGCTTCTGGCTTTAGAGTCAAGGATACAAGAAAAGGGGTGTGGAATCTCCTGTCACACCTAAGAAAATCCATTGAGGCAGGACATGTGTCAGGGGTGTCCCTGCATAGAGGCCCAGAGAGGCCATTGTGTGAAACTGTGAAAGTGAGGATGGTTTGGAGATGAGAGAATTGTAGGAAGCATCCCACCACCTCTTGCGAGACCAGTCTTTAAACATACAATGCTTTGGGGGATAGTTATTCAAACCACACAAAAGTCTTATAGATAGATAATAATATAGTATGTATTGATTATATATTCTGTAATGTGTAAATGTATATAATTACATAACAAACCACTTGTGGCCCAATATAGGAATTTAAAGGAACTTGAATTTGTTTGGCATTCATAAAATTTTCTCCTTTAATAAATATGTTGCTTCTTTGGGAGAATCTAAGATTTAAAAGGAAGTTACATAAAATAAAAATATCATGAATCTAGTGCACCAACTGCCAAGCCATTTTCTATTTATTGAGTTTTTGTTGTTGTTCTGTTGCTGTTGTTTTTGTTGTTATTTTGGCTTGGTTTGGTTTTATTTGGTTAATGCATTCAAAATTAAGAAACCCTGCTGGGATTCTAACACTACCTTTACTCCCTGTAGTTGTAATATAGGCAAATTAGCACATTTTCTCTGACCAGATTACCCAACTTTAAAATGAGAGAAATATCTAAGTCCCATCAGAAAAGGTCATTATGTGGACTAACGACCTCCTAAAACATCAGCATTTAGGAATTTAAATAATGGCATGTTCTCTAAACTCATTATCATCATCATCACTACCCTACCTGGGTCCAGAACAGCTTGATTTTTAAGTTTATTAAGATCTATAATTAAGGCCAAGTCAGCCTTATCTCTAATTGGAGGAACAAAGGGAATATGAAAGGCAGTGTCAACAGAGACAAGCTTAAGGCAGCACAGAAACTGGAACTTGATCTCATGTTTACTGCTCTGTAAACAGTCTATATTTGCCTTTTTCCCTACCTGGCTGCAAGATTAATTGCTAAATCTGAGAAGATCTTGGAGTTTCTCCATTAGATATTATGTTTCTTATTGAGGATTCTGGAGTGAGCATGAGTCAGAGAGTGAGTCAGGAAGGTCATCTCACTGGAGGTGGCTGATAATAAATTAGCTTTTGCAGAATATTAATCTCCTCCAGCTCCTTTGAGAAGCCAGCAATGATTGGTAGAAAGTCTTGAAAAAGAAAGAAGAAAAGGAGGAGGAGGAAGAGGAGGAAGAGGGGAGAAAAGAAGAGGAGGAGGAGGAGGGAGGGAATAATAAGACAATGTCACCTTGAGGTTCTTCAAAAGTCATGGATTTTAGAGAAGAGAAAAGCTATGCTTTCAAACAAACTTCAAATGGGAGTGGTCCTGAAAGGCAGATGCTGCAAATAGAAGTTATTGGTGCTGGAAACTTTTAAGATACATGAACCAGAGCCCAAGAAATTTCTTGGTAACTATTTTCCCAACAGACTATTTTTACCCACTGCTGAAACACCTAAAATGCCTTGACAGTAGCTTTGTAATCATTTTGAATTTCAGTAGCTGGGAAACAACATTTGAGTGTCAATAATATCCAAGTCTTTGAGCTGGGATAAACAGAGTTACAACACTAGATGGTTTGTGAAATGAACATTAGAGTGTTGTTGGAGTGAAATGTCATTGGAGTGCAAAATGAACACTCAGAGTGCTCATTTGACAGTGTCACAGACAAATTTTTTCTCTTTCTTTTAGGCATCCAAATCAGTGTGCACTTAATGTACTGTTCCAAAGGCCAACATCACCTAGAGCCTAATTAAAAACGCAAATTATTGGGCCTGACCCTAGATTAATTGAATCAGAACTTCTAGGGCTGAAATTAAAGAGTTGAGTTTTAAGATGTGCTTCAAGATGATGAAGCTAAAGTCTAAGAATTTCAACAACAGAATCAAACCTATCTAAAGTGTAAGGAGATAGGTTTGGGGCAGTGCAGGTATCTCAATGTCCAAGCATACTAAGTGGTTTGATCTACAGGAAACAGAAACTGAACTACCCTGCTATAAGTAAATAGAGGACTCTGGGGTCACAAGAATCCTGGAGGTCAACACCCCTAGACAGATGCTGTAATGAAAATTTCGGTTTCTTTAAAAACTCGGTTATGTTATGTAAATATGTTTTTGCATTAATCCCAAGTGTGGGATATTAGTTTGTGCTTTAGTTTGTCCACTGATAGTTACCTCCTGTGGGACATGGTCTTTTCCAGCTGGTAACAGCCTGCCTCATGCAGCATGGAAAAGGGTGTGGTCTAGGACTCTGAGGGATATAAATATGAGAGCCCAGAGATACAAAGTGTGGCATGTGGCAGTTTGAGAGATACTGGCACATGGCAGTTCAAGAAACACTTTGTGGCGCAGCAGCTTGGAGAAGATAGACAGAGGTGACTGCTTGCTGCATTTGCTGTTGACAAATACTAGTATAGCCCTGAAATAACCTATTGATCCTAAACAGCCAGGAGAGTAAAGGGGTCTGTGTTCCTTTTCCCCTCTAACCTTCTCTCTCCTACATGTGGTTGCAGGGTTGGAAGGGAGAGGCTTTAAAGAACCCCAAATAAAATAGAGTTACAAACAAGTACTACAAGATGCTACAAGATTTGATGTCATCATTACCCTAAGTTCCTCCAACCTTTTCATCATGCCAACCAACACTGTCTGCTCAATCTTGCTCAGTTTCAGTACTTTATAGGCCCTGATGGGTGCTTTAATCTCTACCTCTCACTCATGTTCAAGGCAGAAGGAAAAATGATGACGATCAGTACGTAGATCAAGTAGGACAATCAGTAGATCAAGCTAATCTTTTCTGATATGTTTCTAGAAGCTTCACTTACTGACTGTTACATTTTACTGCTCAGGTCAGACAAGAAAGTTAGAGTGGTTGTATCTTACTGGATGATCTGTAACTCAAAAAACCTTCACTGTTCAATTAATAAAGTAAGAATGAAGAATAGATGCAGGTAGCTAACTGGCAGAGGTGCAAACTAGGCTTCATGGAGAATATTTTAAGTCTATATTAATATTAATTAATAATATTTATATAAATTATAGTGATAAATTATAACATTTCTAAGTAGATACAATTGATAATGTTGATATAAAGCACAATCTATTTTTAAAAGAATATTAAAGTCCAATCTGATAAAATTGTTGTTAAATACTTGGTTTTACTTTGGAAATTTCTCATCTTCAGATTGGAAAATACATTTACAATTGTTTTTAAGCCTTCTTTTATTATTTCTTTACAATAGGATTATTTTCTTTTTTGTTGCAAGAAAAGGCTGAACAGCTAAAAGTATTTGCCTGTGTTGGGGGCCACTTCAGCTCAGCAATGCTACGGTTTGGACCAGTTGCCCCTAAAGGTCTATGTGTTAAGGTCATGGGACTTCACTTTGTACCATCAGAAAGTGATGTTACCTTTGTGTGGGGGTTGTTTAGTGACAATGTTGCAGGTCTCAAAAGAGGATTATGGGAGAGGAGCTCTTCCTCCATCTTTTGTACTGGCCTGTCCCCAGACCAGGCTTTTCCTTCTTCCTCCAACATACTTTCCTGACACAGTGTGATGGCAAAGGCCCAAGAAATGCTGCCAATTGATTGTGGATGGAAACCTCAAAACCTGTAGCCCAGATAAACCTTCCTTATTATAAAGATCACCTCAGGGGTTGGTTACCTATCCAGAAGTCCAAGTAAGATGGATCATGTTGTTTGTTTTTTTCTGACTTCATATCATTTCAGTTGTGGAGTCTTTCATATAATGTTACTTTCAGGTCAGACTTTCTTGTTTACAGACAAGCTGTGCATTGATATCTTTTTCATAGAAAAGTACCCTCAGATCCACTTATTTTGAAATGCATCATTTTCATCTGCTACTTTTCTCATATTAGCAGCAGAGGTTTCATTTTAATTGGGAAAATATCTCACCTGTGCTGATAATAGACACTCTTCTAGCTAGCTCCTCTAGTACCAGATGGAGCTCTGTAACGTTCTCCTCTGTCTAGTAATCATCCCATTGGATTCAGTTTCTCTCCACAAGCTCCCAAGCAGGGTCTAGCTAGCAGAATGCTAACATGCCAAATCAGCACAGGTGGGGTGGGAGAAATTAAGTCTAGACACTTATTTCTGAGACTATGGTCTTCCTACCAGCAGCAGAAGCAGCACCCAGGTCCTGTGAGAAATACAGATTTGCAGGTGGCATCTGCAACTGAATCAGGAATCAGAACCTGTTTTACACAGTGGTTGTCACATATTACTTTGAATAGCAACAGAAATGTATTAAGTGTCACTCCGGGCCTGTTACACAAACATCTCCTGAGAGATGGATAGAAATATAAAATCAGGCCCAGCCCTGACCGGTGGGACATGATACTCTAGGGATAGTGCCCAACATTCTGTAGCTCAACATATGTGCTAAGTGATACTCTCGTGTGGGTTAATGTCCCTGAAATGCTGACTTAAGACAATAATATTCTACCCTGGAATAAAATTACCCAAGATTTTAAAATTTGGAGCTCTTTGCACCTGCCCCTAGAAATTTTAAGATGGATGTAGAATTTTTTTTAAGTTCCCCAGTTATCTTATCAAGTAGCCAGAAAAAAAAAAAGAAAGGAAGGAAGGAAGGAAAGAATGAAGGAAGGAAGAAGGAAAGAAAGAAAGAAAGAAAGAGAGAGAGAGAGAGAGAGAGAGAGAGAGAGAAAGGAAGGAAGGAAGGAAGGAAGGAAGGAAGGAAGGAAGGAAGGAAGGAAAAAAGAAAAAGAAAAATCCAAGTTTCTTTTCCTAGTTAGAAAACCTCCACCAAAAAAACACCTACAGCTGAGGAACATTTTTTTTCTTTTTTTAAATTATTTTATTTTATTTTATTTTAATCACAGGTCATTCACTTGTATCCCAGCCGTAGCCCCCTCCCTCTTTCCCTCCCAATTCCACCCTCCCTCCCTCATCTCCTCCCTGCCCTCTTCCAAGTCCACTGATAGGGGAGGACCTCCTCCCCTTCCATCTGACCCTAGCCTATCAGGTATCTTCAGAACTGGCTGCAATGTCTTCCTCAATGTGGCCTAGGAAGGCTGTTCCTCCCTCAGGGGCTGGGGGAAGGTAAAGCAGCCAGGACTTGAGTTCATGTCAGAAATAGTTCCTGTTCCCCTTACTAGGAAAACCAACTTGGATATTGAGCTACCATGGGCTACATCCGAGCAAGGGTTTTAGGTTATATCCATGCACGATCCTTTGTTGGAGGAACAGTCTCATGAAAGACCCCTGTGCCCATATAAATTTGGTCCTTGTGGAGTTCCTATCCTCTCCAGGTCTTACTAACTCCCCTTTCTTTCATATGATTCCCTACACTCTGCCGAAGGCTTGGTTATGAGTCTCAGCATCTGCTTTGATACACTGCTAGGTAGAGTCTTTCAGATGCCCTCTGTGGTAGGCTCCTGTCCCATTACTTGTTTTTTCATTACAATAGCAGGATACAAAATTAAAACACAAAAACCTGTAGCCTCCCTATATACAAATGACAAACATATTGATAAAAATAATCATGGAAACATTACCTTTTAAAAGAGCCTCAAAAAAGTAAATTAGGTAAGTGATAACTCTAATCAAGAAAGTGAAAGACTAGTATGATAAAAAGCAAATTTAACACACTGAATAAAGAAATAGAAGGCTATATCGGAAGGCGGAAAGATTTTCTATGCTCATGGATCAGAAAGATTAACATGGGGGGGGAGGGGGTCCAAGATGGTGGCGACTGACATGCACCGTATCTGAGGGGCACAGGATCTGAAACTCTGAAATTGGTGAGTGGAGGGGCAGCTGAAGCCAGAACGTCCACATTGAGGCTTCCTGGGCTAGAGGGGACACCTGGGAGGTGGGACAGTTTGGATCCAGGTCACCTGTGGACATCTCCTGGGACTGCGAGTGGCGAATATTCAACCCCTGCACTTCCCCTTTCCCCAAGCATGGGTATCCCTGCTCAGCAAGGCAGCTAGCAGTGGCCTCTGCCCCAAGCACTGAGACTGCAGTGATCGCCCCAAGCACAAGCCTCCTGGCTCAGTGACTCAAAAGGCACGGACAGCCCGAGGGGGGAGGGGGCGGCTAATCCAAGTACAAACCTCTTCTGTGTGCTCATTGAATGAAGCAGCACAGATGGGCCTCCCAGAACTGCCACAGGGACAGGGAAGCAGCTAGTCCAAGCAGGAGCCTCCACACACACTCTGTGACTGAGGCTACAGAGACATACCTTCCCAGGGCCAAACACTGGACACCACTGAGCTGATGGACCTCTTGCACTCTCATTTGCCCCTGCATACCCAAATCTGAGAGTATATGAAAGGAGTATCCCCTGTGCTTTCTAATTAGACCTGCAAGTATAAGTGCACCTTTAAGTAAGTGCTTGTAGAGCCCCAGAACCAGGGTCCCTCTAAACTAACAGCCAGACATCTCCCACCCTCCCACTCTCACACCCACTGTGGGCAACATAGGGATCCCTGGGACAGCATTTTCAACATTGAAGCCCCTACTCTGTGGGTCTCCCAGTAGAGTCCAGGCAAACAGTTCCTGGACCCAGACAGATCTGAATAGCAGGAGGACAGTGCTACAGGCCTGTAGGTCACTGAGGTATTCAGGGCAACAGCACATGTGCATTACACCTGCAAACAGCACCAGCCCCCACACCTGTCCCCACCCCCACCCCGCATGCTTAAGCCACACCCGCTCTAGCACCCTCTCCCTCAAGGCACACTGCCACACACACACACACACACACACACACACACACACACACGCTTGTGCATATGCGCCTGCGACCTTCCTCCCTTAGCTACAGCTGAAACAACAGCATCCACCTTCAAACCAGTGAATCTCTCTCAGCTTCCTGAAGAATACTCCAGACACCAGAGACAGACAGACCTAGTCTGAAGTACAAACTTCAGGAACAAACAGAAGGTTACAGATAAACAGATGGCTAGAGGTCTCCATAAGAACACATCCAACAAAATTCAGGACATCATGGCTTCACCAGCAACACCCAAAATAAATGGATATTTTAATTCATTGGAAACAAAGGAAAACTATTTCAAAGCTATACTTATACATTTATTAGAGGCACATAAAGAGGGAACGAACAAACAAAGCTCTCAAAGAAATCCAACAAACACAGCCAAACAAATAGAGGCACAGGTAGAGGCACAAATAGAGGATAATTAGTGGCATATAGAAAGGAAAAGAATAAAAAAATATAGGCCATCATGGAAAGACAGGAATCTACATTTAACGAGATGAAGGAAATGATACAAGACATGAAAACAAAATTAGAATCAATAAAGAAAACACAAACAGAGAAAACCCTGGAGCTGGAGAACTTAGAGAAAAGACCAGGAACTACAAAGGTAAGCATCACCAACAGAATACAAGAGATGGAGGAGAGACTCGGAGGCACTTAAGATACAATTGCAAAAACTGATACATTTTTCAAAAAAAATAAATTCAGAAAAGTTCCAAACACAAAACATCCAAGAAATCAAGGATGCTATGAAAAGACAAAATCTAAGAATGATAAGAATAGATGAAAAAGAAGATTCCAGGCTCAATAGTCCAGAAAACGTTTTTAAGAAAATCATTGAAGAAAAATTTTCCAACTTAAAGAGATGTCTGTAAACATACAAGAGGCCTACAGAACACCAAATAGACTAGACCAGAAAAGAAACTCCTCAAATCACATAATAGTCAAAACACTAAATCTACCAAACAAAGAAAAAATATTATAAGCAGCAAGGGGAAAAGACCAAGTAACATAGAAAGGTAGACCTATCAGAATCACACCAGACTTCTCCACAGAAACTATGAAAGCCAGAAGGGCCTGGGCAGATGTGATTCATGCTCTAAGAGACCACAGATGCCAACCCAGACTACTATACCCATCAAAACTTTCAATCAACATAGATGGAGAAAACAAAATATTCCATGATATAACTAAATTTAAACAATACATATGCAACAAACCAACCCTACAGAAAATACTATAAGGAAAACTCTAACACAATGAGATCAACTACACCCAAGAAAACACAGGATAAAGACACCATCACAATAAAAAAAAAAAAAAAAGCAAAAGAAAACAAGCACACAAACAAGCAATCACCACCAACTCCACAAAAAAGAAGCTAACAATCACTGGTCACTAATATCTATAAACATAAACAGACTCAACTCTCCAATAGAAAGCCAGAGACTAACAGAATGGTTGTGGAAACAGGATCCAGGATTCTGCTGCATCCAGGAAACACACCTCTGCAATAAAGATAAACACTACCTCAGAATAAAGGTCTAGAAAAATGTTTTTCAAGCAAACAGACCCAGAAAACCTGCTGGGGTAGCTATCCTAATATTGAACAAAATAGACTTTCAACCAAAATTAATAAAAAAAAAAAATGAGGAGGGGCATTTCATTCTCATCAAAGGAAAAATCCACCAGGAGAACATCACAATCCTGAACATCCCTGCCCCAAATACAAGAGCACCTGCGTTTGCAAATGAAACACTATTAAAGCTTAAATCACATTTCAATCCCAACACCTTAATAGTGGAAAACTTCAACACTCCACTCTCACCAAGGGACAGCTCATCTAGACAGAAGATTAATAAGGAAATAATGACACTAACAGAGGTCCTAAATCAAATGGACCTAATAGATGTCTACAGAATCTTTCACCCAAATTCTAGAGTATATCTTCTTTTCAGGTACTCATGGAAACTTCTCAAAAATTGACCATAAAGTTGGGCACAAAGCAAGCTTTAACAGATACAAGAAGATTGAAATAATCCCTTGTACCCTATTAGACCACCATGGCCTAAAACTAGATCTCAACAACAACAGAAACAACAAAAAGCCTACATACACATAGAAACTAAACAAGTCTACTCAATGACAATCTAGTCAAGGAAGAAATGAAAAAAGAATTTAGAGACTTCCTAAAACTCAATGAAAATGAAGGCCCCAAATCTATGGGACACAATGAAAACAGTGTTAAGAGGAAAGTTCTTAGCACTAAGTGCCTTAAGAAAGAAGTTTGAGGCATCTCATACAAGCAATTTAATGGCGCACCTAGAAGCCCTGGAGGGGAAAAATAAAAGAAACAGACACACCAAAGAGGAAATAACCAAACTCTGAGCTGAAATCAATGAATTAGAAACAAAGTAATTCAAAGAATCAATAATATAAAGAGCTGGCTCTTTGAGAAAATCAACAAGATAAACAAATCCTTAGCCAAACTAACAAAAAGGCAGAGAGAAACTATCCAAATCAGCAAAATCAGAAATGAAAAGGGGGACATAATGACAGACACTGAGGAAATCCAAACAATCATTAGGTCTTACTACAAAAGCCTATATGCCACAAATTTGAAAATCTAAATGAAATGGACAATTTTCTTGATAGATTCCATTTACCAAAATTAAACCAGGATCAGGGAAATAGATTAAATAGTCCTACGTCCCCCAGGGAAATAGAAGTAAGTAGTCATCAAAAGTCTCCCTTCCAAAAAAAAGGCCCAGGGCCAGATGGTTTCAGCACAGAATTCTACCAGACCTTCAAAGAAGAGCTAACTTCAAACTATTCCACAAAATATTAACAGACGGAACATTACCAAACTCAATCTATGAAGCCACAGTCACCTTGATACCTAAACCACACAAAGACCCAACAAAAAAAGAGAACTTCAGACCTATCTCTCTTATGAACATTGATGCAAAAATACTCAATAAAATACTTGCAAACCAAATCCAAGAACATGTAAAAGATATCACCCACCATGACCAATAGGCTTCATCTCAGGCATGCAGGGGTGGTTCACTATATGGAAATCCATCAATGTAATTCACCATATAAACAAACTGAAGGAGAAACACTATATGATCATCTACTTAGATGCCAAAAAAGCATTTGACAAAATCCAACACCCGCTCATGTAGAAAATCTTAGAGAAATCAGGGATACAAGGCACATGCCTAAATATAGTAAAGACAATATATAGCAAGTCTATGGCCAACATCAAACTAAATGGAGAGAAACTTAAATCAATCCCACTGAACTCAGGGACAAGGCAAGGCTGCCCACTCTCTCCACATATCTTCAACATAGTACTTGAATCCTAGCTACAGCAATAAGACAACTAAAGGAGAACAAGGGGATACAAATTGGAAAGGAAGAAGTCAAAGTATCACTATTTGCAGGTGATATGATAGTATACATGAGCGACTCCAAAAATTCAACCAGAGAACTTCTTCAGCTGATAAACACCTTCAGGAAAGTGGCTGGATATAAAAATAACTCAAAAAATCAGTAGTCCTCCTGTATATGAAAGACAAAGGGCCGAGAGAGAAATTAAGGAAACAACACCCGTGTGACTCTAACCAAGCAAGTGAAAGACCTGTTTGAAAAAAAAAACTTCAATTCTCTGAAGAAAGAAATTGAAGAAGATATCAGAAGATGGAAAGATCTCCAACACTCATGGATTGGCAGGATTAACATAGTGAAAATGGTCATCCTGCCAAAAGCAAACTACAGATTCAATGCAATTCCCATCAAAATATCAACACAATTCTTCACAGATCTTGAAAGAAAAATTCTTTGGGGTGGGTGTCTTTTCCTACTGCTGGTTTGCCTTATTCAACTTTGATATGATGGTTTTTGTTTTATCTTATTATATTTTTGTTAAATTTTGTTGTTATCTCTTTTCTAATGAAAGACAGAAAAGGGATGGATTTGGATGGGAGGTTGAGTGGGGAAGAACTGGGAGGAGTAGAGGGAGGGAAAACTGTAATCATGATATATTGTATCAGATAAGATTTTTTTTCTTATTCAATTCAAGTCTCAGTCATAGGGCCCTCCCTACTCTCCTTTTAGTACGACCCATCCTCCCACATCCTCCATACCCCTCTATTTCTTCAGAATAGGGGAGCCTCACTACCTAGATATCCCAGCTCATTTATTCACATCATAATGAAGTTCGTCTGTCTCCCGTGTGCCCTGGTAGGACAGCCCCATCAGAGAGAAGTGATCAAAAAGCAGGCAACATAATCCATGTCAGAGATAGCCCATGCTACCCTAACTAGTGAGCCCACATGAAGCTTAAGATGCCCATCAGCTACTTATATGTAGAGGACTTAGGTCCAGACTATGCATTGTCCTTGGTTGGTGCTTCAGTCATTAGGCCCCTCTGGGCCCTGGCTGATTGGCTGATGGTCTTCTTGTGGAGCTTTTGTCACCTAGAGGTCTATTTATCCTTCACCCCTCTTTTCTAGTAGAGTCCCTATGCTCCACCCAATGTTTGGCTGTGAGTCTCAGTATCTGTTTCAAACTGTTGCTGGTTATTTTTAATAAAACAGAAAAAAGTAAATTCATCTATGTGAGTATACATATTTCTAATAGGTTTTAAAGGACGTTTGCTGAATAATGTAGTGTTGGTTCATTAGAGAGGAGGTATACATAGTGACCATTCACTCCTGTCAGAACCTACCCAGCCAGAGCAGGTTACAAAGAAGGAATTGGAGCTAAAGTCTTATGGTGAGAGGAATGTCTGTCCTATCTCCTTTGCATGCCTTCTTTTTGTTATCTAATCAGAACATTATGTACTCAAGACGTGGGATACCCATCACTGCTGCCTCTTCCATGGCAAATCTAAACACTGTCTACCCAACAAATATCCAGTCTCTTTTTTTCTTGTGTATTGAAGAATTCATACCCCAAGAGCAAGTTTCTTATTTTCATATTGTTCTAACTGGCCAAAGTTCTTCCCTCATATAAAATCCTAATCTGCCTCTATTAAGGGCCCAATTATAGGTCCCAGGCCTTCCCACAGAAGGGTTTTTACCTAATACCAGAATTCATCAAACATTTACAGACAGTTGTCAGGCCTCTTCTACACTTTCTATAATTCTTTTTTTTTCCTAGATACTGCTTTCTTTCTTTTTTTTTTATAATAGATTTTTTTCTTTATTAATTATACTTTATTCACTTTGTATCCCCCCTGTGGTTCCCTCCCTCCTTCCATCCCAATCCCTCCCTTCCTCCACCCTCTGCATGCATGACCCTCCCCAAGTCCACTGATAGCGGAGGTCTTCTTTTCTTTCCTTCTGATCCTAGTCAATTAGGTCTCATCAGGAGTGGCTGCATTGTCTTCTTCTGTGGCCTGGTAAGGCTGCTTCCCCCTCAGGGAGAGGTAATTAAAGAGCAGGCCAATCAGTTCATGTCAGAGACAGTCCCTGATCCTATTACAATGGAACCCATTTGGATACTGAACTGCCATGGGCTACATCTGTGCAGGAGTCTTAGGTTATCTCCATGCATAGTCCTTGGTTGGAATATCAGTCTCAGGAAAGACCCCTGTGCTCAGATTTTTTTGGTTCTGTTGCTCTCCTTGTGGAGTTCCTGTCCTCTCCAGATCTTACTGTTTCTCACTTCTTTCCTAAGATTCCCTGCACTCTGTATTTTCTATAATTCTTTGAAGTTCAGAAATTACCTTCTATACAATGTCAAGCCAAGACCCATATGCTGGGCCATATTCTCATTCTCCAGCTATACTGGCTGGTAAAACCTCAAGCTGAATCCTGCCATCAAACATTTGGCTCATGTTGATGAGAGTCACAGCAATAGAGATCCTATGCCAGGCCCCTACAGCCACAGCCAAAAGCAGTTTGTCACATGAACATAGCAGCTTCCTTGTCTCAAGATGGGACCATACCCAGCCCTCTACTGCTGCTGAGAAGCACGTAGTCACCAATTACTTGTCATGAATCCATGCTTAAGGCTCTTCTAGGAAATTTGATTTAAAACACTTGTCTTTTTGTTGTTTTGTTTTGTTTTTGTTTTTTCGAGGCAGGGTTTCCTTGTGTAGCCTTAGCTGTCCTGGACTCGCTTTGCAGACCAGGCTGGCCACAAACTCACATAGAACCTCCTGCCTCTGCCTCCATGAGTGTTGGGATCCCAGGCAAGCGAAACGGCACCGGTTTAAAACACTGTGAGCAGGAACATCTGTGAAAGTCCTTGACCTTTGTTCACCCACACTGTCACACATTTGTTTGATCAGTGGAGATTAACATGGCTCACTAAGCCCCAAAGGAGCAATGAAAAAAAGGTGATATGAAAAACAATTTTAACTAATTTTGTAGGATCCTTGTCACATCTATAGTCCAGGAGAACTGGATAGAGCCACCACCTCACATAGATATGCTTTGGAAGAGAGGAGACCCTGGATCCTAGTCTTTCTAAAATTACAAGTCTCATATATACTGATGGCATGAAAACAGAAGTAAAACTATCTGGGGGGGGGGGGGAAGAGGCTAATGGAAAAGAAGGGAGAAGAAAGGTGAAGGGAAGATAGTGGGCTATATGGGTTATGCTCAATGGTCATTGTGTGCTTGCATGAAAATAGCACTGTGTAACAATACATACATTCTTTTAAAGAGAAAGAGGACCCACTTTTAATGCCATCATCTTTGTGCCTTAGTCACATGTCACTTATTGTCCATAAGACCTCCTGTCCATCAGGAGTTTCTCTAATTTGCTGTAGACACAGTCTTTGCACTGTAATTTTGCAGTATTTCTAGTCCTAATGTAGACTATTTTCCTGCCTTTTCAATCTGATCTATGACTTATTATTATCAGTAAAATGTGCTAGAAAGAAAAGTTTGCCAGATTCAAACCTGACCTCTAATGACCATGAAGACACTTCCTCTTTCCCTTGAGCCCTTAGCAAACACCATATGGAAATCCCTGGACTAGTTTGCTAGAGAATAACACACACATGGTCCAGTCACATTGAAATATAAATAGGGAGGAAGCCTCTTGGCAATGAGGTCTCATGAATATGGTACAGAAAAGGATGAACCAATGATATGAGGGAAGGGAGGCATAAAGAATTTAGCAGCAGAATGACAAGGGCCTAAGGAAGGTAAGAAGGGACTTCTCTGTGTGGTCCACCAAAATTCCCATGCAAGAAACTGTAAGACAGAAGTAAAAGGAGTAAAAGTTTTTAGCAAATAAGACTTAATATATAAAGGTTAGTAAAGTATACATATATAGAGAAAACCAGAATTGACAGTTCTCAGAGAGAATCAGCCTCACAAGCAGGAGTTGAGATTCTTTTACAACAGTTAATGGAGGTTACTTTCCCCTAGCTTTTTGCCACTGTGGGGGTCCTCTACCTGGATCTCGTTAAGCAGTAAACTTGACAGCACCAGTTCTCCTTCTTGGGACTGGCCATTTACATCAAGGTCATGGGTCACAAGAAGCTTTGCTATGACTGTATAAAACATCACAAGTCATTGGGTCAGGCTCAAAGTAGATAAGATTTAAGTTTTAAAGTGAGATGATTTTGCTTTATTTTTAGAGTTTTGTCTCAATGATGTCCTCCCTCTGTAAAAACTATTAGCCACTAAGTCCCTCTCCTTCTTGTCAACAATCAGGGAAATGTCAATGTGCATTTGTGTCATGCAGCACTGTCCTCCTGAGCGCAGCTGATCCTCCCTGTAGAAGAGCATCATGGCTGAATTTGCTGAATCAAAGAAGGAGGAAGCTTGAAGCATCATGGGGCCCTCAACTGGGAATACACTACTCCTTCCAGTCAGTTATATGTAATTCTGACACAACTGGATGTGGCTTTGGGTCTCAGCATGGCGATACAGTATATAGGCCAGGAAGGACAAGGGGATGTGGGTCCATCTGTGTGGCCATTGGAGAAGCCATAATTGATGCTGAGTGAAGACTTTCCAGTTAAGCTACTTTGGAGTCACTCATGTTCCTATCAGTAACCCCTCACCAGTGATCCATAACCAAACCAAATAAACTCATGAAATCATCAGGATGAATATGGATGAAATTGAACCTTAGTTTGTCATTAGGACTTTAGAAGCAGGATTTAGACATTGCCTAGTCTCCTCCCTCCCTGGGTAGAAAATTCTCCCAATAATTTGACTGTGGACTTCGGAGAGAGGCTTCCAATTCAGAACCATGGAGACAAACAGGCCTTCAGTGGCCAGGGAACTCAGCACTTGGATAGGAAAAGCTTAGAGCACAGAGGACAACCCTGTGAGCTGCAAACAACACAGCCTGAGGCTTCTGTGAAGTCACAAGAGGAGGAAGTGATGAGAAGGCAGCTTCTATTTTTGATATGTGGTCTAGAAAAAGTACCTGGGAAGCTAGCAAGAAGCAAACCAGAGAAGATGACTGGTAGGGCCAACACAGATTCTCATTTTATAAGAGATGTGGGTGTAGAGATAAGAGCCCCAAAATGAGTAGGTGAGGGGGAGGGAGCCTGTGGGAGATAAAATTAGAACTAATCCATCTCTGATTTTTAGCTTTAAGGTTTTCCTTTATTTAAATCTATCAAATACATAGCAAATTATGCAAATCCTAACTATGCAACTTAGTAAACTGGTGAGTAAGCCCCTGACCAACATGAAAAAACTTCTGGGGACCTACAAATTTTCTCATGCCCATTCCTTTTCAAGAGAGGCTAACTTCTCAGGCTACCAGTTTTCTGACTTCTGTTTAGTTTTACGCAGCGCTGAACTCTATAAACAAAGACTCATACACTATATAACCCTATATTTAGCTTTTTTATGTTTGTCATTTTGTCTCTAAGACTTATACACAGGGGTTGCATATTACAATAATTTGTTCCATTGTGTGAATCAAACATAATTTATTCTCTTCTGTTGCTTCTATTGGCATATGAGCAGTTTCTAGATTTGTCTTTAAGGACAGCACTACTGAGAACACACTCCTCCTTACATTTTGTCACACATCATCTTTTCCAATGGCTTTTAACCAGCCCTTTTCTGTGCATCATCTGGTCTAGGAAGTAACCAAAAGCAGTTACTGTTCCTCATAGTGAGGGTCAGAAACTTTCTCTGAATCCAGGACCCACTCCAACAAGAGAAGAAAGGTCAAGGAAGGAAGGACTCATGAGTTACATGAGTCCCTTCTAACCTTACTCTTCCCAAGAGCTGTTGCAATGACCTGCTTTTGAATTAAGGATATGAACAGCTCTTCCTAAGATATAAATATGCTTGTCTTTCAAGGACAATTCCATAAAAGAACAGAAATGCTACACTTGTTTGCTACTTCAACCTGTCCAATTGTTTTCTTCCTTCCTAGCCTCCTTTCTATCCAGTTACCCTTCACCAAGGAGTTTGTCAGAGATGCAGGATCCTAAGCCTCACCCTAGCACCTACTCCCAGGTAAATGCAAATCAAAATGACCCTGAGATTTCACCTTACACCCATCAGAATGGCTAAGATGAATAATTCAAGTAACAGCACATGCTGGAGAGGATATGGAGAAAGGGGAACCCTCCTCCACTACTAGTGGGAATGTAAACTTATACAACCACTTTGGAAATCAATCTGGTGGTTTCTCAGACAATTAGGAATAGCGCTTCCTCAAGATCCAGCTATACCACTCTTAGGCATATATCCAAAAGACGCTCAAGTATACAACAAGGACATCTGCTCAACCATGTTTGTAGCAGCTTTAGTTGTAATTTCCAGAAGCTGGAAACAACCCAGATGCCCCTCAGTTGAGGAATAGATACAGAAATTGTGGTATATCTATACAATGGAATATTACTCAGCAATAAAAAACAAGGAAATCATGAAATTTGCAGGTAAATGGTGGGAACTGGAAAAGATCATCCTGAGTGAGGTATCCCAGAAGCAGAAAGACACATAGGGTATACACTCACTCATAAGTGGATATTAGACCTATAAGATAGGATAAACATACTAAAATCTGTACACCTAAGGAAGCTTAATCAGGAAGGAGGACTCTGGCTAAGATGCTCAATCTCCATTCATAAAGGCAACAGGATGGACATCAAAAGAGGGAAAAAACAGGGAAAAGGACAGGAGCCTACCACAGATGGCCTTTGAAAGGCTGTACCCTGCAAGGTATCAAAGCAGATGCTGAGATTCATAGCCAAATTTTGGGCAGAGTGCAGGGAATCTTATGAAAGAAGTAAGACCTGAAGAGGACAGGAGCTCCACAAAAACAGCAACAGATCCAAAAAGTCTGGGCACAGGGGTCTTTTCTGAAACTGATACTCCAGCCAAGGACTACTCATGGAGATGGCCTGAAACCCCTGCACAGAGGTAGCTTATGGCAGTTCAGTATCCAAGTGGGCTCCATAGTAACGAGGACAGGGACTTTCTCTGACATGAACTGATTGGCCTGCTCTTTGATCACCTCGCCCTGAGGGAGGAACAGCCTTGCCAGGTCACAGAAGAAGACAATGCACCCACTCCTGATGAGACCTAATAGACTAGGATCAGAGGGAAGGGGACGAGGACCTCCCTTATCAGTGGACTGAGAGAGGGACATGGGTGGGCAAGAGGGAGGGTGGGACTAGGAGGGGAGGAAGGAGGGAGGTACAGGGGGTATACAAAGTAAATAAACTGCTATTAATAAAAATAAATTCTCCCAGGTAGTTCCTCGGCACATTAGAATTGATAAAGTGACATACTTTTCCACTTGGTATGTTATACAAAACTCTGCAAAGCAGAAAAACAGTCATATTTTACAGAAGGGTTCACTGAGATGCAGGAAGGTGAACTTGACATGCCAAGGGCATCTTGCTTACTCTGTCCCAGAGGAGGCCTCTCTAGAAGGATGCTTAAGTAGCTTTAGAGGACAAACGGTTCTCTTATTTCTCACAGATAACTACTGAAAGGCCTACACTTCATCAGGCCCTCCCCTTGTTATCTCCCAATAATGCAAGGCCCTGTACTTATGGCATGAGGAGCCACTGAGCACATAAATATGTCAGAGAGGGAAATACAGAGAGGGTATTGGAGATGAAAACAGAAGGAATCAGGAGCATCTGAATCACATGAGACATCAGAGGAAGTATGGAGGAGGGAAATTAAAAGCAACGAGATACTGTGCACCCCAGCTTTGCTGTCTGTTCCTTCCTTGCCTGCAGTTGAGAGGTCTGTGCTGTGATGTAGTCTGAGAGTAGCTGTTGGCAGCCAGCCCAGAACTGGCCCAGGTCCTCACTGCAGAGCCAAGAGCTCTGCAGAGAGAAGGAGGCTGCCTGGCACACCTTTGTTAGGGCCTGTGGGACATCAATAGCCACCTGTACCTGGAGGGCACAGGCTCTTCCATAAAGGAAGTCAGACTGCGAAACTGACTGGAAAGCCAGTTCAATAACCTGAGACAGGATCAGCTCACAGAGGATTGTCCCTGAAGGGTCTGAGCACACCATGTCTTCACTGTTGCTCTCTGCTCCTTTCAGAGGCAGCTCTAGGTTTTAGACTGTTTTGCTTGTCCTGAAGAGCCAATGTTTCCCTTTAATTTTCAGACAGGGTGCCTGACTATGGATCAGCAAGACTCAGGTCACAGATCAGAAAACCCTACCTGAGCTTACAGCTTCCCTTCAAAATCCACCTGAAGGGGTTAGAAATCACATGTAAGGGTGGAACTACCTGCTCATAATGCATCATAGGAAGGCTCTAAGAAAACATTCAGCCATCTACCCTACCCCAGGAGCAGACAGACATCAAAGGGACAGCTAGCAGAGGCCTTCCAAAGCCAGTTTCTGGTTGTTTTCAAATCCAGAAGGATGGTTCTGATGGTACAAAAGGAGAAATATCAAGGCTAGCAAGAAAGCTTATGAAAAGTTCATGAGGAAAAGTTGTGGAGCTGTAAAAACCAATATGGGCAATGAGTTGTCCCAATTGAGCCATCAACTCCCTAAGTTAAGAGTGAACAATGCTGCTGCCCAGCCCTGAGACTCCCTAGCCCTCCCAGAAGCTAAATCTGCTTCCGTAATACTTCACCCTGCCACCATCAATGTCTCTCCTTCAGGTTGGGGAATGGCCCGTGTCTATGAACATCTGTGCCTATGTCTTTTGTTGGAGCCAAGCTGTGTGGTAAGAGCACTGAGTCCAGCCTCCAAAGGGATACAGCTATATTGAAGAGAGAGTCACATTTTTAAACCATGGTCAGAATGTTGCTGTGTGTGTGTGCATGTGCAGTTGTAGGTGGTCAGGCATGGAGACAGGAAGTGGAGGCCACTGGGAAGCATGAGAAAACTACGGATTGAGTGTGATTCTTGTCTCAAGCAGCCCATAACTTCCCACTGAGCTTTGCAGAAGGAACCATAGCTTTTCCCACCCCTTTTAAACAAGACTCCAAGCAGAGCTCGTGAATTTAAATTTCATCTGTAACTGGAAATTTAAAAAGAAAGAAAACAACACAAAAACTTCAGACAGAAAATCTTCCACCTCCAAGAAGTTAAAAAAAAAAAAAGCAGTATGTTGGCTACTACATGTTGAAAGTATAAAATTTCTGATTCTGTATACCATTTTCCTTTGGATTTACATTTCCAGCTTTATGTTTTCCATCTTTTACTAAATCAGGCAGAGCCTAGATTTAGTTCTGTTAGTCTTCTCTCACTAGCCACTTACATCTTGGCAGGCCCTTCCTCCATTTAGTTGAATAACAATTATTGAGCAACCTAATTGCGGCAGGACAGGAATCAGCACTCTTTCTACCATATAGAAGGTGGTTTATCCTACAAATATTTATTGAGCACTGCCTGTTTGCATAGCACCATTGGGGGTGCTAGAGAATATACAAAGGAAGAGAACATACAAAAGTCCCTGAAAAGCTTAAGAGGGGAATGTCACTGGGGAGAAATATCAAGGTCACAACAGCCTTTTTCTACTATCAAAGAGTGTATTCCCCCCAACCAGCTGATTAGAGACCCAGACATGCAGCAAGTTAAGGAGATCCCTGGAATATTCCATGTGCATTGAAGTTTGAGATTCATTGATCTAGACAAAGGAAATTCCATGAGTCTGGGAGAAAGAGAGATTATCAGGTGCTTTGATAATACCAAAACAGTACGCAAGAGTCTACCTTTGAAGAATGTCTGGGTTTTAGCTGGGCATAGAAAGCTCAAGGAATAGTAATCTCCCACCTCCATTGAATTAAAAAAAAAATCTCTGCAAACTGCAGAAGACAGTAAAATTTTGCAAACACATTTTCTACAACAGCAAAAGCTTTGAGTCATGCAGAATGAGTCTGCAATTTCTTGTGGCTGAGAGTATCAGGATCCCCAGATGGCAACCTTCCTCATTTAGACAGCTTCAAGGTCAGAGACCTAGGTGTCCTGGATTGGACCAACCACACAAAATTCCTAGACTTGACCTTATCTGTCAGTCAAGTAGATCAACCAATGATAAACTATCTTACCACTTTGCCAAAATTATACAGCCAATTGGCAGGTCCTAGAAAACTGAGTCTTGGATTGGCATAATGGGAAAGATGATAAAGCAGCTAATTTCTCACAGTGCAGGCTAGCAGATAAATCACTGTGAGCTGACACTAGAGGTTATTGTTTCATGCTGAACCACTGTGGGTGGGTATCTCGATTATTCTTTTACCAACCATACTACATTCAGTTTAATTATTAAGATTTTGTTTTAAATCTGAATACTGAAGCAAATGAATAAACAACTCAAACACAGACTCTCTTTACTGTTATCTTCTGAGTTTACCTATGATCTATAATAACTGTGCTTCTATAATGAATTAATCAGAAGAGATGATTCTATATGACCATATAGTCCACAATGAAGAACCTGACCATTGCTTCAGAAATCTGATCAAAGGAAGGCAAACATCTTGGTGGAAGCTATCTACCATCACTAAGATTTTTCTTTCCTCTTGGCAACAGTAATGGTTTTTGTGCTGGCCCATTTGTGCCCTAAAAGCTTTGTGGTCATGGCTTATGTTTATGAGATGGCTGGTAGCAATATGTTCAATTTGGAGGTGGGATTCAGTTGAGTAGCAAAACCTAGCTGGCTGCCTCATATAAATTGGAATGTAGGACTTTCAATCTTCAGTTAATGCCACTGATGTAATGTTTCCTTAGTATTCAGATACCTATCAACACTCTCTACCACCGTAACATCTCTTCTCTTTTCTCTTATTTTCTCTTCTTCATACCAGTCTCAAGAAGTATTCCATGACCACTACTACAAAAGCACTTTAAACTGGTGTAAAGCTGTGGTTATATGCGAGAGGCAAGTGGGATGGGTACCCAACAAGAAGAGTCCTCTGTTTTCTGCCTTCTACTTCTCTCTGACCTTTCAGAAATATTGGTGGTATCTGGGAGCCACCAGCTAATAGGCACATATCATTTGAAATAATAAAACAAAGGCCTGTTGCCTGCTGTTAAGTTTTGAAGAGCCCCTCGGGTTTTCTCTGAGAAAACATGGCTTCTTAAAAGGGTCTAAAGGTTATTTGAATAACATCCACAAACTCTGGAGCCAGTGTGCTCAAGGCACTCTTCTGCACTCATTGCATGATCCTCAGATGTCACTTTACCTCTTCAATGCCTCAGTTTTCTCTCATCTCTACAATGGACTCAACATTTCATTCTACTCTTTGTGTTCTGAGCAACTACCATATGCCAGATCCCAATTCTGTAAATTAGGACCAGGCAAGTTTTTCTGTCGTCATTGACAAGAATGTGTTAGCTTTCTTTCACTCTGAAAAAAATACCTGAGATAATAAAATTAAAAGGTAGAAAGATATGCTATGGTTCACAGATTTAAGAGGTTCCAGTCTATAGTGGTCAGACCTACTATTCGGGAATCTGTGGGGAAGGGAGGGAGGGAGAACACATCTCATAGAAGTCAGGAGACAGACAGAAGCAAAGAGATTCTCTCCCTCTTAAAGACATAGCAACAAGGTCCTAAGTTCATTCCATTAAACCCCATCTCCTAAAGATTCCACCACTTCTCAATTCTGTTGGCGTACCTCTTCTTCATAAAACCTGTCCACAAAACTTAGTACGTGAGCTGGAAATGTAGCCCCTTGCCAGAGTGCCTGCCTACCATGCTCAAGGCCTTGATTTTGACCCAGAGCACTACTAAACAAACAAACAATGGTAAGTGATACTAAACTTATATAATACATTAATATTTCAGGAAAGGGCATCAGGGCACCTCCATTGCATCTGCCTATGACCATCACCAGAAGGGGCCTCAGTGGCTTCTAATACAAAGCCATACACAGTTATATATGGCTGTCCCTTAAGGAAGGTGGGAAGATACATCTCAGATGTCGCTACTATAGACAGGTTCTATTTTCTTTGGAGACACAGGAAGGGGTAGTCAAAGGTGCATGGTGAATGGTGAACAGACTGTGTTCATTGTCTGGTACTTCAAAAGCAATACAGAATTTCTTTCACTCTTATCTGCTTACTTTGAAAAAAAGACACAGTATTAAACCTGACATCTTATGGATGAGAAATCCTAATGGCACCAGGCACATGATCAGTCTTCCATAAATATTCTGAGTGGATGAAGAAGTATAATAATATAAATTAATGTCTAAATCATAAGGCCTCTCTTAGATGAGCAATAGAGAATTTTACTAAAATACTCATGGAAAACAAAAGGAAATGTTTCAAGGAATTGTCTTAGTAGAATATTTAAATCCTATAAAAGATTTTAAATCTCAGAAAGGGAGGAGGAAGGATCCTGGTCTCTGATCTGAAGGCCACATTTACTTGTTCAGGTCTTCATGTTTGTCCCTAATGAGTGCTATCAATTTTAGTGCTGTGCTTTTCAAAGATAATACCTCACATGCCCTCTGATTCAGTCAGTTAACACACACACAGAGAAAGAGAGAGAGAGAGAAATAGTGTTCTCAGCTTTGAAGCTATATACAGTTGGGAACATATAATTCCTTGCAGTGAAGAAATATACGTGGCTAGCTAGCAAGCATCTCTGTCCTCTTCCCACTGCTAACTTTAAGAGGTGTTCTTCTGAATGTCCTTACTCCTCCTCATTCATCTTCTTTTATGCATCTATCAGGCTAGGATTATGCCGTTCAGATTTTTATCTCCAGCCTAACTACTATTCAGATGTTAGATGCAGAGAGAATAACACCCCTTCCCTGAACTATAATAATCTGAAGTGTCTTGAGACCTTGGCAAATAGCGCTAGTATGCAAAATCACTCATGATTGAGTATCCGTGAGTTAGACTGAGAACACCATCACCAGCTGGATAAATCTAATTTGTAAACCTTTAAAATTATAAACTAATTTTGCTCTAAGCAGTGTTCTGCCATGACGTCTGCCTTGTAGTCAATGAGGGCTGAAACAAAGCAGTTTCAGAAAACAAAAATCCCAAAGGGCACTGAATGCATAGGAAAGGTTATTACATGAAATTATGTTGTCTCGGTTAACTGTTCACAGGTTTGTGTTGCTAAACAAACCAATATGGAATTCAGGAACTTAATCATGTATGTACTACTTCCAGGTATACAGGTAGGTTAGTACCATGCAGGGTCTACAGATATACTGGGGTAGCAATTTTCCATGAATATTGATTCCTGGGCTAGAAAGGCAGTGCTGCTGTCTAAGATAAGTGTTCGTGATGAAGGAAAAAGCTTCCTAGATCTCCCCTGTCTTCTTAAGTCTAAGAGGCACCCATCACTCTAGCACTTCCATCATACACTACTGACCTAATGAAAACCGATAATCAAAGTAGATCACCGCCATCTAGGCAGGAAAGATCACACCTTCCTCACATATGTATTGCAAAGCCCACACGTGTTAGCTCCTGGCCAGAGCTAACACTGGCCAGGAACTGTAGGTCTTCAGCTCTCAACCTTCTCTGTTTATTTATCTAGTTTTGTTTGTCACACTGGGAGTTGAACTAGGGTCGTCTCACACAGGATAGCATTCAACCACTGGGCTGTGGTCCTGTCCATCAGTTCCACTAAAAGACAAAGATACAGCATTGATGCTGGCATTTGGGCCATGTTTGCAAAACTAATAGCATCTTAGTAGGAAAATGCACAACATAAATTATTTTTTAAAAATTTATCTACATTCAACAAATCTTGTTGAATCGGTCATCTGGTGGGCTGTATTATTTTGTTTTCAGGATCCTTAGTATATACGGTATTGGCTTGGATCAGGGTTTTAAAAAGAGAACCTTAAGTATTTATGCAAATGATGTGGTCTATATTTAGAATTTTTCTTCTTTGCAGCAGGCATACTAAAGAAATCACTAGTACCTTGACAATAGCCAGCAGCTTACGACAGATGTATAATCTGTTTTGTTCTGCCTCATATGTACTCGGCATTAGTCACAGCCCCACTAAAGAGCATGGGCCCTGTTTAGATTTTCTGTGCTTTCTAAAGGATAATGTAGAGAAATGGAATGTGCCCAAAAGAAAATTGATTACTGAAATGACATAAACATTACCCAATTATGGTATCATTAGTAAATGTCCAGTATTGTTTAATTAATTAAAATGTGTTATGGTTAAAATGTAAATCAAACACTTTCCATATATTCTTCCATAGATCTTGCTGAGATCACCCTGTGGTTTTACAAATAAGAAAAATTGAAGTCAAAGAAAATCCCCATGTTGTTCAAGGTTATCTTTCAGCAACAGCCGGCTCTAAGCCTGGCCAGATTTCCTTGATTCCAGTATCAGAATATTCCAGAAAACCAACTTTCTTTTATAAATAAGGACATTGTGGTATTCAACCTTAAGACAGTAGTAATTTGGGATATTAAGTATTGAGGATGTTTTCCGTTATCCATGTTGCAGAAGTTGGGGTAAATGGAACAGACAGAAGACTTACTTTGACACCATGGGATGTTGCCTAACGGCTCCATTCAGGGAGACCTAGGAAGAGAAAGTACTGAAGCTCTTCCTTGAGTGATGCCCACTCTGTTTCCTGGATGCCATATGCCAAATTCAGTGTCATCCTTTTATTCCTATGCCTCTCTATCTTTCTGACTTGGGGCACTCTTGCCTTCCTCTGAAACAGTTCCCTGGTTTTCTCTGTTTCTAAATGTTGCTTTACTTGTATTCACAGTTGTTCTTTTATGTATTTTTCTAAGTAATGGTGCTGCTTCGAATATCTTCTTCCCACTCTGAATACTGTTCATAGGATCTATAATAATGGCTTCCCAATCTTTATCTCCAGCCCCAGACCCACAACGTCAAGCTCTTGATAGATAATATTGGCCCCAAGACACCTGCTTATCACATTCCTCTCTTCACTCTTGTCCTCAAGCCTTCTCTCCTGCAGTATCCCAAGCTAAGTATGCAGTAACAGTATCTACACAGTTATCTCAGCAGAAACTTACCACCACACCTCACATCTAAGCAGTACAGGCTTGGCTTATTCTCAATTATAGCCCTCTGTCTTAGATGCTGGCCACAGTCACATTTTTTAATTTCTCATTGGCCTCCTACTTCCCCTTGAGCCATGCTCCAGCCCTTACTATATCCTCCATCCCCAAACCCTTCTCCACATGAGTACATGTTTTCTGCCCAGAACACAAATATTTTAGACAGAGCTTACTAAAAGGTATCAATTGAGTTTTATGTAGTAATCCACTTTCTATCAGCCCTTGTATTCTAACCACGGAGCATTGTTAAGTCACTAAGCATTATTTATAAGGTGTTCTCTGTGGGTCTGGCCTTGGCAAGTCACTAGTAAACATTTCAATCATTCTTTTTATGGAGCTTAAAACCTAGTAAGGAGAGATACATAAGACAAGTCTGAATACATATTATGACAATTACTGTGAATTAGTATATTATATATTAAGTTGATGTAAAAACTGCTTTTGAGAAAAACAGTAGGGAAGGGCAAGGAATATATAGTGGGAAGTGCTATATATGGTTGTCATGGAAACACATTGAAGATGTCATTTAGAAAATGGAAGTGATGAATGAATGAGCTATGTGAATTAGGCATAGATACAGTATTATGGGCTGAGAGAAGAGCAAATGCAAAGACCCTGAAACAGGGTCTTCCTATAATGTCAAAAGACAAGAAAAGTAGACCTTTGTGGCTATAAAGTAAGGAAAGTAATAGTCATCAGTTTGTGTGGCTTTTGGCTACCAACAGTTGAAACAATACTTAGAAGTCAACTGGTTTTCAAAAGAAGCAAAGAAAAGAGAATCTAAATGATATTGTCACTATGTTTGTTGTCAAAATTCACTAAATACCATGTGCCCAAATCATGTTTCGGTGTGCATAAAATCACCCAAGTTTTAGTGTAGCTTACAACAACAGTCATTTGGTTTCTTTCTGTGGGCTTCTGTGGGTCAGCTGATAGTGGCTGGGCTCAGAGTCAGATCAATTCAGATGCTAAATTCAGTGTGCAAGGTTTGAAGAGTTACAATTCTCACACCATGGTCTAAGATATTCTAAAGTCCACAGCAAGTTATGTGCATAAGTATTTCTACAAAAGAATAAGAGGGGAGAATCAAGACTAGTCATACAATCTTTGCATGTTGTACTTCTGTGTTTCTTGGCTACATTGGTGCTTTTGGAGAGTTTTCACTGAGGTGAGAAGACCCACCCGAGTGTGAAACTACAGTGGCTAGAACTATCTTATGGGGTAGGGTCTCATGCTGAATAAAAAGAAAAAAGTAAACTGAGTTGACAACGCTCATCTCTGCTTCCTGACTGTACATGCAGTGTGATCAGCTGCCTCATGCACCTGTCATCGTACCTTCCCCATCATGACAGATTGAATCCTCAAACTGGGAACCAAAATGAACTCTTCCTTAAGTTGTTTTTGTTAGATATTTTGTTAGAGCAACGAGAACAAAGACCTTCTCTGTTATTGAAATAAATGGTATCTGACAAATGTTTACTATTAGCCCTATAATGACTATGGTGGTATTATTTAACCCACTATCATAATCAATAAGACACAGACATCTGTTATACTTTATAATTGCCTCATAACACACTGGACTGGGCAAATAATTCTACCTATGCTATCTCAAAAACCACCCCATCCACCTCCCAGTCCCCATCCAACACCATCTGCCTTAACCATTTCTATCTGGCCTGACTCCCATCCATAATTCTACAAATACTTGCTTATTCTTCATCTGAATAGCTCCTTTCCATGCCACTCTCAGAGTCTTTCCTTCTGACCCTCATGGTTTCTTTTCCACGATAAACCACTGTGGCTTCCTCCTCTTTCCTCTCTTCCCATTGTTTGAAATTATATCATGTTCCTGTTCTATTTGCTTCCTCCAAATCCTCCCATATACCCCTCCTTGCTCTCCTTCAACTTTATGGCTTCATTGTTCATTTAAAATTATTACATTCATACACACAGAGTCCAGAGGCTCCTGAGTTGGAATTTAACTGAAAGCCTCCTTCCTAGGGACTAGCTTTCAAAGTAACAGAAGGCACCACGCAAGCTTCCAAAAAAGAAAAATAACCAATAGTTCTATCCAGATATGATGCCTGTGAACTACAACAATGACCAGCATAGTGCAATAACCTTATGGGTGCAGTAGTGGCACCCATACCTTGTGTAACCAACTGCTCTCTAATTGAATTAAAGACACACTCAACAAGACTAAAAACCTAGCCAGCTCCCAGATTAGCAAAGTCATGGAGCTTGGAAGAGAAACTCCAATACCATTTCATTATACCAGCATAATCCCTAACTGCATTCTAGGTAGTTGTCCTTGTACTCACAGGTAAATATAGTCTTCACCCCTCAACAAGGGAACTTTACAGATAGTATAATCTTCATCCTTCCACATATAAACTTTTTTTTGCAATAGATAGAGATTATTACAGAAAAACAAAACCAATAAAATTGCATAGTTGTCCAAGATGGTCTTTTTCAGAGGAGGAAAGGAGTTGAAAGCAGATTGGGAAGAAAATGCTTTATGTCGGTGTTAATAAAGTGAACTATGTAAGTTTCTAGCAGTGGAGGGCCATGTGAGAAAGTCTTAACTAAAAATGAAACCAACATGAAGATAGTAGAGCAGAAACTAGAAAGATAGTAACAGAAACACAGGATCCCTTTGATGTCACATTGATCTTAGATCTAGCCATACTTGAAGCCAGAACTACCCCTTAAATGTTGTCCTTTCAGCTCCTGGATATTGCTTAATGTTAATCAGTTTGACCTGAGTTTCTGCTAGTCATCATTTTAGACAGGCTGACTAATGCCTCGGGTGTTCTCTCCATTAGCACAATGCTAAGCATGTTGATACCTGTCTGTCTCCCCTTTCCAACCTGACAATAACTCTTAAAATTCCCAGTCATCATATATTTACTCAGAAAACTTCTATAAAGAATTCACCATATAAAACATGGACTTCAACAGATCAATGACTTTTTTAAAGTTATTTTTTAAAAAATGTGTCAAGGATACAAAATGAAATACTACTAAACTACACAAAGCATGAACTAATTGTGACAGTAAGATGAACCTAAAAGACATTGTGTGAAGTGAGATAAGCCATGCACCGAAAGACCCATGGCATAACTCATATGTAGTAAGAACAAATAATATAATACAAATCAATGGGAGAATGGTATTAAGCACAGTCTTGGGAAGGAAGAACAGGGGAGAAATAAAGTCTGGTTAATTGAGCTAATGTTATATTTCTATGATCAATAGCACAAGAGAATGATTACAGTTAATGGGGCATTTTATACTTCAAAATACCTAGAGAAAGTTTTGAATGTTCTCACTGCAAAAGCATGAGTTAAGCCTACATGAATAAAATCATCACCTTGTAACCCATAAATATATAAATTATGATAAACTAATTGTGTTATTCCAAATAACACTAGTAAGAAAGTAAAGACTCCTTGGTTTGCCTGTGGTATATATGCAAGATTAGAGTCTCACAACAGTGTGATGCAGCCATGATCATTCAGGCCTTTACAGCCATTGAAGCAGGACATTCTCCCCAAGCATGGTTGGATACCATAAAAAGCTAAAATGATACGCTCAGGATGCGAGGCTAAGCACTGCACTCAGGGTCAGCCGCTTTGGACCCAGAGAAGAGCATGTCTGATTGCATGCGGGTTGATGCCCCAGGTCCCGCCTCTGAGAAAAAGGTATCGGACGGTCTGATGCTCTTTGGATGGATGACACCTAAATGAACATCTGTACAAAGTCCCAATTTATTTCTAATATCAGAGATCAGACCTCTACTCTTGCCTGATGCGTCTAAAACAAAAAGGGGGAACTGTAGAGAGCTGCGGAATGCTATGCCTTAAAGATGGAGCTGGTTTCCGCCTTCCACCTTCCCGATGGTGAGTGCTCTCTGTCACGAACAACTCCACATTTGGCTAAGGCCTAGGATCTGGCTCGCTTCCATGTAGGTGGACCTATCTCCATTGCCCCCGTGGCACGCCTGGGTTGGCTACCCAGAGGCTATTTAAGCTGTGGGCTGGCTTTCCCCGGGGTCCAAGGATTGTTCAATGTTCCTGAATAAACTGCATTGAAAAAAAAAAAAAAAAAGAAAAAGAAACTCAGTTGGCTGATGCTCCCTTTGGAGGTAAATTAAGTACCGTTGGTTTTAGTGATATACGCTTCCAACATGGATAGGAATGTTTTCAGACTGTCCCAGGTAGTGTGCATGTGCTTTTATAAGCTGGGTCCCTACCAACCCGACTTGGGAAGTGTTGAATGGCTCTCTGGTGGCAGGAAGCTCACTCAGGCAGGAGTCACAGTTTTGTGTTACCCGCAGGACTGGGGTTAATTACTGTGTCCATCTCCTATGTGAGACCAGGAGGTAGGGAGCTATTTGCTCTGTGTGGAAAATCTAGTCTTCTCTGTTCTTGCCCTCAGCCTGTGATCATCAGCATCTTCATTGTCTTCATCTAGCACTTTGGTGGTGCTTCCCCTCAGTCCCCGACACTCATGGAATTCTCCCGGGAGCCTCCTGTAGAGAGCCTCCTGTAAATTTAGCATTTTTATTATTTTTTAAACCATGTGTGCATTGCATGTGGGTATGTACACGCATGTGCAGGTGTTAGTGGAGGTCAGATGCATTGGATCCCTCTGAGCTGGAGGACAGAAAGCTTAGCCCCCTGCCATGGTGCTAGGAACCTAACTCTGGTCCTCTGCAAGAGCAGTGTACAGCCTTTATTGCTGAACCGCCTCCCCAGCCTCCTTTTAAATTGTATTAAAGTAATTAATTTTTATTTGCAAAAAAAAAAAAGAAAAAAAAAAGAAAGTAACGACTTTGCCATTAAAAAGTTCAGAGTAGAAAAAAAGTAACAGGACAGGAGGCTACCACAGGGGGCCTCTGAAAGACTCTACCTAGCAGTGTATCAAAGCAGATACTAAGACTCATAAACAAACCCTCAGCAGAGTGCAGGGAATCATATGAAAGAAGGGGAGTTAATATGACCTGGAGAGGATAGGAGCTCCACAAGGACCAAATATATTTGGGCACAGGGGAGACTGTTTATCCAACCAAGAACCATGTATGGATATAACCTAGAACCTTTGCTCAGATGTATCCCGTGATACATCCCGTGATAGCTCAGTAACCAAGTGGGTTACCCTAGTAAAGGGAACAGGGACTATTTCTGACATGAACTCATTAGCAGGCTCTTTGACCTCCCCACCCCCCAAGGGAGGAGCAGCCCTGTTAGGCCACAGAGAAGGACTTTGCAGCCAGTCCTGAAGATACCTGACAAAACTGGGTCAGATGAAAGAGAAGGAGGTTCTCCCCAATCCGTGGACTTGGAAAGGGGGACGAGATGAGGGATAGAGGGTGAGATTGGGAGAGAATGAGGGAGCGGGATACAGCTGGAATACAGAGTTAATAAAATGTAACTAATGTATCTACTCTGAAAAAAGTTCAGAGTAGATATATATTCAAGTTAGTACGTAAGTCAACCATTTTGTTTTTTCCAACATTTTAGCTAAAAAGAAAGTGAGATCACAATTTCAAAATACTTGTAGCTTTTACCCATGTCATTTTGCAGCATGCTGATAGGTTAGCTTAGAATCAGAAATTGGCTTCTAAATTTCTTTGTGCTTTTAATGTGGTTCTCATCTCTTCACCTTAGGAAAAATACTTAAACTCTCTAAGCCTTGTTTTTCTTACCTGTAAATTAAGAGTGGGAGCAAAAGGGTGGTTTAGCAATGTCTCATCCTGAAAGTTTTGCACATTTACTCATCTATAATAATCTCTTATCATTTTTAAAAACAAATTCTTATTATTCCCTGTAGAATCTTCTATAACATCTTCAATCCCTCATCTCAATGATGTGTTTCTCAGAATTTAAGGAAAGCACCAAACATGGTGGTGCTTATCGTTAATTCTAGCACTTGGGACACAGGAACAGGTAGATCTCTTTGATTTGAGACCAGCCTCCTCTATGTAGTGAGTGCCAAGACAGCCAGACATACATAGTAAGACCTGTATTACAAAAGAAAGAAAGTAATGGAAGGAAGGAAGGAAGGAAGGAAGGAAGGAAGGAAGGAAGGAAGGGAGGAAGGGAGGGATAGAGGGAGGGAGGAATGAAGAAAGGCAGGAAGGAAGGGAGGGAGGAAAGAAGGAAGGAAGGAAGGAAGGAAGGAAGGAAGGAAGGAAGGAAGGAAGGAAGGGAGGGAGGGAGGGAGGGATACAGGGAGGGAGGGAGGAAGGAAGGAAGGAAGGAAATGAGGAAAGAAGGAAAGAAGGAAGTTTTCCTGATTGAATTCCTAATCCATAATCCATTCTACATATCCAAACTGATCTTTCTTAAGTAAATATAAATCAAGTCAGATGGCAAAGGCACAACCCATTAAGGCCCAACAGCATCCTATCAACTTTGGAGTAAAATCTACCACTGACATAAACTCACTTCCTTCCTCTCTGGCCCCTGGCTCCAGCCACACTGTCCTCTTGCTCCTCCTGAACCTGCCAATCTTGTTTTTGCTCAGAGATTTGGTCTGGCAACATCCTCTTCCAGAACTCTCTCCCTGAAATCTTGGCACAGTTTCCTCCCTCATGCTACCAATGTCATCCATTCAAAGAAATTTCTTGATGCAAAGCTTCCAAGATGAAATTACATCCAGCTCTCACTCTTAACCCGGACTTGATTTGTTTTCTTCATAGCTCTTATTGTTCTTTTAAATTATATCATGTTATGATGATATTGTTATATAATTATCATTTAATATAATTTAATGTAAATTACATTAGCATAGAGAGTAGCAAATAGCAGACGTTCAGTTGGCCCTGTGGAATAAATGAGTAATTCTATTTCCCAAGAGAAATAGTTATAATATTCCATTTAGTTATAATATTCCATTTTAAGCACAGTTTTATCTAATGTATAGGCAGTTTTTTTATACAATTATAAGCAAGTTTAGGTTCTGACAAAAAGACATCACCCCTGTGAACTCTAACAAACAAATTCTACCTAGAAGAATTATGAGACTACTGATAACAGCACCACTTTAATATCAAAAATTTTTCAGCTAGCAGGGGAGGAGGACCTCCACTACCAGTGGACTTGGGGAGGGGCATGGGAGGAGAAGAGGGAGGGAGGGTGGACATGAGAGGGGAAGAGGGAGGGGGTTACAGCTGGGATACAAAGTGAATAAACTGTAATTAATACAAAAATAAATAAATTTTTAAAAAACTTTTCAAAGATGTCCATTTCTGGTTCTACCCATTTACATGAAATTACATGATGTCTTCATTTTTAATAGTTGAGTATTATTCCATTGTATAAATGTACATTTCTTCATCCATTCTTTGGATGAAGGACATCTAGGTTTTTTCAAGTCTCTGGCTATTATGAATAAAACTTCTGTGAACACAGTTGAGCAAGTGGCCTTGCTGTATGGTGGAGCATCTCTGGGGTATATGCCCAGGAGCGGGAGAGGTGGATTTTGAGGTAGTACTATTCCCAATTTTCTGAGAAAGTGCCAGGTTGATTTCCAAAGTGGTTGTACAAGTTTACATTCCCACCAGCAGTGGAGGAGGGTTTCCTCTTGCTCCATATCCTCACCAGCATGTGCTGTCACTTGAGTTTTTGATCTTAGCCATTCTGACCAGTCTAAGATGGAATCACAGAGTTGTTTTGATTTGCATTTCCCTGATGACTAAGAATGCTGAGCATTTCTCTAAGTGTTTTTCAGGCAGTAGAGGTTCCTCTGTTGAGAATTCTTGGTTTAATTCTGTACCCCATTTTAACTGGATTATTTGGTTTGTTGGTGTTTAATTTCTTGAGTTCTTTATATAATTTGTATTTTAGCCCTCTATCAGATATAGAGTTGATGAAGATCTTTTCCCATTCTATAGGCTGCCATTTTGTCTTAGTAACAGTATTCTTTATTTGCAAACACTCTTTAGTTTCATGAAGTCCCATTTAGTAATTGTTGATCTTAGAGACTGAGCTGTTGATATTTCTGTTCAGGAAGTTGTTTCCTGTGCCAGTGAGTTCAAGGCTATTCCTCACTTTCTCCTCTATTAGATTTAGTGTATCTGGTTTTATGTTGAGGTCTCTGATCCACTAGGACTTGAGTTTTGTGCAGGGTGATAAATATGGATCTGTTTGATGAATGGAACTAAAAAAGTTCACTCTGAGTGAAGTAACCCAGATCCAGAAAGACAAGAATGGTATGTACTCACTTCTAAGTAGATATTGGCCATAAAGGACAGGATAACCATACTACAGTCCACAGACTCAAGGAAGCTAAGGAAGGCCCAAGGGCATATGTTTGAATTTCACTCAGAAGAGGAAATAAAGTAGACATCTGAAGTAGATAATGGAAGGGAACGCAGTGGGAGAGGGAGTAGGGAGATTAACAAGGTGTGGTAAGGGAGTGGGGAGAGAAAACAGAAACAGGGGGTCATCTCTGGGACAGGGGAGGCTCCCAGGAGTCTATGGGATGACCCTAGATGAGACTTCTAGCAGTAGAGGTTAAGGAGCCTGAAGAGGCCACCTCTTATAGCCAGGTAGAACTTCCAGTGGAGAGAGGGGGATATAAACCCACCCATAAAACCTTCCACCCAAAATTTGTTTTGACTACAAGAAATGGAGGAATAAAGATGGGGCAAAGACTGAGGGACTGGCAAAACAACTTGAGAGCCACCCCATGGGAGAGCCAGCCCCTATCACTATTAATGATACTCTGCTATGCTTGCAGACAGGAGCATAGCATAATTATCTCCTGAGAGGCTTCATCCAGCAGCTGATGGAAACTGATACAGAGACCCACAGCCAAAAAATAGGCAGAGCTTAGAAAGTTCTGTAAAAAAGTGAGAGGCAGAATAAAAGCAAAAGGAATAAAGGACACCACAAGACCTACAGAGTCAACCTGCCTGGACCCATGGAGCTCACAGGCAGCAAACCACCAAATAAGGAGCATGCACAGGCTGGACCTAAATCCCCATACATAGCAGATGTGGAGCATGGTCAACATTTGGGTCTGCTAACAATGGGAGTAGGGGCTATCTCTGACTTTGTTGCCTATCTCTGGATCCCTTTTCCCTGACTGGGCTGCCTTACCAGGCTCCAGTGGGAGAGGATGCTTTTATTCCTGCTGCAACTTGATGTGCCAGGGTGGGTTGGCACCCTCTGGGGGCTGCTATTCCCTGAGAAGAAGGAAAGAGAGGGATAAGGGGGACATAAGGATGAGACTGAGAAGAGAGGAGGGAGGGGCTGTGATCAGGTCTTAAAGAGATTAAATAAATAAATGAAAAAAATGATGTTTTTTTATTAAAATGATCCCTGTATAGTTTGAGTGTACTCCCTGTGTGTTCATTTACTGAGACCTTAACTCCTCAGTATATACATATGAGAATGTGGAGTCTAATGGAATGCATTTAGGCTGTAGGGCAGAGCCCTCATGGCTGGATTAAATCTTTTTTCCCCTGAAATAAGACATGTGGCCTCCTTTCTAACTTGTCACTTCTCTCTTTTGTCAAGTTACATCATGACATGAACAACACGAGAGTGTCTGCAGATTGACCAACTGATTTTGTACTTTGCAGCATACAGAACCTATTAAAAAATGAATTACTCAACTCAAGCTATAGCCACAGAAACAAACTAAAATCACTTCTAATTCTATCAACAAGAGAGTGGAGAAATTATATTGTAATTTATGCAATGGGTTTTGATATTAAAAACTGAGAATGTGTGATCGATAAATGCCAATATTGATACTGCTGACAGCAAATTAGGCAATAAAATGTTGACCACCTAATAAGTAATTCTCTACATAAAATTTAATAACAAGTAAATCCATAGTGTGAGGATGCAGGGCTGCTAGAGGTGGTTCAGAGGTTAAAAGCACCAGCTGCCCTTCCAGAGGACACGAGTTCGATTCCCAACCACCACACAGCGGCTCACAACCATCTATAGTAAGACCTGGCGACCTCTGCTGGCATGCAGGTGTACATGCAGTCAACACTGTATACACAATAAACAAATAAATCTTTTTTAATTTAATTTAATTTTTTATTATTATTAGTTATATTTTATAAACTGTATCCCAGCTATATCCCACTCACTCTTTCCCTCCCAATCCCACCCTCCCTTCCTCCCTCATCTCCTCCCCTGCCCCTTTCTAAGTCCACTGATTGGGAGGACCTCATCCCCTTTCATCTGTCCCTGTTTTATCAGGTATCTTCAGGACTGGCTGCAAAGTCCACCTCTGTGGCCTAGCAGGACTGCTCCTCCCTTGGAGGGTGGGGAGGTCAAAGAGCCTGCAATTGAGTTCCTGTCAGAAATAGAACCTGTTCCCCTTACTATGGGAAACCAATTGGTTACTGAGCTACTATGGGCTACATCCCAGCAGAGGTTCTAGGTTATATCCATACATGGTCCCTGGTGGAGTCTCAGAAAAGACCCCTGTGCTCAGATATATTTGGTCCTTGTGGGGCTCCTATCCTTTCTACATCATAATAACTCCTCTTTTTTCATATGATTCCCTGCACTCTGCCAAAGGTTTGGTTATGAATCTTAGTATTTGCTTTGATACACTGCTAGGTAGAGTCTTTCAGATGCCTGTCATACATCCAAAGCACATGCCATTTGTCTTTCTAAGTGAGGATTGATCATCTTACCCCGTGTCTGCTTTCTTGTTTATCTTCTTTAGGTATATAGATTTCATTATGTTTGTCATATCTTATAGGTCTATATAAGCGAGTTTATAGCATGTGTGTCTTTCTCCTTCTGGGATACTTCACTCAGAATGATCTTTTCTAGATCCCACCATTTGCCTGAAAATTTCATGGTTTCCTCATTTTTGATTGCTGAGTAGTATTCCATTGTGTAAAAATACCACAATTTCTGTATTCATTCCTCTGTTGATGGACATCTGGGTTGTTTCCAGGTTCTGGCTATTACAAATAAATCTGCTACAAACATGGTTGAGCAAAGGTCCTTGTTGTATACTTGAGCAAATTTTGGGTACATACCTAGCAGTGGTATAGCTGGGTCTTGAGGAAGCACTATCCCCAATCTCAAGCTGTACTACAGAGCAATAGTAATAAAAACCACATGGCATTGGCATAGAAACACAAAGGAGGATTAATGGAACTGAATAGAAGACCCAGAAATAAACCCACACACTTTATGGACACCTGATCTTTGACAAAGATGCCAAAACCATACGATGGAAAAAAGATAGCATCTTCAACAAATGGTGCTGGTCTAACTGGATATCAACATGCAGAAAAATGAAAATAGAACCATATTTATCACCCTGCACAAAACTAAAGTCCAAGTGGATCAAAGACCTCAACATAAAACCAGATACTCTAAATCGGTTAGAAGAAAAGTGGGGAACAGCCTAGAACTCATTGGCACAGGAGACAACTTCCTGAACAGAACACCAACAGCACAGGCTCTAAGAGCAACAATCAATAAATGGGACCTCATGAAACTGAAAAGCTTCTGTAAAGCAAAGGACACTGTCATCAAAACAAAACGACTGCCTACAGATTGGGAAAGAATCTTCACCAACCCTTTATCTGACAGAGGGCTAATAGCCAGTATATATAAAGAACTAAAGAAGCTGAAAAGCAACAAACCAAGTAATCCAATTAAAAAATGAGGAACAGAGCTAAACAGAGAATTCTCTGTAGAGGAATATAGAATGGCAGAGAAACACTTAAAGAAATGTTCAACGTCATTAGCCATTAGGGAAATACAAATCAAAACGATCCTGAGATTTCACCTTACCCCCATCAGAATGGGCAAGATCAAAAACTCAAGTGACAATACATGCTAGAGAGGCTGTGGAGAAAGGGGAACCCTCCTCCACTGCTGGTGGGAATGTAAACTTGTACAACCACTCTGGAAATCAATCTGGCACTTTCTTAGACAACCAGGAATAGTGCTTCCTCAAGATCCAGCCTCAAGATCCATACCACTCCTAGGCATATATCCAAAAGATGCTCAAGTACACAAATAGGACATTTGCTCAACCATGTTTGTAGCAGCTTTAGTTGTAATAGCCAGAAGCTAGAAACAGCCCAGATGCCCCTCAACTGAGGAATGAATGCAGAAATTGTGATACATCTACACAATGGAATATTACTCCGCAATGAAAATAAGGAAATCATGAAATTTGCAGGTAAATGGTGGGACCTGTAAAGGATCATCCTGAGTGAGCTGTCCCAGAAACAGAAGGACACACACGGTATATACTCACTCATATAGACATGTAATATAGGATAAACCTACTAAAATCTGTCCATCTAAAGAAACTAATCAAGAGAGAGGACTCTGACTAAAATGCTCAATCCCAGTCCTGAAAGGCAAAGAAGAAGGACATCAGAAGAAGAAGAAAACAGGAAACAAGCTAGAAACCTACCACAGAGGGCCTCTGAAAGGCTCTGCCCTGCAGACTATCAAAGCAGATGCTGAGACTTATAGCCAACTGTTGGGCAGTATGCATGGAATCTTATGCAAGAAGTGGGAAACAGTAAGATCTAGAGAGGACAGGAACTCCACAAGGAGAGCAACAGAACCAGAAATTTGAACACAGGGGTCTTCCCAGAGACTCATACTCCAACCAAGTACCATGCATGGAGATAACCTAGAACCCCTGCACAGATGTTGCCCATGGCAGTTTAGTGTCCAAGTGGATTACATAGTAATGGGAAGAGGGACTGCCTCTGACATAATCAGATTGGCCTGCTCTTTGATCACCTCCCCCTGAAGGGGGAGCAGCCTTACCAGGCCACAGAAGATGACAATGCAGCCACTCCTGATGAGATCTGATAGACTAAGATCAGAAGGAAGGAGAGGAGGACCTCCCCTATCAGGGGACTTGAGGAGGGGCATGCATGAAGAAGAGGGAGGGAGGCTGGGATTGGGAGGGGAGGAGGGAGGGGCTTATAGGGGGATATAAAGTGAATAAAGTGTAATTAATAGAAAAGAAAAAAGCTTCATAGTGTGAGGATGCAGGATAGTAGTTATTCTTGATGGGCTAGAAGGAGATACAAAAGGGGTATCTAGGGAATTGAAGATGAACTATTTCTGTATTTAGGTCCCAGGTACATAGATATGTTAACTTTATCAAAATTAATTCAATTACTTAATTTATAATATATCCATATTTGTATATATGTTAATATCTCAAATAGAAGTTTATGAAAAGAATGCTTCTTGTGCTTAAGGAATTTTAAGCCAAGAAAATTAAGGAAAACCTTTTATAACTCCTAGGTTTATCTGCCAACTTTCAAATACATCAGAAGCATGTGTTGAAAAGAAGTTTAATTTTCAGCTGAACTTCATAAAGAAATAACACATTTGCTTCTGAAGATATCAATCATCTCAAGTTCATCAAGAGAGATTAGCTTGATTTTCACAATCTTAAACTACTTTTTAAACCCTCATATTCTCAACTTCTGATCATTCACCTAAATATGCATCTGTATCTATATATTTCCTTATGTAAACATATAGATATGTTCATTTATGTGTATATGTGTGTATGCGATGGAGAAACCTCCTAATGAATAGATATCTTTTTATCTCTTGTAGCTAAATTGATAAGAAAGGTCTGTAACTTGAGTTTAGCTCAGCAGTCTGAAAGCATAAAAAAAGAATAAGTTGGTGAGTAGTTACTAAACCAATATTCAGAAAAAGATGGACAACTAGAACTGAATCATTGTTTGGTGCCTCTTAGTCTGTGTAAAGGATATATCAGAGAGGCTGAAGGGGAACCCAAATGACAGAAGTTGGAATCAGAGGCCCAACTTTAATGCACAGCCTAGATTTTAATTGTCTGAGTTTTACAGATGCATAAATGCCTAAATTGGATTAAAGTGACTACAATTGCTAATGTCTGAAACACATGACAGAAAAAAAAAATATTTTTTTCTGAATATTTTATCCTAGGCTAAAATCACTTTCACAAATGTTTTTGAAACATAATACTTTTATGAGAAGAAATAGGTAAGAATAAGAAAATGTAAAACACTATTAAAATAATAGCAAATACTTTAGTTAAAAAAGAATCATTGGTTCTCTTTATACATTTAAAACAGACATTTACATGGTTTTCTACAATAAAACAGAAAAAAATAATGTCAGATGTGAAAGAATTATAAAGATGTTTTAAAGAAAATGATATTTTAAAACTGAGAAATACATTGGCAAAATAAAAATTAATACATTATTGTAATAGTACAATAGAGTTAAAGAGGGAATTTGTGAACTGGAAGACCATTGAGAGGAAAACCCACTTCAATCAAACATGAAGTGATAAAATGGTCAGCCACAATAGTTTCCCAAAGAAACGTCACACTTCATAGAAAATTCCTCTTCATGCCCTCTTTCCGTTCACCGACTCTCTCTCTCCAGCATCACCAGAATACTGAACTACATGCTGCAATTTGGCAATCTTTTCGCCTCAATCTCATATACTTCTTAGCAATTTTAATTTGATTTGACAATGAAAAGCTTTAGAAATGACAAATTTGAACGCAGGTGGCTACAGGCATCATTCCAACTACAGAATAATTTTATTTGATTGTTGCATTTTTTTTTCTATGTGATCACAAATACCGACAGCCTGGGGAAATACTGTCTAGTTAATCAGTCTGCAACTATTCCTTGATGTCTAATTCCCAACTCATTATGCCTTTATTTTCTGCTGGAAGTAGAAATACACTGCACTTCAAACTTTTGAATGAATTCTTAGAATAAAAAAAATTATACCTCTCCCCATTTACCTAGGAAAGGTCAAGAGAGTCTCTACAGGACAAATTTATGTAGAAGGACAGGGATGTTTGCATGGCCTTCTCCCCATCCTTTAGAGTTTCCAAAGTATAAGAGTAGACTGATACATTTGTTTATTCCAGAGGGTAAGAGAGAATGAGGAGAAAGAAAGGGAAGGGGGGGGGAGTCCTTCATGTCTGGATCTCAGTAGTACTAAGAAAAGATATAGTGTGTGCACAATGCCCCAATCCTCCAATAATTAGAAAGCATTATGTAGAACTGCAAACTGTTTTCTCAATCCACTGTCACAGATTTACTTCCCAAATATTATATTTAGAAAATAATATCTCTAAATATGAGCCAAGTTGGTGATTTAAAGAAAAGAAAGTGTACGTTAAAATACCAACAACACACAAGACTAGCACACAGCTTCCGAGTATGAACTACCAGTGTTGCCTGCAAGTGCTGACCCTTCATCAAGTTTCAGGAGGTCAGCTGGAACCCAGACAAATCTGGCCTGAGAAAGTATGGATCTAGTCCCTGAAGAGTCAGCTAGTTTGGATCTTATGACTCTGTGCTATCTCAATTGGTCACCATCACATGGTCTATATAATATCATTTGTTAATTCTGAGCCTTGGTGATTTTCCTATGATGGGTCACACACGGCTGTTCTATTCCTAAAGATGATTTCAGTTGTAAAATGCCACCCCATACCTGCAGCATTCAGTTTTCTTAACTTACATAGTAGCTATGCATAGATGTGAAGTATTTGCTCTATAATTACTTTTAAAGTTGAACAGAGATGATTTATACAGCCTTCTAAATGTAAGGTTTGACAGTAAGTTGGAAGAAAAAAGCCTATCAAAGGAAGCCAGTCTAGTACCATTCCTGAATTCATAAATGTAAGTGTGAAAATTGAATATCAGAGGCAAAAAGCCAAGAGCAGATTGAAGCTTGTAAAACTCCAAAAGCAATAAATCATTTCAGTGATAAGATAGAATCGAAGACTGTAGAGTGAATAGGAACTTGCCGAGTAAGTAGGGTTGTTATAGATCAATAAAAATCCTCACAATGGTCCTTGGAGGAAACTGAAATCCAAGGATTGTTATTTAATAGCTAAATTTCCTCTTAGCCAAATGTGTCCATGGACATGCATTTTGTAACATAGGAAGCACATTTTTTGGTTCACAACGTGGAGCAACTTAACATTCTCCAAATAACTTGGATGTAAAAGTTTCCTTTAAAGTATTTATCTCTTTTGCTAAACATCACATTGAGCCACAACAATATAAAGATGATTCTGGTATGTCTGTTTTCATGGAAATTTCAGACTTAGGACATCATTCTGTAACTTAGTCCAGGCCCAGTTTCTACTGAAAGCTCTGACTTCTTTAAGAAGATTCTTCCTCCCCATCTTCACTAGCCTTCTGATGCTCTAAGAAAGCTCCCATCTCATGGTCTTTGTATTTTCCAAACATTCTCTCTGCTTATCTTTAGCTGACCATCTTTCTTATGACTCAGGTCTCAACTCAAACATCAGAAACGTTGTTCTAGAAATAAAATTCTACAGTTTCTAGACAAGAGCTAACTCATTTTTTCAAAAGAATATTTCCCCATTATCCAAACACTTTGTGTTTGAAAGCATCTTTCAATTTCTATTTGCCTCTAGTCTCCCTTACCCCACTATGAAGGAAGGTCCATGAGAAGAGATGTTTAGATGAATCATCTGTGCTCACATACAGTGCCCACATCAGTCTCTGGCATGCTGCAGTTCATTGAGTATATTTATATTGTGTTATTATTTATTTATAAATAAATGGCATACTAAAATCATTTCAAAATAACTGTTAAGGTTTTGTTTATATGCTCCCAAGTATTAGCAAAGACACAAAATCTTCAGGGAGTTGGAAAGTAAAGAAAGCAGACATGAATCCCAATTGCTGCTCAGAATAGGGAATATGCACAGATGTTGTTATTAGTGAGACCAGAAAAGATGCACAGGATTCTCCAAGTAGAGAATGAAAGAAGACACTCCAAAACTGTCTAGTGAACACTGTAGGAAAAAGCACAAAGGTAAGAGATGCATAAAAAGTTACTAGAACCTTGATGAATTGGAGTATAATCCATGCAGTGTAGGAGGTTGGGGAGTAGACCTTATCCTGGAGGAAGCAGTGATTAGAAAATAAAACGGCCAAGGCCATTTTCTAAAACTGCCAGTCTGATTGCAGTGTAAGGAATGGACCTGTATGAGTGAGGGGCAAAGAGCACATGGAAATTGTGACTGAAATCAATTGTGTAGAGCTATAAAATGGCTGCTTGATTCTAGCCTGCTTGGAATCCATGAGACACAGTATGTTTAGCATGACATGGTGATTTTTCACCCCTGGATCTCAGGTATTCTTTGTTTGTTAGAGGTTTGCTCAACCATTTAGATTTGGCAGGTATAGTATGAGAACTTCACTCCCTCTTTGAGAACCTCCTTGAGAATGTCCTGCTCTGTGATTTTCACTGACACCTCCTTCCCCCGAATTACCCATTCTTGCCCCTTATAAGCTGTAACCTGAAGAACAATAAATGGAGGCTTGATCAGAATTTTGTCGTCTCCATTCTTCGAGTCTCTTGTCCCATCCCATTCTCACCCTCTCTCTTAGGTCTCATTAGATTGACCTGAGGGCCAGCTGAGCATTATACTGGGAAGAAGGAACAACTCATATCTTTTAGTAAGGCTCTAGATAAAATAATTTAAAATTAAAATATAAACAATGATATACAGAGCAGATGAAGTATACACACTGAATATGAATAACTAATAGAGAATGAGGCAAGAGAATTGCAATAATTTGAGGCAAGCTTAACCTAGCAATGGAAATATTTGTTTTTTAAAGGCGAATCTTAACAAGTCATAATCAGTTGCATCTTTTTTGCTTTGGAGGAAATTTTTTAGAGGCAGGAGGAAGACAATATTTATTTATAATGTAGGAAATGTTTGGACTATACCATATAAAATATAAGATAAAAATAGAAAATACTAATATAAAATAAAGATATTAAATAGAAAATATAGGTGTTTGTGAGCTGACATAAGGAAGTGAAAGAAAATTAGGAAAGTACTCGCCATCCTTAGGTGTGTCCTGTGTGTTTCATGCCTCTGATTCAGGAACTGTCTTTCTGTGGGATGTTCTAAGATCCTCCCACACCCCTATGGGTGAACAGGTAACTTGGGTCATCTTTGATATCCTGATGATATATAATTGCCAAAAACTCTTGAAATTTGAAATGTCAGAGTCAATCCATCTGCCTTGAGTTATAACAATACTATTATAGTGAAAGTAGAAACAGCTCCAAATTAGAGAATAAATTTTAGTGTTGAAACTGAAGAAAGCAGAATTAAGATGATACACTAAGCAACAAGAAAACCAGATGCAAGCAGGGCCACAATGGTCATCTTCTGTCAAGCTTAATTAAGGAGAAGACTAGGTCAAGCAGGGGCATTGGTGAGAGAAGACAGCAAACCGTGGAGTCAGATGGCTTGGTCCTTCTAGAAGCTATGCACATCCATTTGAGGAGGACGTTGAGTTGCAAGAATTGGCTTCCATTCAGCAGAAAGAAGTTGGAGGAGCCAGGAGGCAGAAAGATGTTTGCCATCTGGAGAAATTGCATGAAGGAGAATTGGAAGTCATACAGATCAGGGGTGGGAAAGGAGAAAAAGGAAAGCAGCTATCTGGCAAGGAGTCTTTGGATGGGGTTAGATTCCCCCTTTTAATTCTAGGATACAACTTGCACAGTCTTCACAGGAAGGAAAGTAAGCAAGAGAGAGAAATACTTTCAATTCCAAGTCTTAGTAAATCTATCTTTGCTCTTGAAATGACATTTAGGAAAGCTGCTTTTTAGTGTGTAAAAGTGCCTCATATCTTTAAAAAAAAAACAACCTAAAATTTCTAAAATCTTTAACAGTAATTCTACAAAGTACAATGAATTTATAATATTCTTTAGAGGTTAATATATATATATGGTTGATTTCTCAAGATTCAGAATTTTGTATTGGGAAAATCAAAATATGTAGGAAGTCCCTGAAGCACTGTTGAGCCAAGAAGGAAAAGCCAAAGTGAGTCAGGGATTTTTGGATAAGTTAGTGAAATCAGATTCTCTTCCACCATTTATTAGGCTTGTGATTCGTGGGCAAGTCCAAATACTCTGCAAACATCAACTGGAAATTGCACCCACATGAAAGCTCTTATGGTGACTGAAATTTAAAATAATTATTTTTATAAATGGCCTAACTTGGTGCTTACTATATTTTGAAAGCTGAGTGATTATTATGTATTTATTGTATTACCATCATTCCAGGTGCTTAGTTTAGAGAAATTCCAGAATTATTTGTTGACAGAGTTGATTAGGGCTGGCTTTTCTCTTAGCACTTTGTTGTAGGGATACCATTTAAAGATTCAGCTATAAATGACGGACAGAGTCTGTGTCCATATGGGATTTGGAGAATTTAGGTAATAAATGTTGCTGTTATTGACAATGACCTGGCAGATAGGAGCACTGGGTTCTTGTGTCAAGTCTATAATAAATTCACTGTGAAGTTACACAGACCACATGTCTTTTCATAATTCTTCTCTCTTCCTCAGGAAAGATGGTAGAATAACAAAATCTCTGTGATTCACATGAATTTTATCATATCACCATTCTGTCCCTACTATTTCAAATGTGGCACCTGTGAGCTGTAAGTGATGAAATCCCCCATTGCTTGTATTAGAATTCACTGTGAGTGCTGATTGTGCCAAGTATGTGAGGACACGCTCTTCCACAGGCTGGGTTGCCCTCCTCAGGCTGCTTCCTCAGAACAGCCATTTTGCTCTTCCTTTGGCTGGCTGCGTCTCCAGTAATTTTCTGCAGCAGTTCTCTCTTTACCCCAGCTATCAAGAGAAAAATGAATTCACCCAGCAGTCCCAGCATCCCTTTGGATGTTTCAAGGAAAGCCGTGCCAGGCATTTCCCTGTTAATTATCAGCAGCCTGGCTGCTATGGCCCCCTGCTGTGCCAGTTTGATGAAACTCTTTACACTGCTTATTGGGCTCAGCTAAATAAATATTCCCAGCATCAGTGTTGTCAAAGATACAGTCTGAATTCCTTTTCCTGGAGCAACTGTGGGTATCTTAGTTTTTCAATATCAATTTTACTGCCTGTCCGACCCCACACCTTCTAACACACTACAACTAAATGTTCTCTGCCCCCTGAACATTTGGCTGACATCAGGGCTGAAACCATAGCATACATTTGGCTCCACTGTTTAAGGTTGACAACAGCAGTGCTACTGGATTTAAGAGCTCTAGAATTACTTCCTATACTTGTGCTATCAGAATTCAGATTTCCTAGCAATGTACCACTTCACCCTTCCTACCCAAAAGTAAGTTTTGAAAGACTTATGTCATCTAGCTGCTGTAACTGGGTCAAAGATGGAAACATGTGTAGAGGAATTTTAATCCAAAAACATGGCTGCCATGGCAAGGGATCACATACAAAAACCTAGGTTTGTGTGACCCGGCTGGAATACCCCCTCAGTACACACCTTTAATCCCTAACAATGCCATCTAATTGAGGGACAAAGTTATGAACAGGAGAAAGATTTGACAGAATGAGTCAGAGATAGGATATGACCAATGAGACACACACACACACACACAGAGAGGCTACTTAAGAGCAGTGCAGAGAGACAGACAGTACAGTGCAGAGGAGGAAAGTATGGTACTTTACAGGAATACAGAAGAGTTCATGGAGACAGTACAGTAGTTTGGGAGTACATATAGTTCAGTGCAGTCCAGTTGAATACAAGTGAATTTGTACAGTTCAGTTCATGAAGTTCAGAAGCAGTTTTTCAAAACAGAGCAATTGAATAAAAATTGGAAAGGAACCAGTTTGAGTTGGTAGGCTTGGAGAGGAGTTTTAAGCCAGAACAGCTGAACTGAACCAGCTAGTCACAGTTCAGAAAGTACTGGAAAGGGTGATCTTATTCAGCACTAAGTCTTGGAGGCTGAAAACATTCTAGCAGAAGACTAGAAGCTAAAGTTGTCTGGACTTGCAGAATATTAGGTTGTATGGAGATTAGAGGCTTCCAGTCATAGGCGTAGGGATGGTTAGATAAACACACTCTGGGCTAAGCTCAAGTCATGTGTTCATAAAGCTTGGGTAAGGCTCTCATCTCATCCCCTCGCCTGAGGAAATAAAATCAACATTTACATCAAAAAGACCTCTCTACAAGCCAATTATGACCCAAAAGAATTAATTCCCATACTTCTTTAAGAAATTTGAAAAGCAATTCTTTTTCTTTGTGATTGAATATTGAGCCATGAAAAATACAGCCCTAAAAGCAATTATTAGCTATTTTCAGGTACGAAGATAAAAACTAAAAAAAAAAAAAGAATGGAATCGAACACAGTAAGTAGGGAAAGGGATCTGAGAAGAGAAACTCAGGTCCAGCCAAAGCACATGAAAGTCTAACTCAAGCTGTTTCAAGAAGCCATGCCAATTTTTGGACCTTCAGGTCTTAAGTCAGTATGCCTCCATTATGATTTAAGTTTGCATTAGGGATTCTCTTTCATTGACATTTAGGCAGCTTTCTGTGCCCATTTGTAGCAGGTGCAGGAGAGTCGTGCCTACATTCTTTCAGATCTTAGCATTGCACTGTTCTCCTCCCAGAATTCCAAGGATCACTCCAGAAAGGATAGAGAAGCTGGTTGCTATCTAGTGTGCGAGGCACTTCTCAACCACTGAATAAGTTAGTAAATGAACACCTTATATTTCTGTTCCCTTGGGATAAAGCTAAATGTACTTTTTTTTTTTTTTTTTGTGGGCTGTTAAAGGTTCCCAGTAAGATTGAGCCAAAGTGGTTTGATCTTAATTGTCTGCCTTCCTGTCTGTCTCAGTTCCTCCATTTTTCTATTGATTTGTTGGCATCACCTTGTAACTAAGTTACTGCTGCAAATGTTCCTTGACTTTTATGAAGGGTTATATCTTCATAAAAGCAACACCAGTAGTGGAAGCTAATGTAAGTCAAAGCAATCAAATTCCTAGATCAGCAAAACATCATGGTAATCTGAAGAATATCTTATCTGCATCTATACAGAATTTTAAGAAAGGGAATATCTACTCATGATTTTGTACATGCCCTTCTGCCATGTTTTGTTTGCATGCCATTCATTGTTCATACCCAATGAACTAATACATACACAGAACTTATTGAGGAAGGTTCCATAAGACTCAGAAAGTTACAAGTTGAAACATTACATCCAAAAAGAGGCTCTTAAGACATAGAAAGTTTTAGGGAATCCTTCAAACTTACAAGATTCACAAAGTCTCTCCTTCACCATGATTATTTAAGCAGTAAAAACTGCTCAAGAGGAGACTTTCCAACCTGTTGATCTGCCTACAAGTTATGAAAAAAAAAAAAAAAAAAAACCAACCAACAAACAAAAAAAAAAAACTTCAAGGTAGCATTTTTCCCAAGTCATCATCCAAACTGAAGCCATGTATACACAACTGCACTCACCCCAGTGCGCATTTTTTTTTTAAGGATTGGTCTCAGGGGTGGAAAAATGACTCAGTGGTTAAGAGCACTGTCTGCACTTTTCTGTAATGCAGTTGCCTTTGACTTATCCATGTTCCTCTAAGTAACCCTTCACCCACACTCTTGTAAGTAATAAAATAAACCCAATGATTTGTCAAGTTAGACTTTGGTAGAACTATTTTTTCAGCCTGCCATCCATGCTGTCTCTCTGAGAAGAGCAGATGGTTTTTTGTTTGTTTGTTTGTTTTTGTTTGTTTTGTTTTTGTTTTCACTTCTTCTGAAGAAAAGTCACACAACAAGGAAAAAAACAAGACAGAAATCCCACCAAAATTCCTTTTGGTGCTAACAGTTCATGGTTGGGAAGGTTTTAGGAGAGAAAAAAAAATTAAAGAAAAAGAAAAGGCATGAGCAAGCCAGTGTGTAAAGAATGCTGATTATCAATCCTCAAACTTCCACAGTGACAATAAGCTATACAGGTTCTTCCATTTAAAGAATATTAGTGACAACAAGATTGTTAATTTGTTGGTCTAGAAAGATGAACAGCACAGACAGGTTTAATCTTTGAATTTGTTTTCTTTCCTATGATGCCTCCCTCCTAATCTCAGTCTCTCTCTCCCTCTCTTCATCTCTCTCTCTGTCTCTCCATCTCCTTCTCTGTGTGTGTCTCTGTCTGTCTATCTTCTGTCTCTGTCTCTCTCTCTCCTGCACACATACACACACCACTAGGTATGAGACTCTCTGCTGGAAACATCCACCTCAAGCTACATAGCAAGTGAAAAGTTCCTTTCTAAATAATGAACTCCCCCACTGAGTTCCCTACTGGGATCTTGTCTAAGGGTTATGTAAAATAAGCCTAAAATACTGGCTCATTTTCTGTGTGTATGTGTGTGTGCATGTAGGTATGTGTGGGTGTGAGTGCATACACGGAGAGGCCAGGGGTGCATTACATCATTCTCCAGTTTATTCCCTTGAGATGTCTATCCCTGAAATGCAGGCTAAGCTTATGACTATATAAGCAAACTCCACTGACTCTCCTGTCTCTGTCTCTCACAGTGCTGAAGATACAAGCATGGGCAGCAATTTTCAGCCTCAGGGTCCCAGAGACTCAAAATCAGGCCCTCATGTTGTCCTAGCAGGTGCTCTTAACCATTAACCCATCTCTCCAGTTCCTATTTGGACATCTTAAGCAAACTGTTCACTTTAATATTAAAAATGAAAGGTCCATGTCTTTACTGCAATTCTTTCTGTTTTACAGTCCCCAAGTTCTTTCCCTAGAGCAGATATGACCAACAGGCAATTCTGTTCTACTCCTGTTAGATAGTACAATTGTGGAATAGCATCTAGAAATAATGGGTGTATCTCCTCATCTCAGTAGTAAGAGTAGAGAAGGCACAAAACTCTTATACAGAGAAATAGGACAGGACTTTAATAGTATCTGATATAATTCATTCTGTCACAGGTAAGAAATAAGCACAGATCGATGAATGTTTTGCTTAAGACTTCATTCCTAACAAAGTTAGAACTTGACATCATGCTAATTAAGTTCACTAAGCAGATGGGCTCCACAAATCCCGGACACAAACACTACCCATTATATTGCCACTTCATACTACTTTCATTGATACTGGCTTGATTTTTTATTTTTGGCTATTTTATTTTAAACATACTTTCAGCCCATACATGATGGATATAGATGTTTCTTCTTAGAAAACTTAAGGTTAGAGAAATCGGGAAGGGGGAATCCAAGATGGCAGTGCAGAGAGGACACTGTGTCTGATGAGCAGGACAGCAATGACTACACAATGACCAACAGACAGAACTGTGGGCCCTAAAACACCAGCAATTTTGTTTCCCGGGTGTGAGGAAACTCCACAGTGTGTGAAGCAATCGGGTCCATTTTCAGGTCACTCAGATAAACCCCAGAAGCATTCCCAGGTCCCAGCAAGCATTCAGTCGCCAGACACATGCCTGCACGCTCTGATCACCATCCCAGACCCACAGTGAAGGAAGCAATCAGGGTTGACCAACCTCAAGTCACCCAGACAATCCCTGGAAAAGATCCCAGGCTCTAGCAGGCAATCAACCACCAGCCCAGAGACACATGCCTATGTGCCTGACTCACCATTCCAGACAGAACTATGGACACCAAAACATCAGAGACTGAGTTTCTCTGTCGGGAGGTCCCACCTTAGGACACCCAGTTAATCCCTGGAAAAGTTCCTAAGTTCTTGAAGACTCTGGACTCTAGCTTCTTGCCATACACCTGAGTTCTACACTCACCTGCCACTGAATATCTCTTGGGTACTGGGACACAGAGATCCAACCTCAGACCTACAGAAGCCTGAGATCCACGGGATCAGCCCCCAAACACTGCTCCAAGGCACAATCTGTCTCCCTAGCTAAACTGACCAAACCTCAGTTCTTCAAGAGGGCTACACCCAGCAAACACAGTGTACGAGCATCAGCAGCTCACTAAATTCAGAGCAAAACACCCAGTGGCAGGGCAGCTGCCTCCAGGACTTCTGGCAAGAGGAGAGACCCCCTGACTACAAACGACCCCAGGTACCCCACAAGACCATATACCTGAGGTGAGCTGTGCCAATTCCCTGAGAAGAATCAGCCATTCAATGGCCTTACCCACAAAGCTTGAGGAGGCCTCCTTCAGGAGCAACCATCTTCCTGCCAATGGGATTCTCCACCCATCCTAACAGGATTCCAGCAGGCCTAGAAACTAACAGCCAATACCTGAGACAGCCAGATGGGTAGAGGTAGAGGCCAGCATAAAAGCACAACTAATAAACGCCAAAGCAATATGGAATCATCAGAGCCCAGTTACCCAGGTGCAAGTAGCCCTGGATATGCTAACATAAGTGAAATTCAAGAAGATGACCTTACATCTGTGCTTACAAAGAGGATAATGGAGAAAACAAATAAAATGTATAAAGAAATAGAGGAAGATATCATATTATGGCTATCTACAAAGAAATACAGGAAGATGTAGCCAAAACAGTTTGCGGCCTTTAGAGAGGAAATAATTAAATCACTGAAAGAAATAGAGGAAAGTTCAAACAAACAGGTGAAGGAATTGAAGGAAAAGCAGGAAAATTCAGTCAGACATGTGAAGGAAATCAACAAAATGGTTCAAGATCTTAAGATAGAATTGGAAAATTTAAAGAAAACACAAACAGAGGAAATCATGGAAAAGGAGAACTTAGGGAAGAAAACAGGAATTACAGAGTAAGCAGACTACAAGAGGTGGAAGAAAGAATCTCAGGTGTTGAAGATACAGTGGAATAAATTGATGTATCTGTCAAAGAAAATATTAACTGTAAAAAAATTCCTGACACAAACCATCCAAGAAATCCAACACAACATGAAAAGACAAAACCTAAGAATAATAGGAATGGAGGAAAAAGAAGATTCCCCTCTCCAAGGCCCAGACAATATTTTCAGCAAAATTATGGAAGAAAATTTCCCCAACTTAAAGGAGAGGCCTATAAACATACAAGAGGCCTACACCCAATAGATTATACCAAAAAAGAAAACCCTCCTGCCACATAATAATCAAAACAGTATAAGTATACAGAACAAAGAAAGGATACTAAAAGCTGCAACAGAAAATAGCCAAGTAACACATAATGGCAAACCCATCAAAATCACACCTGACTTCTCAACGGAGACTATGAAAGCCAGAAGGGCCTGGACGAATATCATGCAAACCCTAAGAGAATACAGATGTCAGCCCAGGCTACTATAACCAGCAAAACTATCAATCATCATAGACGGAGAAAACAAGATATTCAACAACAAAAACAAATTTAAACAATGCCTATCCACAAATCCAGGCCCACAGAAGATGAAAAATACAACCCATGTAAGCTAACTACTTGGAAACACAGGAACAACACAGAAAATAAAGGAAAACACAGGAAATAAATAACCTCACTAGTTATTTATTTTTACTTTTAGTTTTTACTTTTAGCAAAACTAAAAGTAGCCAAGCGCACAAACACTACTACAATCAACACCAAAATCAAAGAATCTAACAGCCACTGGTCATCAATCTCTCTCAACATCAATGGACTCAACTCTCCGATAAAAAGACACAGACTAACAGAATTGATACGTAAACAAGACCCAACAATCTGTAGCATACATGAAATACACCTAAGTCACAAAGATAGACATTACCAGAGAGTAAAGGGCTGGAAGACAGTTTTCCAAGCAAATGGACCCAAGAAGCAAGCAAAAGTAGCCATTCTAATATCTAATAAAATTGACTTTCAACCAAAATTAATCAAAAGAGATGGGGAAGGTCACTTCATACTCATCACAGGAAAATTCCACTAAGAAGACATTACAATTCTGAATATCTATGTCCCAAAAAAGAGCGCACCCACATTTGTAAAAGAAACGTTAATAAAACTGAAACCACACATAGCTCCCCACACATTAATAGTGGGAGACTTCAACGCCCCACTCCTAACAAAAAATAAAACGTAAATTAAATAAAGAAACAACACTAACAAATGTCATGAATCAAATGGACCTAACAGAAATCTACAGAACTTTTCACCCAAACACAAAAGAATTTACCTTCTTCTCAGCAACTCATGGAGCCTTCTCCAAAATAGACCATATAGTTGGTCACAAAGCAAGCCTCAACAGATACAAGAAGATTGAAATAATCCCTTGTATCCTATTAGACCACCATGAACTTAAAGCTGGACCTCAACAACAACAGAAATAGCAAAAAGCCTACACACATATGGAAACTAAACAACTCTATACTCAATGACAGCTGGGTCAGGAAAAAAATAAAGAAATTAAAGACTTCCTAGAATTCAATGAAAATGAAGGCAAAATATAACAAAACCTTTGGGACACAATGAAAGCAATGCTAAGAGGAAAAATCATAGCACTAAGTGCCTTCATATAGAAAATTGAAGCCTTTCATACAAGCAACCTTATGGCTCACCTGAAAACCCTAGGAAAAAAAAAAGCAGACACACCCAAGAGGAGTAGGCAGCTGGAAATAAACAAACACAGGGCTGAAATCAATAAACTAGAAACAAAGAGAACTATTCAAAGAATCAATGAAACCAAGAGCTGGTTCTTTGAGAAAATCAGGAAGATAGACAAACCCTTAGCCAAATAAACTAAAAGGCAAAGAAACACTATCCAGGGAGGGAGGGAGGGACTGGGAGGGAATGAGGGATCAGGACAAGGCTGGGATACAGAGTTAATAAAATGTAACTGATAAAAAAAAATAATAAAAAGATTTAAAATACAAAAAAAAAAGAAAAAGAAACACTATCCAAATCAACAAAAAATGAAAAGAGGGACATGACAACAGACAATGAGGAAATCCAAACAACCATTAGGTCTTACTTCAAAAGCCTATAAGCCACAAAATTTGAAAATATAAAGGAAATGGACAATTTTCTTGATCGATTCCACTTACCAAAGTTGAATCAAGACCAGATAAATAAATTAAATAAATATATTCCCTAAGGAAGTAGCCTCAATCATCAAAAGACTCCCATCCAAAAAAAAAAAAAGTAGCCTCAATCATCAAAAGACTCTCATCCAAAAAAAAAAAAAAAAAAAAAAAAAAAGCCCAAGGCCAGATAGTTTCAGCACAGAATTCTACCAGAACTTCAAAGAAGAGCTAACACCAATATTCTTAAAAATATTCCACAAAATAAAAACAGAAGGAACATCACCAAACTCATTCTATTAAGCCACAGTCACCTTGATACCTAAACCTCACAAAGACTCAACAAAGAAAGAATTTCAGGCTAATCTCCCTTATAAACACTGATGCAAAAATACTCAATAAAATATTCACAAACCGAATCCAAGAACACATCAAAGATATCCACTATGACCAAGTAAGCTTCCTCCCAGGAATGCGGGGTGGTTCAGTATACGGAAATCCAAAAATGTAATCCACGATATAAACAAACTGAAAGAAAAAAATCATCTCCTTAGGTGCTGAAAACACATTTGATAAAGTCCAGCACTCGTTCATGTTTAAGGTCTTGGAGAGATCAGGGATACCAGGCACTTACCTAACCATAGTAAAGACAAAAACAGCAAGCCTACAGCCAACATCAAACTGAGCGGAGAGAAACCAATCTCACTGAAATCAGGGACAAGGCAAGGCTGGCCACTCTCCATATCTCTTCAACATAGTTCTTGAAGTCCTTGCTAAAACAATAAGACAATTAAAGGAGGTAAAGGTGATTCAAATCAGAAAGAAAGAAGTCAAAGTATCACTGTTTGAGTATGATATGATAGTATAGATGAGTAACCCCAAAAATTCTACCCGGGAACTCCTACAGCTGATAAAAACCTTCAGCCACATGGCTAGATACAAAATTAACTCAAAAAAAAAAAAAAATCAATAGCCCTCAAAGACAAACTGGCTGAGAAAGAAATTAGGGAAACAACACCCTTCACAATAGCTACAAAAAACATAAAGAATCTTGGTATAATTCTAACCAAGCAAGTCAAAGACTTTTAGGAAAAAAACTTCAAGTCTCTGAAGAAAGAAATAGAAGATATCAGAAGATGGAAAGATATCCCATGCTCATGGGTTGGCAGGATTAACATAATAAAAAATGACCATCTTACCAAAAGCAATCTACAGATGCAATGCAATTCCCATCAAATTACCAACACAATTCTTTACAGAACTTGAAAGAAAAATTCTCAACTTCGTATGGAATAACAAGAAACCCAGAATAGCAAAAACAGTCCTCTACAATAAAAGATCTTCTGGAGGTATCTCCATCCCTGATCTCAAGTTGTACTATAGAGCAACAGTAATAAAAACTGCATGGCACTGGCATAGGAACAGAATGGTGGATCAATGGAATCAAACAGAAGATCCTAAACTACACACATATGGACACCTGACTTTTGATAAAGATGCCAAACCATACAATGGAAAAAAGACAACATCTTCAACAAATGGTGATGATCTAACTGGAAGTCCACATGTAGAAAAATACAAATAGATCCATATTTATCACCCTGAACAAAACTAAAATCCAATTGGATCAAAGACCTCAATATAAAACCAAACACATTAAATCTGCTGGAAGAAAAAGTGGGAAGGGCCTCGAACTTATTGGTACAGGAGACAACAACAGGTGTTCTGTTCCTAAACAGAACACCAACAGATCAGGCTCTAAGATCTATAATTAATAAATGGGACCTCGTGAAACTTAAAAGCTTCTGTAAAGCAAAGGACAGTGTCAACAAAGCAAATCAACAGCCTATAGACTGGGAGAATACCTTCACCAACCCTAAATCCAATAAAGGGCTAATATCCAGACTATATAAAGACATCAAGAAATCTGACACTAACAAAACCAAATAATCCAACTAAAAAGTGAGGTACAGAGCTAACCAGAGAATTCTCAACAATATCAAATGGAATATCAAATGGAATATCAAATGGCAGAGAAACACTTAAAGAAATGCTCAACATCCTTAGTCATCAGGGAAATGCAAATCAAAACGACTCTGAGATTTCACCTTACACCCATTCGAATGGCTAAGATCAAAAACTCAAGTGACAACACATGCTGGAGAGGATGTGGAGAAAGGGGAACCCTCCTCCTTTGCTGGTGGGAGTGAAAACTTGTACAACCACTTTGGAAATCAATCTGGCGCTTTCTCAGAAAATTGGGAATAACATTACTTCAAGATCCAGCTATACCACTCCTAGGCATATACCCAAAATATTCCCCACCATTCAGTAAGGACATTTGCTCAACGATGTTCATAGCAGCTTTATTTGTAATAGCCAGAATATGGAAACAACCTAGATGTCCCTCAACTGAGGAACGGATACAGAAATTGTGGTACATCAACACAATGGAATACTACTCAGCTATTAAAAACAAGGAAATTATGAAATTTGCAGGCAAATGGATGAAACTAGAAGAGATCATCATGAGTGAGACAACCTAGAAACAGAAAGAGAGGCATGGTATATACTCACTTATAAGTGGATATCAGCCGTATAATATAGGATAGCCATCGATAGACCTAAAGAAGGCCCTAGTGAAGACACTTAAATCTCATTTAGAATGGCAAATAGGATAGATGGACACCGCAAGTGGTGGAAGAGAGGAAACTAGATGGAAACTTACATTGAGGGTCTTCTGAAATGATTCACCCAACAGGGGATCAAAGCATATGCTAAGACTCAGGGACAATCTTTGAGCAAGGCACAGGGAATCTTAGGGAAGAAGAAAGGGGTGGAAATAAAGGTTACATGGAAGGTACAGGAGCCCACAAGGAGACCAAGGAAACTAAAAGATCTGTGCCCAGGGGCTCCTGCAGAGACTGATGCACCAATGGAGAACCATGCATGGAGAGGACCCCCTTTTCAGATGTGGCTGATTGGCAGCTCAGTCTCCATTTGGATCTCTGAATGAGGGGAGCAGGAGTTGCCTCTATTATGAACTCAGCTGACTGCTCTTTGATCACTTGCTCCTGATGATACAGCCTTGCCAGGCCACAGAAGAAGAGGACCCTAGCAGTCCTGATGAAGCTTAACAAGCTATGCGCAGATAGCAATAGTGGAGAACTCCCCCTTTCAGTAGACTAGGGGAAGGGGATGGGGGAAGAGGGTGGAATAGTGAGAATGGAGGGAGTTGAGGGAGGGGATTCAATCGGGATATATAATGAACAGATTGTGAAGAAAAAAGTAATATTAAAATAATATAAAAAGAGAGAGAGAAAAAAACAAAACTAAGGTTCTATTACTGGCCTTGCCTAGATAGTTAAACTGGGAAGAAATCTTTCCAGATAATGAATTTCATCACTTACATACTGAAAAAACATTCATGCCTTCTCTTTCCCTCTCAGGCTGAAAAGTCAAATTATAGTGCAGTCCATTTGGTTTGATGCGTATCTATAATCTCAGGCTTCTGGGCCTTAGCCTGGGTTCTGGTGTAACCAGGAAATTGCCAGAAGCCATATGGACTCCCCGGGCTACCTCCTGAATGAGGTTGGATGGTCCTCACTTAGGAACTGATTCTCTCCAAAAGATGGAACAGATGGCACTTCAGATATGAATATGCATGATGTAGCTCCTGAAGTTGTTAAATAACTATGTATTTTAAGTGGATTCATGAAAATTAAGATTTTCATAAGTGAAATAAAAACTAAGCAAAGGAAAACACAAGGCTCTTCTGGAAGCTGTACATCATTGCTTGTTTGTTGACACTGGCCTCTACGACATGCTCCAACCTCCAGAGAAACCACTAGAAAGTAATGGGAAGACATAAGTGAAATCTGCAACAAAAGCTGTGCTGTGAGATCCTGGAGAGTCCGTGAGACAGAATTAGTAACCAGAAGAACAAGAGTAAAAGAGAGATTGCTTGAGTTTGCCCTCTTGCACACCCAGCACTTGTTCCTTGGTGTTTTCACGTTTTTCCTGGCCCTTTACCACTAATTCCACCCTGGTGATCCTACCACCAATTCCAAATACTTTTTATTTCAATCTTGGATGCCCCAAAACAAGGCGGGCAAGGAATAAGAATAATGCAAGCCCTTTAACAAATAAGAGTTAATTAAGCAGATGGATTCCACAAATCCTGAACACAAATACTACCCATCACAGGCTCTAAGTTCCCTGTCCAGTAATTCTGTCTTATATGTTCAGTAATGCCCAGTATGCAGAAACCTTTCATACTCAAAATCATACTTGATTTGATTTTTATTGCAACCTGGTGAATTTTTAAACCCATTTATAGATGGAAAGGAAATGAAGAGTCAAAGAGGTTAAGTGACCACTCATAGAAACACAGGTGATGAAACAGGTCACGGTGACTTTAACCCTCGTTCTTTTGATTCTTTCCAGTAACGAATCTGACCTCGCTTTTCCTAGTGAGCCACCAGCCAAAGGGCTCTGCCCTGGGGAAAAATTTCACCTTGTTCTAGAACAGCCTAACCCACATATGGTCTGATTTCAGGGAGTCACCACACTAGCTTATAGAACAAGGCAATAACCCCATATTCTGGAAACATTAAAAAGGCGGCAGTGGGTTCCTATTTATAATTCATTTGTGCTAGCTCTTAATCTCTCCCAATATTCATCATCTTTTGTACTGTATTACACTTGAGAAGAACTACTGTATTCTCTTTCATTCAGACAGCTGTGGAACTGAAATCTGCTTCATTGAATGAATTCTTAGCCTGTGGATATAATGGATGAAATGGAGTTGCATGACTTTGCCCTTCTGATGCTATAAGCTATTACTTCTGGGCTGTTATGTTAAAAAGCAATAGCTGACTGATACTATCACTACTTTTTTTTTCATCTTCTTGCCTATCATTCAATGTCCTTTGTTGGGATTACTATTTCTTTACAGGCCCTGATCTGCCTCCTAAGTTACAGATTATCAGGGTGTTCAATGTCAGAATCAGTATCATCAGAGAATTATGAAAATCTAAAATTAGGAGATAAAAATCTAGGAAAGGCAGTGGCAACCAGAAAATCTTACAGTGTTCACTGTAAGATGCAGAATGAACATTAAAGGTGTGACTAAAATTACTGAACATTCAACAGTATTTTATGTTGCCCAATTAGAGAAAACACAGTTACTAGAAATCTTCACGTGCTTCTTTGCCTAGTGGCCTGATGCTGGATGTGCTACAAATAACAAGATGTCCATCCCCTAGATGATTGGTAATGAAGACAGATAATGCAGAAGCTGCCACCTGTTAGATGACATCCAGCAGGTATTGGATATTATGGGTGACGAAAGGTTTGGACTCAGTGTTGGGCATGGTTGCCATTTCAACTTTGCTGACTGCACCAAATTTCCAATGCCCCAGGAAACCCAGTTATTTTGCCTCCCAAGAAATTTGTAATAAACTTTAACCAATCAAGAATTATGTGACTTTTTGGCTGTTTCACTGGTTCTTGAAGCAACTCCCAAGCTAGGGTTGGAGGAGAATGTCCAGATACCTGCCCACTTATAAGAAGGGCTTATTCTCTGGAAACCTTCCTGGAGGATATGGAAGAATATTATGTCTACACATGCCTAGTAAGCACTGAGTGAAGAAATAAGAGAACAAGTAAGTGAACAGCCCCTGCTCTACTCACTTTCCATCTTTCTATTCAGTTGGATCAAAACCATCTTCTGCTTCCCCCAACCTGTCTTTGCTCCAGACCTACGGTTCAAACATCACCAGTCTCCCAATGCATTCTCTGATCTCATTTCCTCTTTAATCTCTGGCACAGCTCATTTTACACCTAACTCCTGATGCCTATAGATCTTCCTTTTTTTTTTTTTTTTCAGTCCGAGCACAGCTACAGAAAGGTGGGCTTTGGTTCTCAGTGTTTTACAAACACACACAGCAGTAGGCTGGTTGCTGGAGTAACCACCCAGTGCTGACACATACAAAGCACCTCATTCTGCACTAATTCATCTGCCCCTCAGACTGGTGGTCTTGGGAAGCAAAAGGGTAATAGGACTCTTAATTGTTCAAATGAGGACTCAGAGTAAAAAGAAGCAACACCTGCTGATGTATAAAGCAGCCAAGACTTAAACCCAGTTTTGCTGTTATTTCTTCACATCGTGCTATTTTTAAAAACACTAGTGTTGCTGCAACTCTTGGGCATTCTTCGTAAGAATCAACTATAGGAAAAAAAATTGCTAAGAAAAGGAACTAGTTGGTATGGTGAACTGACAGGAAATGACTGCCTACAAGGCTCTTCTTGCCCAGATGAGTGGCAGTCACATTGCAACATGCCAGAATAGACCTATCATTCTGTGGTCAACTGGAAGGATCTACTCTTCCTACAGTAGCTTAGTGGATTGAGCAAGCTACAGTAGGAAGTCCATAAGGCTTATAAATGTTGGCCTCCAGCCAAGCCTTGAAAAGTGGAGAAAGAAAATATATAAAGAGACAACACTGGTTATATTGTGGGCATACCAACAACCATTTGAACTAACTATTTAAAATATTTACATTCCAAGAGATGGGGCATTTGAGCTTACAGAGAGATTGGGAAATCCTAAACTCTACATCTTATTTAATGTCCACCTTGATCAGTGGTCATGGTCTAATCTGACTTCATTTCAAGGTCTTTTCTAGCCAACCAGTTAGCCTGTGAGACAACACAGATGTTCTGGGAAAGGACCATTAACATATAAAGTTGAGCAAGCTCATGGCCTAGCCTTGTCTTGTTCTTTGCTCACATATGTTTTTTAACACTCATGATGTGCTAGCCATGGGCACTAGAACAATTCACAGGATAAAGCCCTTGGTCGCAGCTCCTGCTTTAGAGGACATGTATTCCTCACAAACCAATAATGCGTAATATAGTGAATGCGAAAGGAAGACAAGCAGCACAGCTGTCATGGACGTGGCCTAGTTTAGACAGGGCGGTCTGTGAAGCATCTCGCGGCTAACGTCACCTGTGGAAAGACCAGCATACCTGAAGAACCAGAGGCAGAGGTAGAGGGAGGGCAGATATAAGACCAAAGGATGAGAAATGACAGGTGGCCATCATGGGAGGGTCTTCTCAGCTTAGCAGCTTTGGAAAGGAAGATATCTGAAGCAAAAGTTAAGGTCTAGTTTAACATCCAGTATGACCTTGATGATGTATAAAGAACAGACAGCCTTGCTCTTTCCAGGAAGGCAGCTGGTTCGGCCTAGAGAAGCAGGCAGGTTCCCACTGCCTCTCTCTGAGGCAGGACTGAGAGCCGAGTACTTTCCTCAACGTGTCACTGACCATCTAGCTTGAAGCAAAAGCACATCGAGGCCCCGTGAGGTTTCCACTCAGGAGGGGGAAGGGCCCCTTTAGCTCAGTCCTAGCAGAAGCATCTATGGTTCCCGGAGGTGGGAGATAATCATCCTTGCATGACACACGCCCCTTGGACTGATCCGACCCTAGCTGCTGCTGACTTCAAAAGACGATTGGCAAAGCCAGGGAGGTGGAAGAAAGCAGTAGAATGGTTATTCTGAGGATACTCAAAGCCTCCAGACCCCATTTCCTTTATCTGAGTAATACCGATATTTTTAGAGCTATAAATTATGAGTGCATTTCTACACTCCTGCAGAACTCAAGCTGGGACTCTGGGCAGGAGCCTGTGTTTAAGGCCAGAAACTCTCAAGGAGTCTTGCTTGCTTTCCCCCATCCTGGAAAGAAGCCTCTCAGCTGTGGCTTAGCTGCTTCAAAAACCCTGAGTCATTCCAACGTTCCAGTGTCTCCCTTTCCCTCCCGCAGCTCTCCCGATGCAGAGCAAGCTTGGAGCTGCCCCCCCACCCTCCCGCCCCCACCCCCATCCCCACCCCTCGCAGCGGTCTCTGTGGACACAAAGTGGGGGTGGCTCAGCGCGGGCAAGCCACGGGGGGTGGAGCGCCTGGGACTTGGCTCAGGGCCGTGGGCGGAGGAACTGTGTACCCGGTGCCGCAGTGAGCGGGTGGCCGGCAGACGCGGGCGGACAGCCTCCTGAGTCACCGCGGCTGCGGGGCGCTGGAGCCTCAACTCTCGCCCCCGCAAGCTGCGGCGGAGGCGCGATGCGGCATCCCCTGGGTCAGGGCCCCCACCGGCTTTCCAAACAGTCTGTGCGTATTTCCGCGGGAGCCCTCGGGGCGCTGCGCTGTCACTGCCTTGTCACTGTTTATTTCTACTTCTGCCCCCGGAGATTCCCTTAGACCAGAGACTTATAAGCCACCCCCAGATGGATTCAGGGGGCCCTCGCATTTGGCAAGGTGCCCGGAACGTCATCATAACTTGGGAGATTGGTAAACAGCAGTGAGAGGAAGGAAGGAAGGAAAAAAGAGGGGGGAGCAGAGGGCGGGAGAAGATAAAAAACAAAACAAAACCCAACGAAACAACCGGAAGGCAACTCGGACCCTCCTAATCTGTACGTGTGCATAAACCCACTCTCGGGTTGCTGAGGAACTAAAACCTTGGGTAGCGGCGGGGGTTCCTCCCGAGCTTTATGTGACTGAAATCAGAGCCAAGGTTTTCAGAAGGAAGAAAAGGACCAGATTGAAAGTCTTTTGCTCATAAAATACAATAAGGCTCAAATGTTGTCCCCCCAAATACCACTTGATTGTAAGGCAAACAGACTAGTGATCCTTGCATGCCCTGTAACCTCCAAATCTAAAGCCTGAACGAGTTTGAGAAAGCACCTAGTGCCCATTTTATCGGCTAGGAAACTGAGGTTCAGGGAAGAATGAGGTCAGGAATCACAGGGAGGGGTGGACTTTCCGACCCCTTTCTTTCCCTTTAGCCTTTTCTTAGGTTTTTCACTTCATTTCTCACGGGTTAAAATGCTAATAGGATCCGCACCCCCACTTTAGGCCCAGGGTTGACTTCAGACTGGAAAAACAAAGAATTCTGAGTGCCGAGCCCCAGGTAGCCGCAGCCTCTAAACAACTCCCCAACCCCCACGCACCCCGGGGTTGTCACAGCTGCCAGGGCCTGCTTGACTAGTTTCTGGGGCATCTCTGCGCAACCGAGAGGTGTGTCTCCTGCGGCAACAAGAACAGATTTTTGCCATGTCATCCTCACAGTCGCAGTCTCCAGTTGGCTTCTTGTGATTGGCCAGAACTTTCCCTCTTAGCGATGAGGAGAATGCAGTCCTCCAACCAGCTGAGAGAAAACAACACTCCACCACCTCGCAGCCGCAGATCCGGGACGCTCCACCCACTCCAATGGCCAGGCCCGAGCTCCACAGGCGGAGTGGTCGTCCGTTCCAGAAGTTTGTCCATTTACACTGGGGGACGGAAGGAGGGAGAGAGGTGGGGAGTGCAGCCTCTGACCAAAGCGAATCTGCTCTTTAAAGTCTGTAATTGAGGGTGTCATTGTGTGTCCTTCAGCTTTCAGGAACAAAAGTTCTTCCTATTTGAAGAGTTGCCATGGAGGCTGGCAGTTTGTGTTCACAGAATGTGGGTGCTGACCCTTTAGATTAGGGGCCATTAACCTTGCTGCCTTTCTACCTGAATCCACACTTAGGCGCTGTGCACCACACTAACCCGTGGCTTCTGCAAGAGTGGAAAACTATTCTACCAGTGTTATCTGTAACCTTACCAGGCACGCAGGCCTTAACACAGGGTTAAGGCATAATTAGTTATCAATACCCCTAATTTAGCAGTAAATCTCTGCCTTGGCTGTGTGTTAGAACTACTTGGTTTAAATTAATACTGATGCTCAGGTCACTCCTGAAACCATAAAAATCACTGTTGGCAAGGGTTTCCTAATCTTTCCTCCAGGTGACTAACACACAGTAAATCTGAAAGCATCATCTCTAAGGGTAGGTGCTGTTGTCTTTCTGGTAGTAACACCATCTGATGTTCCTCAGGAAACCTCACTCAGCAAAGCAGGCCGGAGACCCTGGCTCCCAACGGCCATCGTGTTACCACCTGTACTAAGCCTTCAAGTAAGGAAGGGCAACACAAAAAAGAAAACGAGTCTAGTCAAAGATACCCACCTCTAACCGAAACAAATGACTTCCTTCACAGAAGCCGCAGAAGCCTCTGTAGTGCAAGACATCCTAACACAGCTAATATGTCACATAACTGCATGCTGCCTTGGAATGCAGAAAAATGAGTTCTGACATACCAGAACACCAAACAAGTATTTTGAGTGTTCAAGGTCAAAGACACAGCAAGAAAAAAATGGTGCTATTCTACTTTAGAGTTCATAACTGTCAAAAAGGTGAGGGAGTTGAAACAGTTATGACCCTCTCCTAGTCCACTGATAGGGGAGGTCCTCCTTCCCTACTATCTGACCCTAGCCTATCAGGCCTCATCAGGACTGTCTGGATCCTCTTTCTCTGTGGCCCAGTAAGGCCATCTTGCCAGGGGGATCGAAGAGCCAGCCACTGAGTCCATCTGGACTGAATTTTAAAGATCTTCTTACCAGCCAATGTAACAGTGGCATAGGATGTCAGTGGCCCACATAGTGGTTGGTATAGGTGATGTGCAAAGCACTCAGCAGACCATTAAGAAGATAACACTGGATGCTTTACAGCCCCTTCTTGGTCAGAAACAGGCTTGGAAAATGTTCTCTGCTCTAAGTATGAATGATGCTAGTCTTTGGCTTACTGAATTTTAGATTAGGAAGTTTTATCACTGAGCAATTGCCGTGTAACAAATTTCCCCCAAATTTCGTTGTTAGAAAGTGGTTTATTCAGTTCCTCACTGCATAGACCAGAGACTTTGGGTGGGTCAGTTGTTTGGTTCTTTTGGTCTCATCTGGATCAGGGACTAATCATGTTGGTAAGCATATTTGATAAAAATATGCTAAAATATCATTTCGCTTCTTGGTCTTTCACCCATAAACTCATAACCCAGTTTAACTTTGAAAAAAAAAATCAGGATAGCTTAATTCAGCTTTAAAACATTATCCAGAATACCTGACCAACTTTCTCAAAACTGTTGAGTTCCCTCCCTCCTTCTGTCCCCCTAAAAAAGATAATGTGAAAAACTGTCACAGCCAGAGGAGACTACCAAATGAGACACTCTGTTCTGTTTCTGAACTTGTTGACGAATGTCTTGTCTAGGCTGACAGGGGTGACTTGGCTAAGTGCCTCTTCGCCTTCAGCAGCCTATCCTGGGCTTGTTCTCATGGTAGAGCCAAAGCTGCAAAAGTGAAGACAAACTTGCGTGAAATCTCTTGACATCTAGATTCAGAACATGCTCAGTGCCATTCTACCACATTCTGTTTGTCAAAACAAGTCACAGCTTCACTTCCTGATGGACAGCATTGCAAAATTGGATGGCAGAGAGCCAGTAAATCTTCCTCCCTGGTTAGCAGAAAAAAAACTAAAGCCAGTGAGGTCACACATCCTCCTCTGATTATGCAGGACTATTCTGACCAAACTGATACTCTACCCACACTGATAATCTGTCTACTGTCCTCAACCTCTCCCCCTTTAAAAGTAATTTCTAATAAGACACAGGACATAGTGCTTCTCATAAACCCTGTGCCATGATTAAGGAGGACGTTGTCTAAACTTGCTTCTTTACAAAGGAAGATTGGATACTCATATTCTTAGTTACTCACCAAATACAGAACACAGAGCAGGTGTGGATTTTATCTACAAAGAGGAAAGGGTTTAGCATTTAGATGGTGTGGTTTGGACTTGACTCAATCAGAACCATCTGATTGTTCTTCTGGATTTCGTTTCCATCTCCATGTGCTATGGCAGGGTTTGTGTATCAGAGACAGTTGTCTTCATGTGTGGAGAGAGTGATCCTTACTTCCAATGGGGTTCTCAGCATTTCCTGACCCCACTCACTCCTCCCTGCTTCTGGCTATATTTTCCTTGATTGTTTAGCACTGTGGTGTCCTTTCTCCTGCCTCTGTTGAATGAGGACCTATGGAATTGTCTTGGTGGAATAAAAGGTGGAGAAAATGTAGAATTAGGAGGGAAGAAGTAAGAAAAAGGTAAGACAAAGACAGGAAATTCACATATGTACAAAGTCTACAGAAAAAGCTGATGTGCAGAAAGAAAGCTTCAGAGGAAGAGAAAGCCTGCACGCTGTGAAAACTGGTAGAGGAAAGGATTTTCATAAAGGCTGTGCTGAGTTATTAAAGTGATTCTTATTTTTCTTCCAGATGCACAAGTGAAATCATATCTATTATTTTATTGCTTTCCATTACTTACATTTCTGGGGTCTTTTGAAGCAACATTTTAACAAGGCAATACCACATGGGAACTGAGAATTTATCTAGGGCAAGTTTAGTTAAGAATCATCATGTGCCTTAGGAGGACAACGAAATTTGTGTGTCTTACAAGATGCTTGGTCCAAGCTGTTATAGAAGAAGACGAAAGGATAAAGTGACATTTGAGCACATCATTTCAAGTGTGCTTACTAACAAGGTGACATCCCTATGATGCTAAACTAACCAGATCATCTTGTTATGTAGGATTTTCTGGGTTTCCCAATATAAAATTAAGATTTTTCTCTTTTTCCAAATAATGCTCTCTGGAATGAAGTTGATTACTATAGCCCATACTCAAAGAGGGAAAACTTCTTTCTTTTTCACAATGAAAATTTTTATTTACTGGAATGTTATTTGAAAAGTGAAAGTGAAAATCATTTTTCAAAAGACTACTATGCTGAATAGTCTGAGGGGTTGGGGATTATTCACATCATAAACCTGGAAAATGGACATATTGAAGGGTTAAAATGAAAACATTGGAGGCTGTGTGAAGGGAAAAGTAGTGAGTGGAAAATTTTTTAAATTTCTGTTTTCACGAGCAAGTGTAAGACCTGGGGTCTCACAGCTCAGGAGTTCAATCGCGCCCTTCCCAGAAACTCCTCCAGACCAAGACTCGTTGCAAAAGCAAGAGGTTTATTAACCATTGTACAACAGGGTCACCCCTGCTGGTCAGCAAAGAGTGGCACCGGGAGACAAAGGCCTTTAGGTTTTTAAAAGAAAAATTGCGGGAAATTTGAAGTTGCAGTTTTTGCAATTTAGGATTAGATGAGGAAGTTATAAAGTAAGATAATTGGTTAGTCTTAGGTGCTCAAGCTTGGCCAGTCCTGCCAAGTGTGGATGCAGCTGCAATTTAAGGTGGGGGTGGTTAGCTCATCCTTGAAGATTAGGGGCTACAGACTTTTGGCTGGAGGTCAAAAGCTACTCAGAAGAAGTCTAGGTTCGTTGCTAAGAAACGCTATCTCAAGGACAAGGGTCTGGTCCTCCTTTTGCTGAGTGAAGGTCATTGCTTGCTTGCCCTTTTTTTTATATCTGTCCTCACAGATAGGGTCACATTCCTTCACTCTCTGGAAAGGTACTAAGAGGCTTTAGCTTAACCTGGACCTAAAACTCAAAACTATAGGCTTTAGAAGACATATAGGTTACAAAGTTAGCCTAACCCTTTCACAAGCACTACGCAGAGATGCTTACTGAGAGCTGCAGATGTTTTCTGGACCACACACTGAGAAACTGTTGTACTAGTCTTTGAAGTATGTTGCAGTCCAGGTGTACGTTTATCCTCGGAGCATCCAAAGCTGCTCTCCTAACTCTTCCAAAGCCATCACTGCTCCACAGAAGAGTACCAACAGATCTGAGCATTCAAATGACAATGTGGTCGGTGGTGACATCTTTTTGTCCTTTGAAAGACTAGGCCCCTGTAAATTTGGTATTCCCTGGTTGTCACTTTATTTTTGCATCAGATTCCCTTGTAAGTCTCATTTTATTTTATTTTATTGGCTTTTACTTATGTATAAGCCCTAATTATTCTTATGAATGTTTCCTTCAAATAAAGGAGGATTGTTCTCCACTCAGTTCCTGTTAGCTGACTGACAATTTTGTAGCTGCTATTTCTAGCAGGTACATTAGTGTCAAATGGCAGTCACTAACATGAGCAGCAGTTTAGCCTGCTGTGAGGAGTAAATACAGGGTCTGCTTATCATAAAAGAATATATGCTGTCACCAAAGAAATTATCTCGATATTTAGGGAAGACATAAGCATTTTTTTTAAAGTAGCAAACAAAGCAAGGCACATAGTAAATAAGTCCTCTTTTGGGAATTGCCAGGGTCCAGGGCATGGACTGCTGATCTACCCAAGGAGACCATTTAAATTAACAGTCTGGCATGCTTCCATAGATATCCTTGGCTGGGATACAGAATCTGGACACAAAACAGGTGTCCCTTTCCACTATTCCTGGGCACAAAATCTAATTTCTAGCACAAGCTGTGACAGTAAGAAATGCTAATAATTAACCAAACTTCATTTTGTTCCAGAAGTCTGCTGTGTACTGATAAGAAAGGAAAACTTTGTTCACAAGTGGAAAAATATATTTGTTAAGGAGTCTTAATGATAAGCTTGAGTTGTGCAAGTATTCTCAGGGACTCAGACTATTACTGATAAATAATTTCCAAGTAAGATTGTGGTGATAAATGTATCCCCTCTTTTTGCTGACTTAAAAGGATATTATTTTTGAGGCTTTTCATTTGCATATATCATTATTAATGAAAGTAAAACTAAACTATTTGGCATTCTCCATCTTCTCGAGCATCAGAAGATGGACCTCCTGTCTTCTCTGTTCTAACTACCTTTTAAGGCCATTTCCTGAAGAGAAGTAGGTTTGTCACGATTAACCTTCATTTGAGATCTTGTCTGAAAGCTGTCGGTGCTCTAGGTCCCTGCCTCAAAGACACCCCAGTTTACTAATTCCTGGGCCTAGGGTTTGCTCTGAAGGGGTGTTGGATGGCTGGAGAAGTGACTAAGAGATTGAGAGCGCATACTGCTTATGCAGAGGACTTTAGTTCTGTTCCCAGAACCCATACCAGGTGCCCCGCAACTGCCTATTACTCTAGCTCCAGGGTCTCTGATACCTCTGACCTCCAAGGGCACTGGCGCATGTACTCAGTACAAACACATACACACATTCATACACACACATAATTTAAAATAATAAATATTTTAAAAGACTGTGGGCAAGTGATAAGCTTCTCTTGAAAACAGTTCCCCTAGCATTAGAAAAAGAAAATAAGAGTTGTCTACTGAAAAATATACAGTTCTTTATTTAAGGTCAAAAGTGTTGCTTAAAGTTGGATGAGAGCCATGGGATGAAACCATCCTTGGGGAGCTGGGGTGGAGGATGAAAGCCTATTGCAAACCCAGAAGCAATAAGATTCTGAGCCAGGAAGTACATCCACTGCCCCAAGAGGTATGGATAGCAAAGCTTAGAGAAACCAGTGACCTTCAGTCCTGGAAAGAACACAGATTGCCAATGCATAAAAACGTCTTTATTTGGTCCATATCCAAGGTGGTGTGGGGGTTCAGTGTGGCCTGTAAGTGGCATATTTGTTTTAATCAGACTTCCTAACCTATTTATATGTCTCCGCTTTATATTTATAGCAACTGTGCCCTTTAATGAAAAGAACAAGAAGATGATAACTAAATAAAATTATAATGTTGGGGTTGGAAAAATGGCTCAGCTATTAAGAGCACTTGCTACCCTTGTAGAAGACCAGAGATGGTTCCTTCACCAGATCAGATGACTCACAACTACACTACCTCCAGCATCGGGGGAGTCAATGTCCTCTTCTGACCTCTAAAGGCACTTGTAAACATGTGCATATAAATACAGAGAGAGAGAGAGAGAGAGAGAGAGAGAGAGGTGAGAACACAGATATGTTATAAAAAAAGATAATTATAATGTGGGCCATATCTAATAATCTGTCAAGTTACAACTTGACACTTTGTGTTACAAAAGGCCATTTTTACACTCTTGTTTTCTATTGGTTTATATGAAACAGCCTCCTTTAATTAAAAAATATAATAGTAAGTAATAAATGCAAGTTGTAGAAAAAAACTCATATTACTTGTAACACCAGCAGCACAAAGCAGAGAAGATTTACACATGTGTGTATTTATAGTATATATACATTATATGTTTATTATGTTAGGCATATCTGTGATTTTGTAACCTCTTTTATTCTTTTAACAAAGTATGATTAATATTATGACATGACATATTTTTGAATGTGAATTTGACTGCTATGTAACATTAACCTCAAAGGTATGTATCAACATTATTGTTTTCAAGCACTTAGAGATATGCCACTTTTCATAGTAACTAAAGTGCTAATGTTCAGCCATAGGATTCAAAGCACTATGAATTTCTTCTTTCTTTATATATTATATTCTTTATATATTATACATATATTCTTTACGTATATATTAGATATGAAAGTATAACTAAAATTTTGTCACTAAAAGAGATAATACCCACTCTTGGTGTGAAGGGAATATATTTTGAAATTTCTCTCAAAGTACCAAGAATTACATACAATGATAAGGAAACATCTATTAATTATGTCTCATTTGAAATTTTAATGGCACTAACTAGCATATTCTAGAGCATAGCACCATCTCTACTCTGCCTTCTCTGTCAGCAAACATCACTCGGCCCAGATGTTTATATTCTCACCACCAACATAAGGAGTGTGTAGAGTTGTTTCCTTACGTAGCTGAGTGTTATCAGGCTGCATATAGGAGTCTGTCATTTCTTTTTCAACTCAGCATTTCTTTTCATCTGTTTTGATTTGTGTGGCTCTATCCATTCACACAGCATTCCTTCATGTAAATCTATTTCTTTTCCTACTTTCTATAGATATTTAGGTTATTTCCAGATTAACTGCAGCATGATCAGTACTATAGTTTCTGTGTGTGTTCATTTGTATTTTTAATGGCCATGCCTACTGCCAGCTTTTTTTTTTTTACTTAATGTTTATTCCATGTAACAAATGCCTTTCTCTGTGTAACATCCTTGGCTGTCCTGGAACTCACTTTGTAGACCAGACTGGCCTCAAACTTAGAGATCTGCCTACCTCTGCTTCCTGAGTCCTGAGATTAAAGGTGTGTGCCACTACTGCCTAGCTCTCACCTTTCTTGATTGATTGATTTATTTATTTACGTGCTTACTAAAATGCATCTCTAGAAATAGCAAATGAATAGATTTGCTTGTTGGTTTGTTTTCTGTATGGGCTGGATCCCAGGACCTTGTCATTATAGGTACAAGTCTACGACTGACCCATGCCCCTAGTTACAAATTTTAACTATTCTGATTGTCTCTACTATTTATATAATTGTATTTATTATAATTACTTATATATTTATCTCTGTATTGTGTTATTTATATTTCTTAAGGGAGACTTTTCTTGGTTTTTTGCTTTTGCTTCTGAATTCTAGATTTATTTCCTTCTGAATTCCTCCATTTTTGAAAGTCACATTTTATTTCCACTGTTATGTACTTTCTCCTATTTATTTATTCATTTATTTATCTGTTATTTTCTTTCTTTACTTTTATGTGTATGGGTATTTCGCCTATGTGCATGTCTATGCACCACATGCATGCAATGCCCACAGAGGCCAGAAGAGGATATCAGATCCTTAGAAACTGGAGTTACAGATGGTTGTGAGCCACCATATGGGTGCCAGGAATCAAACTAGGTTCTCTGAAAGAGCAACAAGTGATGTTTATCACAGAGCCATCTCTCTAGTCCCTATTTTTGTGGTTTCTCTTAAATATTTAAACATGTAATTCAGAAGGCTCATGTTAATCTGCATCTTTATCCTTCCAAATACTGCACGACTTTAGAATATATTAACTCAGGCCTTCTCTGTTCCTCACTAATATGGTTTAACATGCTCTGTGGCTTTTATGCATCTGAGGCTGGGGACATTTCCTGAGTCAATTCAGTCTCTAGTTTTAAGTCCCAAAGCTGAACATCAGGGATTTTGTGTTTGAAAAGTAGATAAGTACTTTCAAAATGCAGAAAGCCATTTGGCTTTCTGAATGAAGATTGAGCATCTTACCCAGGGTCCTCCTTCTTGCTTAGCTTCTTTAGGTATATAGATTTTAGTATGATTATGCTATATTATATGTATAATATCCACTTATAAGTGAGTATATACCATGTGATTCAATGCAATTCCCATCAAATTACCAATACAATTCTTTATAGACCTTAAAAGAAAAATTCTCAACTTCACGTGGAATAACAAGAAACTCAGAATTGCTAAAACAATCCTCTACAATAAAAGCTCTTCTGGAGGGATCTCCATCCCTGATCTCAAGCTATACTGTAGAGCAGCAGTAATAAAAACTGCATGTTACTGGTATAGAAACAGGCTGGTGGAGCAATGGAATCAAATAGAAGACCCAGAAATAAAACCACATACTTATGGATACCTGATCTTTGACAAAAATGCCAAAACCATATAATGGAAAAAAAGATAGCATCTTCAACAAATGGTGCTGTTCTAACTGGATATCTACATGTAGAAAAATGCAAATAGATCCATACTTATCACCCGGTACAAAACTAAAGTCCAAGTGGATCAAAGACCTCAACATAAAACTAGACACACTAAACCTGTTAGAAGAAAAAGTGGGGAAGACCCTTGAACTCATTGGCACAGGAGACAATTTCCTGAACAGAACACCAACAGCACAGGCTCTAAGAGCAACAATCATTAAATGGGATCTCATGAAACTGAAAATTTTCTGTAAAGCAAAGGACACTGTCATCAGAACCAAACAACAACCTACAGGTTGGGAAAGGATCTTCACCAACCCTATATCTAACAGAGGGCTAATATTCAGAATATATAAAGAACTCAAGAAGTTAAACAACAACAAATCAAGTAAACCAATTAAAAATGGGATACAGAGCTAAACAGAGGACATCATTTAAAATTCATCAATTAAAAGCAGCTCAGTTGCTAACCATGTATCATTTATCAATTAGCATAGCAATGCTAAACAGAAAAAAAAAGTCCCCAAGCCACATATATAATGTATTAGCTTTGGGAGTGCAAGTATATATGTATTGGTTAATTTGGGTATGCATAGTCCATGCATTGATAGCAATGACAGAAAATTTATCCCAAAGATATCCAGGTCTTACTCCCAGGAGTCTGGGAATATATTATCTTGTTTGGTGAACTTTTGCTGGTGTGATACATCCAAGGATCTCTCAAGATGAAGAAAATCTTTGATTACTGAGGTTGGACTCTAATAATCACAAGCTTCTTAAAAAGTGTAGTTGAAAGATTATATGGGAATAAAAAAGTTATGATGCAGACTTTGAACACAGGGAAAAAGTCAAAGACCAAATAATGTAAGGGACTTCTAAAATCTAGAAACAATAAAGAAACAAATTCTTGTTGGGAGAGGGTCTTGTGCACTGTGTTTTCAGACATTGACTCCAGTGCCCTGAGATCTGGTTACCACCTGCTGCAGGCATGGTAATTATGTTAAATCATCTCAGACAGCCATGTGATGTAAGAAATGCCCCTAATTACCACTGGTAAGTTAATAAAGTTGCTGACAGCCTGGGATGGACAGAAGAGGGGGAAGCAGAGCTAAGGTTCCCAGGTTTGGGGTCTCAGGAGACTATCAGGGGAGCAAGAAGATGTAGCAGGAAAGAGGACAAAGGTGAAAGGAGACAGGAGGTCAACATAGAGTAGTCAGGAACACATGGCCAAGAGCACCCTGCTCTGAGGACTGGCCTGATGGAGCAGAAGCAGCCCAAATGAAACATGTGCAAGTATTTGGGATTTTGGATTTAAAGCAAACAAGGAAGGTTAGAGGGTTGATATCTGCCCTGCCCTAGAGTTTTAAGGCTTATTATAAATATAACAAGTTTCAGTGTCTTCTATTTGGAAATTAGCTGCTTTAGGAATAACTGCTGCCATAATAATATCCTACACTCAACTAATAAATAAAGAATAATTACTTTCACTTTACAGATTTTATAGATTCTTCTATATAGCTTCCCAAAAAGAATGTAACTCTTCAGACCCATTTTAGACTTCTGATCTCTACCTCCATCTTATTTAGGGTTTCCATTGCAGTGAAGAGAAACCATGACCATGTCAACTTTCATAAAGGAAAATATTTAAATAGGGCTGGCGTACAGTTCCAGAGGGTTAGTCCATTATCATAATATCAGGAAGCATGCAGGCAGGCATAGTCCTGGAGGAGCCAAGGGTTCTACATCTTGATCTTAAGGCAGCAGGACCCTGTGTGCCGCTCTGGATGTAACTTAAGTATAGGAGACCTCCAAGCCCTCTGTCACAGTGACACACTTTCTCCTACAAGGCCACACCTCTTAATACTGCCACTTCTTATGGGCCAAGCATTCAAACACATGAGTCTATGGGGGGGGGGGTCATACCTATTCAAACCACCACAATATCTCTAAATAATAATTTTGTTTTTTTTAAGCTACTGAAATTTTGACAATATGCTGCAGAAAGAATAGAAGTCAAATGTGCTAAGATGATCTAGTGGGAACAACTCTGGTGATTCAGCTCTCATCCATACTGTTTTTAAGCCTGGGCATGTTTTTGTGATGATGGTTCGTTCACACAGAAGCGTGAGCCAATGAAATCACAAGACATTGTGAAACCTGCACGTAGACTAAAGACCCCACTTTCAGCATCATAATATTCACTGGAATAAATCATGCAGCCAACCCCAGATACAAGAAGGGTGCACATAGATTCTGTTTTTTATTTTACCTCATCAGAAAGAGAAAGTGTAAGGTCTCATGACAAATGGCACAGATAAAGGAATGGGCAAAAATGTTAGAGGAAAGGATGCACTCCACTACAAACCCCTTACTCAGTCTCTCATTGTTCAGTCTCGTTTCAGTGAATGATAAATTGCTTTTGTTTTAAATGTTGTCTGAAGATTCTTTTGCCACTGAATGGCTCTCACATATGATCTTCCCTTCTAAAGTGGGGAAGGAGCACAGAGAGGAGTTTGCATTCTTCCTTATGTGATTTTTCTGTTAGTGACCAATAACTTTAAGTTCACATACTCCTCTCATCACCTGCTAAAATTCTAATCACCTGGTAAAATTGCTACATCTACTGATAAATGTCTTGTGCAATACACAGTCTACCCTTGATAAATTAATTGTTTTTCTATCTGGATCTTAATGATGAATTTTCCCCTTTGGGACATGGTAATGAGACCATGTAGCTTCAGCCTGAATAGCCTATCTTGAAGCCCTCTACCATTAAATCACTACAGACTTCAAAATGAGGGATCTCTTGATTTGAGTCATAAGTTGGCTTTCTCAGTTTTCTTATATACCTCCTATTCAGGAGATCCTAATGCCTCTATAAAACACAAAAACTAATACAAAAGATTGGGATTTCTTGCTGCTTGGCCACTTTGTGTCATGTGTCCATTTACCTTCTGCTGTGGACTCTCCTTGTTGGCATAGAACCCTTCTGATGTCATCATTCTGGCAGGAGTTATAATATTCTAAAGAGAGACATGGATGTTTTTCTTTTGGCTTTCAGACTTTTAAAATAAAAACAGACCCTAAAATTTGAAATTTCTCCTGGGATCTCATGCTGGGAGAAGGAAAAGGCTGACATCTTGTGCTATTCAGAGGAGGAACTTGTTTCACAAAGCTCTGACCATTTTTCAGATCATCTTTCAGGAGAGACTAGATCCTAGACAGTGATGGATAGATGGCAGGAGGGGTTACATCTTCACCTGGGATGCTTAGTCACACATACTTTTTGCCCTCAATGTCACCTAAACTTTGGGGCTCTGAAGACAAACTTGGGGCTCACTCTTATTCTTTTAACCAATATGGTAACACTGAATAGATATCCTTTCTCTGATTTTCAATATAACTTGCTTCTTTAAATGCTATGCTAAGGTTGAACTTCACTTTTTAGAGACACTAGAGTCCAAGTTTGACCCTAAAAGCTCTGATAACATCAATAGCATTGAAATTTTTCTGCTTTCTACTGGGAAGAGTAAGAAAGTTTATGTTTTTTTGTTTTGTTCATCATTCCTCCAAAACTGTGTAACTTTTTACTCTATTATATTAACTTGTATATTCTGGGCTGTAGGAGCATAAACCCTGACTCAAGTACACTAAGGAAGAAAGAACAATATTAAATCATAAAAGACAGAGTCTGGCATTGGGCCTGGCTGATTCAAGGGCTTGGCAATGTCAAGTCGAGGGATTACTTTCTGTTACTTCACTCTGAACCACAGTGCTGACTTCATTCCAGACCTGGTTTCCCTCATGGTCTGAAGCAGGCTGTAAATAATAGTGAGAGCTGCTTCCTCCATCACCAAGAAAGCAGATAAAAGTCTCCCTCATGACCTTGTATTCAATGGCTTTTCTTTCATTTTAGTTAAGTCAACTGAGAACAAATAAGAGTGAACAGAGGAATTGTATATGTCAGTTGCTACCAGTTGCCACAAAGCAAGTTGGAATCACCTCATAGCTTAGAATAAGCCACTCCCTGGAAGTAGAAGTATGTTCAGTTTTTTTTTTTAGTTTCCTGGACTATGTTGGTAAGAAGGATTCCTGGGAGATGCTCATCTTACCAGTAAAGAAGTAGACAACTAAGGAAGCTTGCTCAACAATGTTTCCTATGCCATGTTGCAGAGGGTTTTATAATTACCAGAGAGAACCATATCTAACCTATTCACTTTCTGTGTCTCCTCCTCTCTCTCTCTCTCTCTCTTTAGATAGTCTCTATTTTCTGCTCCTTTGGCTCTTGAAACTTTTCCATAAACAGATGTTAATTTATTTCTGCTCTGGTTTGTGAAATCCTAGATTCAAAATGCACACATTGCTCATAAAATATAAAGGAAGGTTTAAACGTCTAAAATCCAGTTTTCATCAATAAAAATGAATTTTCTATATTTTTTTTGCTTTATTTGACTTAAACTCCCTTTTAATTCATCAACATTCAGTGCATTCAGTGTCTGTAGAGAGAGTTCCCAGCATCCTTATGAAGACTTATACACTAGGATCCAATGACTAGTGCCTTAGAGCAGTAAGATAAGCAGGGGTACAGGAAATTCAAAGTATACTGGAGAGATACAGCAAAAAAACATTAAAGTAAAATTCCTCCTGCTAGGTTTTCCCTCCTGGCATGAAGAATTAGAATCAAACTTTGATAACAACAACTCTACCCATAGGCCAATCTAGAGATCTCCCCTACTTATTCTCTAACTCATCATGTTGTCTCCCTTCTTAACAATTATGATAAATTAAGGCTAGGTACTTACAATTATGTCCATGCATTTGTTTGCTACTTTCATGACTATTTTCTGGTCTATAGTGTAAAATCTATGAGGGTATATTCTTCAAATATATTATCCACTGTTTAACCCTAACCTCTAACAAAGAATTAATTATGAATAGACCTTAAATAGCTATAGTTGGATGAGTGAATTAATGAATGAATTTTCTCTTTTTAAACCCTTACATAGGTAAGCGAGTTCAGACATATTCTAATAGATGATTCTCACAACAATGCTACTTACTCTACAAGATGATAATAACCCAGCCCAGACATGTAAACGAACTTGTGCAAGGACACACAGCAAGCGCTAAATAAAACTTTCAAACTCGGGTCATCTGACTCAAGTTCTCTGCTCTTGTGTGTGATTTAAAGTTCTCAAAGTTAATGAACCACTTCAGTAAGCTGAGATCTGATAAAGCCCTCCCTAGTTTAAGAGAGAGAGAACAATATTGGGGAGGGCAGTGAGAGGCAACAAGGAGCAGTTGGGAAACAACCCAGGGGTATATTCTCAAAGCATCCTTCCAGAATACACCTCCAGGTACTTTGACTTCCAGAATGCTTAGAGATGTGATACTTCCCATGGTGCCAGACTTCCTTGCTCTTTGTCTGGATGTAGAAAACACTACGACTGCCTGTAGTGACACCCAGACATTCTCTGCATAAAAGGAGAGTCTGGCTGGGGGACATAGTATGGAATCACAAGGTAAAGGCAATTGTATTTGGAGTCTGCATTGCTGGAATGCTCCCAGAGCCCGAGTTACATGGGAGCAAAGCCAGCAGCAGATGGGGCATCTCCCGCAGTAAAAGGAAAAATCCCAGGCTCTGCAGTGTCCTCTGCTCTGAGCTCTGGGATTGGTGGGCAGGTACAGGAGCCTGGGTGTCTGAGCAAAAGCTGAAGGGAGGCTGTCAGGAAGATAAGTGATGATGTTATTTTCTTCCTTTGGAAAATCCAAGCCCTCTAACCCAGAACCCTGAGGCAGCTGTGATCCTCCCACAGCTCAATGGTTCATCCCTGCTTGAAAACATCCTCCCAATATGAAGTGAGGTCAGCATGATCTCAGAACAACAATTTTTAGGGTTGAAAGCCACAAACAGTCTCTGTTCTCACTCATTCCTAACTAAAGTTTTATCAGACAAGTTGGGCTCTACATTTATTTCCTATGGCTTCAGGACCAAGGCACTATAGACTAGGTGGCTTATAACTGTGTAAGACTATTCTTCAGTTCTAGTTTTAGATGAAGGGATTGGAAGGATGTGATTCCTCTGTCTCTGTAGCAATTCTCCTTGTAAGTCCCTGGCTCCTGGTGGTGGCTGTTGATCCTTGCATTCAGGGGACACTTCCTACTTCATACTAACCTCTGTCTCAATCATCACAAAACCTTTTCTTCTTGGCTGGTATTAATATAAGGGATTTTCTCTTTCTATAAGTAAAATAACAATTAGGTCCCTACACTAATGATCTCATCTTAACTTGACCATACATGCAAAGATGTTATTTCCAAATTAAGACATATTTATAAGTACCAGAGTTTAGAACTTCCACACATCTTTGGGGGACCATAACAAAATAGTATGTCTATTGTTTGAGGGGAGAATGTGAGGTTAAGAGAAACCACAGGGGTACTGTAACACCAGTATGGTGGAATAGTTGCCATGGTGGCCCTAATTACTTAATGTCCGTTGATATCTACATTTTGGAAGTGCCTTCTGCTTCTTTCCAGTCTTTTCTCTGCTTATGTATGTTTCATTTGTATCCATTGCACATTATTAACCAGAACTTGGATAATGATATCAACAGTCTTAGCTATCATTTGTTGAAAGCTCAGAAGGCCAGTTTTGTAATCTTGTTCAGCCCTGTGCCATCCTTTCTTAATCAGAAAAATATCCCACTGCTAATGAGCCCCATTTTTTTCTGTTTTTGAGGGATAAAATTGGAAAATCTAATGGAGAAATGCTGAACAAAGAAAAGATGGACAGGATTAAACACAAAGAAACAGAAAAAATCAAGAACCACCAGTAGATAGGGAGTCAATAAATGGAAAAAGAACTAAAAAGTTTTGTGAAGACCATCTGGTCTAATATCTAATCCATGAATGATGAGTCTGGACATTAGATTCACTTACAAAAATATGATTCTATTTTATTCTATAATAAAAACTGAGTAAAATAGAGCAATTCTAAAATTAGTTTTTTCCTTTTAACTTTTTGGTACTGTGGCAGGAGAGTTTAAAATTGCATAAATAACTTGCATTACATCACTGTTGAATAGTATTAGAGGACAGAAAAAGATCAATAGATTCCATTTTCTCCCCAGAGTGACTGATGATTTTGGCCTTATACAGAGATTTCATTAACTAATGATGTATTCTAACCTTGTGATAAGAAAGAAGTTGAGTCAAAGATGAGCATGTGAGTAGATAGTGTAAATGAGGCTATTCCAAATAGTTCTTCTGATAGAAAAAAAAAAAGAAGTAATAAATAACAGTGTAATTGTTAAGGGAAAAGGATGGCTTCCTCAGTCAGAAAGGCAGCCGTGGAAGGCTTCTAAGATGAACATTGAAGTTAAGACTAGGAGAGTAGACATAAATTATAATTGCAAATACATAGATGAGGGGAATATTATTAAATAAAATTATTGTAGTTAAAGACACATGTCTAGGTGCTAAATCATGCTAGTATTATGATGTGCTTGTTCTGTCCTGAGAGCATTTGATCCTCACTCTTTATATAAGAGGCTACTTTCTCTTCAAAAAAATACTGTTGACACTTGCTACCTTCCTCCTGACTGATGTATAAGACTCATCTCAGTGCATCTCTGATGAGGCATTTTCTAGTTATATTGCTAAGGGCAGGAGTCCAGAAAAATAGCCACAGACATAACACATGCCATATTAGGCAGAGGGTGAGAAGCATCATTTTCCAGTCTTTTTACCAGCTTGACTGGATGGAGAGATGGTTCATTGTTCTTACAATAGAACAATAGAATGCTTCACTGTTCTTGCAAAATACCCAAGTTTTGCTCTCAGAATCCATGTTATATGGCTCACAACCAGTTGTAATTCCAGCTCCAGAAAGATCTGATACCTTTGGGGTCTGTGGACACATATATGCATGTACCCACACACAGACACATAATTAAAAATAAATAAGAAATTCTTACAAATAAAAAATAACCAATTGAAGAGACTATAGGGAAGGATCAGCAGAAAAACAAAAACAAAAACAAAAAATGAAACAAACAACAACAGAGAAATCAGTGAGAATACTTGTTAAGAACAGAGTTTGGAAAGTACAGCTATCTAAAATGATGGCTTAGTAGGGCCAGGCAAGAAGTTTGAGAAATATTAATTGCCTTTTAGAGAAGAATGACAATCGTGACAGTGGAAGAGTGAAGACCTTAGAGCAAACACCAAAGCTTCTTGGAGAGTTGTAGATTGAGAAGCAGGGAATAGCAAGTATCCTTGGGGTATCTATAGCTTGCAAAGGAGTTGATAGTCTTGAGAGAAAGCCAGCATAGCATTTTCAAGCAATCATTTATGCTTTTTAAAACTCAAGTTTTTATTTGGTAAGAATGGAAGTGTGGCGTTTCAACTTATTGGTATCTTGGCTGGTATACCCATTTGTTCCCTGACAGCCAACCCTAGAAAAAAATCAGCTTATTTCATGGACATAAAAAAAAAAAAACAGCCAGAAGAGATTTAGCAGTACCTAGCTACTAAAGCCACACATTTCCACGTACATTTGATAGTAAAGTTAAATTAACTACCTTGGAAATATGTTTAGAGATTCTTTGCCTCTATTCATCTTTAACTTATTCACCCAGTCCAAGCTGCCATAATCTTGTACTTGTACTAGTTGGTCCTGGCTCCTGTGCTCTTGGCCCCTTAGTCCCAAGGGCTATCTCAGGCATAAGTTACAAATGCCCTAGATTCCAGGGAAGATGTATAATCTCAAAAAGTCTCAATCAATGGAGTAATGGAGTCCACTGAGTGTGGTCTGTTTTCATAATTATCTATGTACAACAGAGGGTGAAAAAGTCATGTTATATCACCCATGAATATACATCTCTGTGTATTCTTGAAACCCTCCTTCTACAAGGCCAGAGCAGTTCACTAAAGAATGAAGCCCCACATGGTCTATTATTCCTGCTGACCCTCAAAAAGCTCCTTTGTTCCTTTGAGGTGAGGGAACACTGAGAAGGTGCATGAAAATGAAATGTCCTGGCTAGTACTAGGTGTCTCTTTGGACTGCTGCTATTGTCCAAGAGGGATGTTCTTACCTAACTGAATTCTGAGGCTGGAAAGAAGGGACAGAAGATAAAGGCCTTTCCTCACACTAACTTCTTGGCAGAGAAGGAAAAATCTCTCTGGAAACTTCTAGCTCATTTCTAGTTAAATTTTATTTCTCCAAAATTTTGTCCCATAACTATTATTACACAAAACATTGTTTTTTATCATTATTATTTGTGTAATGTGTGTATGTGTGTTGTGAGAACATGTGCCTGCCTCAGTTTCTCAAGAGCTGTGATTCCATGTGTCACCATGCTGGCTGGGCCTCATTCTGAATATTTTCATTGTATTACTCTTGTTTTCTGTGTTCCCAAAATATGTCACATTATTACAATGTTTTATCATGAATAAATTGTGTATATATTTGTGCACAACTGTTGACTAGGAGTTACTGGAATGAAGAAACTTGCACAGCTCATCTTATTGCCTTGAGAGCGCAGCATAGTTCCTTGCACAAACTAGACTCAGAGAGGACTAGAGACCCTGACAAACAAGGAGTGAATTGAAGATAGCCTCAACTACTGTATCCTAGTGACAGTGGATGTCTGTGTCTACTCCAGATATCTACACTGAAGAACGCTTTGGCTTTCAGAAACATATGCTTAATACTACAAAAAGGCTTGAGAAAATGGTAGTTGTCATTTCCTGGAATAGTACTAAGGGCTTGTTGGGATTGTGGTTTGGTGAAAAAGGTACAAAACTTCCAGTCTTGATCCTTATCAGTAATGAGAGATGATGATATTTGAAGTAAGTTATGGGTTGAGTGCATGCTTGTGACTCTGACGTTCTTCATGAGCTCACAGGGTCCTCTGGCTATCTCAAGCCACTTCCTTGAGCCAATGAGTGTGTCTTATAAGGTGAGGATACCAGGCTTATCATACCAAATGACCTCACAGTTTTCCTTTCAGCCTAGTCAGTTTCTACCGTTCAGAAAATAAACTACAAATGCTGGCAAGATGGGGTGGAGAGAAGCCATATTCAGAGCTGGTGAGAATGTGAGTGGGCACAGGCACTATGGACTATCACCTGAGAAAAAGGACTCTGGGAATGCCTGGCTTAAATCAAGATTTCCTTGATGTATATTGCCTATGGTGGGACTACTACCTCAGCCGGGTACCCTGACTAGGTAAAGCAATGAAAGCAAACTGAGTAATAGCATATAGCAGGATAGACACTTTTTTTTTCCCTTGACTCTTTCCCCCACACTGGCAATCATGGAATCACAAATTGTAATCTGATAAAACTTAAGTCACTGGCTGTAAAGGCCTGAATGATCATGGCTGCATTACACTGTTGTGAGACTCTAATCTTGCATATACACCACAGGCAAACCAAGGAGACCAACACCAGAAGGCCTGCTAACACTCCCATGCCTGCCCATTCCTTCAGATGATTCATAGCTGCAGCAATCCATGGTGATAATCCTGTGGCTAGTCCTGCGTCCACTCTGGTAGAATTTACTGTGATAATGGCCACTCTCAGCTGCTCCATCGTAGTATCGAATTCTCCAGTCCAATTACCTAAAATATAGCTAGACAATTGTTTAGACAGCCATTGAAGCAGGACAGTCTCCCCAAGCATGGTTGACTACCATAAAAAGCTAAAATGTTATGCTCAGGATGTGAGGCTAAGCACTGCACTCAGGGTCAGCTGCTTTCGACCCAGAGAAGAGCAAGTCTGATTGCATGCGGGTTGATGCCCCAGGTCCCGCCTCTGAGAAAAAGGTATCGGACGGGTCTGATGCTCTTTGGGTGGATGACACCTAAATGAACATAGGTACAAAGTCCCAATTTATTTCTAATATCAGAGATCAGACCTCTACTCTTGCCTGATGCATCTAAAACAAAAAGGGGGAACTGTAGAGAGCTGCGGAATGCTATGCCTTAAAGATGGAGCTGGTTTCCACCTTCCACCTTCCCGATGGTGAGTGCTCTCTGTCACAAACAACTCCACATTTGGCTAAGGCTGAGGATCTGGCTTGCTTCCATGTATGTGGACCTATCTGCATTGCCCAAGTGGCACGCTGGGGTTGGCTACCCAGAGGCTATTTAAGCTGTGGGCTGGCTTTCCCCAGGGTCCGAGGATTGCTCAAGGTTCCTGAATAAACTGCATAAAAAAAAAAAAGCTTAAGTCACTAGAGAGTATGCTGAAGAAAGGCTGTTTTGGCCTATATTTAGCCCAAAAAAGGATAAACTGTCATTATGTTAAGCCATTATGATCATGAAGTGAGGAGCTAAGGAAGCCCTGAGCAAATGAATGTGTATTGTTGACATGCATACAGCCATGTCAAAGATACCATTGCCTCAGACCCATAGGAACTGGCAAACCCTTCTTCTATGAGGCTTAGGTAGTGGCAAAGTCTTCCTCTGTAAGAATGTTTCCTAATGATCAGTGTGGGCAAAAGCTAGCAACTGTAGCTGCCTTGTCCAGGATGACTGCAGCTTGCGACTACTCCCTTACAGAGACCTCTGTTAAAGAGAGAGAGAGAGAGAGAGAGAGAGAATATTGAGACTAGCTAACTCCTCCTTCACTGGACAAACTACATGTTGAGTTTTCCAGTTGCTGCATAGTAGGTGCTGCTCTATCGAAGTGAGCACTGCCCGCCCAGCCCAGCTTTTCTGGATGTGAATGTGCATCTGTCCTTCCTCCATTCACTTGTCACCCCAGTTAGTCTAGGATCAAGCCAAACAGGGTGTGGTACATGAAGAACTTTGGTAGTACAGTCTAACCCAGCCATTTTTGATCGATACATCATCCCAATCCAGGTAACCTAATAGGCTCAGGTCAACTCTCATGTCCACAAATATATATAGAAGAGACTGTGAGCTCAGGTCAAGCAGGAAAAGTGAGGAATCAAACTCAACAATGGTAGTCTTAGGCATGATCTCCTGTAGACAACAAAACAAAACAAAACAAAACACCAGGAAACTGTAACTCACATTCTAGCACAAACAGCATACAGGCTATATCTAAACCTGCCATAAGTTTCTCATAAGGCATTCTCATCCTTCATTGAATAATAAATAAATGAAAGCACAAGTATGTAGTCTATGTATACCTAAAATGCTTTCCTTATGAGAATCTTAAAATTGATGTCCCTCATTCTAGCTATACTGCAAAAAGAATTGGATTTTTTGGTCAAGAACAAATAAACTTCTGAGATTAACCTCAGTTTGCTGAGTCACTTGTGCTCTGCTTGAATTTTAACCACAGAGAATTCAAGGGAGCCTATGCTGGAGAGAGACAGAGAAAGAAGAGAAAGAGACAGAGAGAGAGAGAGAGACAGATTTAGGAAGATGGATTGGTTCTAGAAAGAAAAAAAAAACACAAACTTAAGTCAAAAAGGAAAGGCAAAAAAGTCTCTTGAAAAGTTGGATGGAAATACCTGTTTTCTTACTATGTATTGAAAATTTTTAAATTTTTTTAATATTTTATATTTTATATTAATTACAGTTTATATCCCAGCTGTAGAGCCCTTCCTCATTCCTTCCCAATCCCACACTCACTCCCTCATCTCCTCCCATGCCTCTTTCCAAGTCCACTGATAGGGAGGTCCTCCTCCCCTTCCATCTGACCCTAGCCTAGTCTCATCAGGACTGGCTGAATTGTCTTCCTCTGTGGCCTGGCAAGGCTGCTCCACCCTCAGGGGGAGGTGATCAAAGAGCCAGACACTGAGTTCATATCAGAGACAGACCCTGTTCCCCTTACTAGAGAACCCACTTGGATACTAAGCTGCCATGGTCTACATTTGTGCAGGGGTTTTAGGTTACCTCCATGATTGGTCCTTGGTTGGAGTATCAGTCTCAGAAAAGACCTCTGGGCCCAGATTTCTTGATTCTGTTGGTCTCCTTGTAGAGATCCTGTCCCCTCCAGATCTATCTATCTCACCCTTCTTTCATAGAATTCACTGCACCCTGCCCAAAGTTTGGCTAAGAGCCTCAGCATCTGCTTTGATACACTGCTAGTAGAGTCTTTCAGAGGCCCTCTGTGGAAGGCTTCTGTCCTGTTCTCTGTTTTCTCCCTCTTCTGATGTCCCTTTGCATCTTACCTAGGGTCCTCCTTCTTGCTTAGCATCTTTAGGAGTACAGATTTTAGTATGTTTATTCTATATTATATGTTTAATATCCACTATAAGTGAGTATATGCCATGTGTATATTGAAATTTTTAAGCAAAGTATTTTTCACAAAATACAATGTGAATAAAATTTAGCTTGGAGGTTACTAATGGGAAGAGCAAGGAAATGAGAGTGAATAACTACATTTATGTTTTTATGTTATTTTTTAACCCAGTTTCAGATGACTTGACAAAGTCACATCCCTTGTCTGAGTCATAATTTCTGCATCTACGATGAGAGAATGGTAAAGTTGAGTGCATAAGTTGGTAGACAGAATGGGATGGACAGGATGCTATAAAACAATGAAAGCACCCACAAAAGGGCTTGATATAAGAGGAGATCCTTACATGTTTCTTTCCTTTCTGCCTTTCTCATACCATCTTTTCTCCATGGTACCCGTGTTTTTCTCCCTAAGGCATCTTAAAATGAGCTGTATGCTGCCAAGCCTGAGCTCTGATTCTGCCAGTTTCTAAAGTTCTGAGCCAAGCTTTCCCTCCTTTATCTTGGTTAACATCCATAGGACTTCCCTGTGACATTAGCCCCATTTTGCAGAAAAAACTGAGGCTTAGATGGTTTTTAAATCATCCTTCCCCTTCCCCAAATCTTCAGTTTACATAGTTCCTTGGTAATAATGCATGCTGCCAATCAGCTTGGAACTCAACGGACCACAAGCCACGGTTGGCCTGACTCAGCAACCTATGTGTAGGACAAATGCACTGTTCTTCTGGTGTGTACTGGCTTCAACTGAGCCCACTCAAGCAACTGAATTTAGCCGTGCTTTGACAATGCTCTTTGATCTATGACCAAAGAGCAATGAGTGAACAGCAGGAAGTGAAGTCATCTGTGCCTGCTTTGTTAGTAGAGTGCTGCTTGTGAGACAGATGTATGATTTCCTAGATCCCAATGCAAGGAAATTTTTTTGGTCCAATGCCTTTAACTCCTACAGTCCTAATGTACTGAGATGATTTTAGTAGGAACGCTGCCTCCCACTGCCACATTATCTGAGAAAGATGACTGATAGCAGGGCCTATCAAAGGCACAGAGATGCTTCAAACCCTGTACTATTTAAGGGGAGGGGGCAATGAAGATGCAGAATTCATCAGAGCTAAAGGTAATTTCAGTGGATACTTCAGCCAATCTCCAATGGAGGGAGCACCACCAGCATCAATCACCTGGAGTTCATTTCAGAGGTGTGTACTCTTGTATTCCACCCCACATCCCCTAAATCAGAATATGCGAAGTATTCTCTGAGCAGAAATTGCAAGTAAACCAGAGCACTGAGAAAGCATCTACAGCCATATTTACTACACTGACTGAGTCAATACGAGAAGAGGTAATTTATCTAGGTGAAGCAATCTAGTTTGTTTGAGGCCTGAAGCCAGACTTCCTAATTATATACACTGATGTCTCACTTTATGCCTAAGATATTATGGTCTTAATTTCTACAACTTATTAGCAAAATAGCCCTGGTTCTCACAACATGTCACAAAGTCCTTAGCTCAGCTGCCAGCCCCTTTCATCCTCCTTGTCACTTAAGATACAGTCATTCTCCAACTTCTAAATAATAATTATACTTAACAGCATGGTCAAAAATCTCACAGTCACAAAATCAATGTGACAATACCTTATTGGTCACCTTTCATGGGTTGGGACAAACATAATTTGTTCTTAACATGCTGTGGATCTAGAGTTCTGGGTTCCAGATAGAAGCTTGCTTTTCAGTTTGGACTAAATATGAGCTTGTCCCAAATCCAGAACCTCCTGCCCCATCATACCTGTGATGAAGCAGAGTCAGCAGCTCATCAGGATACCCAGATAACTCAGGTACACACATTTGAAATTACTCTAAAGTCTGTACCACCACATGCAGAAAAGCTGTTGTCTAGAGTTAGAAGGTTAAGCAGCAGGTTTCCTCTGCCTGGGTTTCCTTTCTTGCACAATGAGCAAACTAGACTATTATGGAGTTTTACTTAGACATCCATATTTTCAGATCCCTAGCCCAAACAGACTATGGCCCAAGCATAAATAGATTAAGAGGAAGAAAGTAAATGGCAACTCTACCAGAAATAACTTGGCTGGAGACCTGTGGATGGGAATAAATAGTCTAACTAAAGACAATGCTTTGTCTCACAAATAAAAATAAGGTACTGTGTGTCTGTGGCAAAGAGCTAGGACTGTAGACTCAGAAAGTGAGTTCCAGGAACAGAGAAAAACTCTGTCTCAGAAGTATTAGGTAGGCAAGCCCTGAGGAAGACACCCAACATTGATCTCCAACCTCCACACGTGAGAGAAATGTCCCCTCTTTCAAGATTTAAGGAGTTGGCAAGCGTGAGAAGTCCAGCTTCTTCTGTTTAAAAGTACCCTGAGAATACAGTAAGAAGTCACTAATTGACAATAATTACTCTGATAATCTACTCTTACTAAAAGAACAACACCAGGCTAGATCACTAGAGTTTTAAAGGAAAACATGGATTGTGTGGATGGAAAGTCCCAGAAGGAAGGAAGTGACGTGACTCTTGCCATTCATTTACCTGCAGTTCACCAAACATATCACAATCACAGCTGTACCTGGAAATGAGCTTTTAATGACCTGCATTCAAGGCCCACTTTACCACAATAAAATTGTGACTTCTAAAAATAGTTCCCAAACCACTATGTGTCATTTAATTGAAGTAACATAAATTTCTAAAGCCATTTTTAGTGTACAAGTCACTGGCATTGAATCCATCCACGTTCTCATGTGCCAACTGGCAGGGTTCTCCAGAAATCTTTTCATCTTACAAAGCAAAGCCTTCATGAACATTAAAACATAACTCCGCATTTCTCTTTCTCTATCCAGATAACATCATTCTAGTTCCTGTCCTCCAGGTACCTCCAGGAGGTAGGTTATACAGTATTTGTAGTCATGTCACTGCCTAGATTCACCTACTAGTATGTCCTCATGCTTCCTGCTTGTTGTCCACATCTTACAACATTTTTACTTGTTAGGGCTTAAAAACACAGACTGTGTTTATAGACTACATTTGTCTGTTGATGGGTTGGATCTGTCTATTGTTAATGTTGCTCTGCACACAGACACACAATAATTTCTTTATGAAATTAATTTTGGTGTGTGGGGGTAGGGGTGGCTGGATGTGTATGTACTCAAAAGTGGAATCACTGGATCTGATTTTAATTTTTTTTTCCAGAAATCTCCTTTTTAAAAATCACTATTGCTTTCCATGGTGACTATACCATTTCCACTCTCTCCAACAGTATACAGGGCTTCTGGTATCAGCAAACCCTTGCCAACATGTGTTATTTTCTCTTTTGCTTTTGTTTGTTTGTTTGTTCCTATTACCCATTCAAATGGAAGTAGGTTGATAGCCATCAGTTTAGGATGAAACACTCTTTATCCCTTTTACATAAAAATGCTTAGTAAGAAGTTAGAAAAATTATTCTGAAACTCGTGGGTAAATGAGTCTGGGTACATGAAAATAAATATGTATATATAAAATGATGGTTAAACTCAAGGGCATGAGTAGAATTTTTCAACACAAAAATGGAATATTGAGTTTCTTGATGAAGTATGGTCACTCCAAAACTTTGGAAGACCCATTAATATTCTGTATTATCTGATACAATGTTTACAATGGGAGGTTTTACATGCCCGCTCCTGCTCTACTACCAACTAGCAGCACTGTGTAAGAGCTGTGTGTGGTAAAGTATTACTATTATATATAACTCAGAAAATTGTATTAGAATAAAATGATGATTCTGTGCATGGCAGTGTTTTGAGGCTTAAAAAGAACTGTACAAATGAAGGCTTCGAGGGTTTTTTGTTGTTTTCGTTTGGAGGGGTTATTATTTGTTTATGTATTTTTGTTTTACTCTTTGGCTTAGTCTACAAAGCTTTTATGGGGGAAACTTAAAACAGGTTCTATGAACATATGGAGTTCCCAGGGGCTTGAGTGACACTCAGGGAAATGTCCAGATTAAACTGCAGGGAACCACTGTTTTGCCATTTCAGCCCATCTGCTATGGAAATAGAAAGACAAAAAAAAAAGTAAAAAGAGGCACCCAATAAGGAGACCTCTGAAAATTGGTGGGAGGAGTACAGTGTTAGATGAACCCAAAGTCAATAAGATAAAAAGATGAAAAGTACACTGGAAATGGCCCAGAGGTTGTTGATGCAAGCTACTATAACTGAGAGCCAGGGTTGCTTAGCTAGAGCCTGTTGGCAGACAAGGATTAGTTGCAGTGCCAGTGGAATGGCGCAAGACATGCTCATTCCCTTTCCAGCTATAACCTGAGTCACTCACTCCAACCTGTACCAATCTGCTCTCCACCCGATTCCTAGCGCTCAACGTCAGCACTGGTTTAAGAATTAATGTGCCCCTCTCCAAGCTACTGGTCCATGTTGTTATGCTACAGCTTCTGGGTGACTTTATTAAGTATGCTTTGAATATTTTTTTTTTTTGCTTTCATTCTTGTTCGGGTAACTTACTAGGAAGAATCAATATTAGAATCCTTTCCTTGATTATGTTTTGTCAGTGATAGCTGGGATGTAGGCATGGTGCACTCATTGCACTCAGTAACCATGGAAGTTCCCATATGCTTAGTTCCCAGATGCTTAGCTTCCACACAGAGAACTCCAGGATGAACCTGTATGAACAAGACTTGGGCTTTATTAAAATAAAAAGATACTCAGGGAAAGGACAAAGCATATCAGAAAGCATGGGTGTGAGGCTCTCAAAGAAGAGTCACAATTTATTAAAAAGACATTTTTAATATAGGCTTTAAGCATGGTGGTTAAGAGGAAGAGAGATTTTTAGGGAAAGAATGATACATACAAAGGTGTAGGTGTGGCTTCTCAGGGAGGATTTGAAATAGTCTCAGGAGTGTACACACATACCACTGGGACGGCCCTCACAGTACAGCTCAAAGGGTGGCTAAGAAATGTTTCTGTTCCTCTTATCTCTCTTTCTTAACCAGAGGTGCCTTTGATAAAATTATATTCTAGTCAAATAAAACAAGAAACCACTAAGATTACACAAGAGGTTTAGGACATGTCTTTTACCATACATTGGGCTTTTGGTGAGATTCCTAGAAAACTGTAGGTCTGTAGCTAGGAAACAAGACTGCTTTAAGCAAATGTTCTTAATTGTGCTGGAGTTCTTGATTCTAGACTGACAAAAGATTTCAATCAGACTCTGAGAAAGGCTCTTCTTTCTGATATTCCCATAATTTCCTTCTTTTTGTTTTAACTCATTTTGGACCCTCCTCTTTTGAATATTCTTCTATTTACTTGACATAAGTAGTCCTTTCCTTGTAAGTGCCCTAACCAAACTTGTTATTCATCCAATCAAACCAATGCTTCATAAACTCATGTCCTCTGATGCAACTAATGAGAAAAGGCATACTCAAATATATTGATGTAGAGAAATCAGCTGCTGGGGAGGGAAATGAGTTTAGTGGAACAGGAAGAGTATGCACCCATACACAGTGATTATGAACTTGGATCCTTGAGTTCGAGTTCCAGCAGTGCACTTGTTAGCCAGGTTATTTAATCTATCTAACTCTCAACTGTCTCCTTTACTTTAACCCAGACTCAGTGTATTCCAGTATCACATCACGCACAACGACAAGTATTAGATTTTGACTAATTGGATGAACTAATATAGATGAGTAAGCCTAGGCCTGGAGCAAATAAGTGATACATATGTAGCTGATATCTAATGAAGAGTCAACTTCTATGTTAAAGCAGAATTTCATTTCATTGCCTAGAGAAATGATCTCCCATCAAAATGATAGATTTCTAGTATTTAACCAATATTTCACAAAACCAGAAATAATTCTACATTCCTTTGAGACTAGTGCACATGAAATAACTGAGGTACAAAGAGGCTACAAACATAATACGATCTTTGAAACACTTCACAAGGGTGACTATGATGGTTTTTTTTTTTAATTACTCTTTAAATTGGCTATCATTTCTCCTTCCCACCATCCTTCATTGTTTCAAAGCTCTTCCTCTCTACCTGGTCACAAGCTTGTTCAGCATTGGAGATGCTTTATAATATATTCATGTATAAAAGAGTCTGCAACTTATGGAAAGAATAATACTACAAGATTTTTCTCATTTATGGAACCTTAATTTAAAAGTGTGTGGGGGGGAGAAGAAAAGAAGGAAAGAAGGAAGGAGGAAGGAAGGAAAGAAGTAAGAGGAATCTAGAAAGGGAATCATGAGAGGAGAGGAAAAACTCTTAAGGGACATAGGGCAGGTAACACAGACAGTAATAGAACACTTGTAATAGGAAAACAGAAAAAGAAACTAATTTGGGAGAAAATGAAGCAGCTGGGTTGGCAGGAGAGAATCATGGGAGAACATAGTGGAAAGGGGGGAGTGGTTGAAATGTAGTTATACTTATAAACGAGTGTGATATAGTGAAACCCATTTTAAAAGTCTATAATTTTGATGCATTATAGAACAGGAACGGGAAAGCATCCAGACACTAGTTTGGGCAATCTTCTTCCATTACACAATGCTTACTAAAGAACAAAGTATTGCTGAAAATCATAGGTGTATAATCTTATTTTTTTTTCTTGACGTAGTAAACCAGAAACAACTGATGTTCCTGTATCTCCCACAAGATATGTCCCTATTTCAGAAGGCTTGTGGGACAAAAGTAGCTTTGGAATTTAGACCTAGAGCATTTCATGTTTCCAAGAACAATTGTTGGGAGGACTGGATGGGGGGGGGCAGCTACAAGAACTTACAAAGAGAATAGGGTAAACAAGTTGTGTGGAAAGCAAACCAAAGAAGCAAAACAGCTCATCTATTAAATATGTGCTCTTTCGCCCAAGCCTTGCATCCTTCCAGGGTTTTGACAAATTATTAGAAGGTGCCAGGTATGTCCCAAAGGCGGTCATTGACGAGAGTATTTTCAAGCCACTTTAAGAGCCAACTTTGGAAAATTCATATAATATTTTTCAAAACTGATATAGATAGTATCATACTGCCTTCTAAATATGTTAAGATAAACACCAATGGCAGCCTTGATCAGGAAAGCCTCTCCTACTAAATGGTGGGGAATGGAGAAGCTCATTACTACTATGACACTAAGATGAATAAGTGTTCAGCTCTAAACAAGACATCTATATCATTTCCTCTGAGGCTCAGGGAACACAGGGAAAGTGGGGAAGGACTAGAAAAGTCAGAAGGTGGGGAGAAGAGCTGTAAAATATCATCTACTTGGTATGAACTAGCCAGCATGAACTCATAACAGCTATTGATGCATGCACTAGATCTGCAAAAGAATGAGCCTGTCAACTGTCAGGTATGGACAAAGAAGGGACTCTGGATCCCTATCACTCAGCTCTTAACTTTTTGCTACCACCAGCTTCAGGGAATGGAGAGTTCATTGCCTTCAGCTGTGTATTCACTGATGATCAGGCTCCGTTGAATGTGCCACAAAACAAAACCCATAGTTGTGAACATAAGAAAGACAGTGGTAGGGCTATAGGAGAAGAAGGGATTATAAAGATGATGGGGAAAATATAAGAGAGCACGTGGAAGAGAGAATAATCAGAATTCAACATATACATGCATGACATTGTCAAACAACCAAAAGAATAATAAAACATTTTTATGAAATAGTGTCAAGCCAACTGTAGATCTTTAGAGTTTTTTGTTTTCTGTATTTTTATTCATTCATTCATTCATTCATTTACATTTTATAACTTTTGATCAAGGTCTTACTATAAAGCCCAGGCTAACATCAAACTTACTGTATATCCCAGGCTGGCCTTGAACTCACAGTGAAGCCTCCACCTGAGCCTCCCACTTGGCTATGAATCTTGAACTTGACTTAGTATTCCAAGCTTAACCACTGCAAATGAGAATGCTCTGGGGCATGGTATACCATGCTTTCAGAGATTGCATTAGCATAGCACAAATATCAATCTATTATAGAAGTGAGTTCCTCAGCATCAGTTGCTAAGCATACTGGTTCTTTATGGAGGGAACTCAGAAGCAGCTAAATCATTTCAGAACAAAAGCCTCTTGATCTTGCTTCTCTTTATGAGTCAGATCCTTAGGAACCCGGAGTAACATAAATCTAATGGCCCTCAACTGTCAAATACCACTGTAGCAGCTTTTGTTTATTTTGCTTTATTTTAATGAAACATTGGAAACACCCTTGGGGAAACTCATTATGATATGCAAATACATTAAGGATTATCTTGTCATACACAGGAAGCCTTTATTCTTCTGGGGTCTCTCAGACTAGACCTTTGTGCTTCCCAAGCATGAAGAAACTTTCATACAGCATCATTTTCTGAAGAATATAGATGCGAATAGAACAACGTTGGGTCACCTCCTTCTTCAGAGCAGGTGGTGTTTTCTGTGATGACATGAGGCAGTCTACTCTTCCCTCCGATCTGTACTTTCTGAAGTTGTCAGTGTGAGTGAATTTTCAGCTGAAAATTCAGAACACTAGGCAGTTCTCTCCAGTAACTGCCACATCATTTTTGCCTGCAGAGTGAGGCTCCATCAATGACGTACCTTTTTTTTTTTTTAATTCGGAAAATTCCCCCGCCTCCACACTTTCACAAATTTTCTGCCTGAATGATTTCCAGTCAGAGGGCCATATACATTGTTTCTTTCTCCTTTTTTGCAGGACAGTTTGTTTATCTCTGCCAACCCTACATGCTGCCTTTTTTCAAGTCATATCCTAACCGAAAAAGATTACACTCTTAAACGTATTCCTGCTAGCTTTATAATGAAAATAAGAGCTAAAAAGGCAACTGAGTGAGGACCACGCACAGTTTTTTCTCTATCATATAGAAATTTCAAATGTTGAATGAATAATTTATTAAGCAAATTGCAGCAGTAATATTTCAGGAATCTGCCTTTAATAAGAATCCAAATGCCATTATCATCGCAAACATTAAGATTTCAAAATATCCTTTGGATCTGAGTATCTTTAAGAAAAAGCGAATTATGCTCTCCTCCGCGCAATCCATTTACACGTCTTCCCCCTCCTCCCTGGGCTCCCAGACTTCTAAACCCGCAATCGCCTACAATTACAAGCTTTATTACCTAAACTTGCCTTAAAAGCCAGCGAGCTATGGTGCGTGTGTGTGTGTGTGTGTGTGTGTGTGTGTGTGTGTGTGTGTGTGTTTGAGAGGGGGTCGTTGTGCATTGTTTTTCAGATCCAATTTTAAACGTTTTGTTTTTTCCCCCTAAAAGAAAAGGAGGATTTTCCAATGCCCAAGAGGCCATCAAGTTTTAAGATTGCAAGGCACGACTTCTAATCGCATCCTCCGCGGAAAAGTACAAACAGTTCCTCAGACGAGGTCCCCCACCTCCCACGCGCTCCCCAGCTCTCCCTCCCTGCCTAGAACCCCGACACCCTCCCCAACACCTGTGAATCATCCAGAGGCTGCACCACTGAACTATTTGCATACCGCCGCCCGCCCTCCCCGGCTCCTAACAGCTCCTGACGCACAGCATGCAAATACAGGATTATGCTGTGTGGTGTTTACTTCTAATCTTTTATCTGCCCAGCAAAAGTAGACATTCTTGCTCATACCCGGCCCTGGGCTTCCGAGGGTTGACTACTGCAAGCCGGGCTCCCGTATTGAGTGACCCTCCCGAATTCTGTCTGGTCCTAGCCAGCTTGCCTCCGGATATTTGGACAGGCATGCACCGTCCTCTGAAGATGTTCTAAGAAACCCGAACACCACCATAGGCCCCGACTGCAAATTCAACCGGAAACAGCGTCAGCTATTAGCCCTGGGCAAACAACTCCTAAGTCAAAGCCCTGAGCCCTGCATACCCAAGCGTCCTTCTCCTTTCTCCCAGCTCAAGTGCTATCTAGGCGATAATTGCTCTGACGTACTTTAAAAGAAAGTGTGAGCTTTTTCCCAACTGGCCTCGATTGAGAACTCCAAGCCTGCAATGCTACTTTAATACAATAATCACTCATAAAAATAGCAACCCCAGTAACCTGGCCACACGAGGAGCTGGTGACGGCAGAGCGGAATGCCTCTGTGGACCGACCCTCCTCTCTGAAGAAAATAGATCGCAACAGAAATCTATCCCAACCACTTACATCACCAAACCCTCTCTACTCCTTTGCCTTCCTCCCTGTCTGTGACTCAGCCAAAGACAAGTCAGCAGGGGAACGTTTTACATGTAAATATGTGTGTATTTACATTATGATTGTATATATTTATATACCACACACGAAAATACATATATTCACTTAAACATACACACATATGCAAAGGCATAAGCCATCAGGAAAACAGTCGCAAGAGATGTGTGTTTTCCCAAGATGGTGCTAAAGTGGAGACAAAAAAAAAAAATCGTTCCATTTGGATGTTTATAAAAGATTGAAATAAAAAGGGTTGCTGCAAAGCGCTGGGGTTGGGGGGGGGGGGCTGAGTCAAGCGCTCCGCACCTCCCGGCTCCTCCCCTACAGCCCCCAGCCACCTTCCTCCCTCCGCCCTCCCCAACACACTTCCTCCCCGCCCCTCGAGGAGCGGGCTATTAAAAGCTGCTGACGTCAAAGGAACGGCCATCTTTGATGAGGGCAGAGCTCACGTTGCATTGAAGACGAAACCTCGGGGAGGTCAGAAGCTGTCTTTCCTTCCCTCCCTGCCTGGCGGCTCCTCCACTCTTGCAACCTGCAGGGATCAGCGGACAGCATCCTCTGGAGAAGCCAAGGTAAAGACCCCCCCTCCCAGATCGAGGTCCTGGCCTTGAAAGGCTCCATACACAGGAGGGGCCGCAGCTGGCAGACCAAGTGAGCCCCGGCAAACACAAACGTTGGTGCTCTTAGGGTGCGGTGTTCCCTGTGTGCACGTCTGCCTAGACTCTCGCCTGGGGCTACATAAAAGTGTTTTCTAGGCGAGCCGTTTGGAGAAGGAGTGAATGAGGACACTGTAGATGGAGCGGTGGAAGAAACAGCGAGGATGTGTGCAGAATAATAACTTACTCTTTTGAAGCAGCAGTGGGACCCTCTTCCATCTTGCGATGCAGTTTTGGGATCTGTTTAGGTTATTAGGGTTGTGACTAAATTTCAAAATCAAAAGACGTTTTTGTCGTTCGTTCCAACCCTATGATTATGACTGTTGTCTTTAGGGCACTGCTACCCACGGGAAATAAGAAGGCAGGGTGTGGGCGCTGGGGAGGTGAAAGGAGAAGGGGGCAGTTCTCGCCCTGGGAAAGCCGAGCTGCGGCAGTGACAGCAGCCTCCATGCCCCGCAGACTTGATTTATACCGCCTGTCCCACGTCAGCTTCAGGCGGGCGGGTTCTGTTGTGAGGGAGAGCTCTGCGGAGGGCTGGCCCGGTGGGTTCGGCTGGGGGACTGCAGTGGCCGGAGCTCAGCACCCTGGACAGGAGTGCCCAAAGCCTGCGTCGGCGCCCTGACCTTTCAGCACCGCGGACAGCGATCCGGCTGCAGCGCCGCATTACCTGCTGCAGAGATGCCTGGGCAGGGCTAGAGGCCAAATTTTCTGAGACCGGAGTCCTACAGAAACTCTTAACAGAGGTGGCATAGTAGACAAAAAGAAAGATAGAAGAATAAATCCTGTCAACAGGGATTTATTTACAGACAATTGCCTGCTCCTCTCCTCACCTCCCACGTAGCTTCAAGAAATAATGACTAATTGTAGAAGCCTTCTGTATTTCTCCCTGTGCCTTGCTTTAGACGGAAAATAAACACACTTTTAAGAGCAGTCACTTATCCTCCATTACAACATGAAAATTGTAATTTTTTGTTTTTAACACGAGGTCAATATGTCTGTTGATTTTAGGTGGGCTTGAATGAGCATATATGAAGACGCTAGTTCTATCTATTTATAGGAGTTCCCTCGGTAATGGTTTTGATTTTTAAAATGAGGGTTATGTGAACTAAATAGAATCAGTTTTAGGAAGGAACCCCTCTTCCTTCTCCATTTATCCTTAAAGCTAGGTAGAAACATGCATACACAGCCAAAAAGAAATATCAATCTCTTTGGCCATGATTTTGGAGTTAGTGTATGTCCTATAAACAGCGGTTATGGCAGCTTGGTTGCTTTGGATTTTGACATTAAGAATGGTCATCCTTGGGAGATCCTAAACATGTCCTTCAGCATTATGCAGGTGGAAGAACCGTGGTGCTAAAGCAGGAATCTGACCCCAAGATTCACAGCAATTTCTATTCCGGCACTGCAGGATTTTGCTGAGGTCATGATAACTATTTTATTCTCTGAGACTTGGAGACAAAAATCATCACAAGGATAAACATCTGGGTTTTTAAAAGATTTTTATAATTGTCATGAAAATATTATGACTAAAATGATATGCTTTCAGCAGTTGGTAAAGAAGAGTAACAGCTTTATATGTAAAGCTGTATATAATACATTAAGAAAATGCTAGCCTGAACCCTTTTAAATGTCTTGAATTGTATTTATTTAGTCATAACTCCAATCATCTGTCTAATAAAGATACTAAAATGACCAGTCTATAAAATACCAGAGTTATTTTATCCCCAGCTATTTACTTGTGGATCGTCTTTCTTTTCATGAAAAGCTGTGTGTTTCCATGTATGTATATTTGCTGCTATATTATTGTGTGTAGATGATAATTGCTTCAGTAGAAATTTATTCAAGATAATGTAGCTGCGAGGGAGTTTTTTTTTTTTTCTTAAACTAAAATTTTAAGATATAAGGAACAACTATGCTTCATTGATAGAAGCTCAGGGAGAAAATCTGGGCAGGATTCTATGTAAATGCTTTAACATGATAGTGCACATCCAGACCGTTTTGCAGAGTTGCGTCAAATGAAAGCCTAATGGCACCTGAATCCTGTGCTTGAATGTCAGTGATTGCTGCTGGGTTTGATAGTGGAGGATGAAGGAAAGGACTCCAGGACTGCAGTGAAGCTGGCAAAGGGTGAATAGCTGGGAGAAAGAGACAGCATGAACAATAGCTAAATATGGAAGAGTTTGCTGAGAAAATAAAGGAAAATGTATCTGGGACATAGATTTAACATTTATGTCACTGACAATCTTCAGTGGGAAAAATAATAAGTCTTTTTTTCTTCATTTTAAGTTTGAATTTTGAAAATCCAGGACCATGTAATAAAAGATCAGTAAGGTGTAAGGACCATCCAGGAAACATTCATGTAGAGTCTGTGATGGTGCTTGCTTGTTTGTTTATTATTGCTTTCCGCACTTTGGCATTCCTAGCACAAAATAATTCACAATTTCTATAATTTATTCATGGTAAAAATCTTCCAATAATCTTCCAATAAATCTTCCAATATCTTCCAATAATTGAGGAACTTACTTTTACTTTAGAAAACATTCACAGCTCCAAGGCAAGCTGACCCTTAATTTGTCAGTTGATATTCCTAAAGTCTGAAGTTAACCCCATGGTTAAGGTTATCAGCTGAACAATTGATTTTTTCCTCCAGTAACACCTAGCTACTGCATAGCAGTTGGCCCTCAGGAGAATGTGTTCACTTTGACCACTGTAGGAATGAAAACAATTTAATCAAAAGATTGAAGGAGGAAACAGAAGAAATTTTTTATTTTTAAATGATGCATTATCAATAAACAATGCTCTTTACATTATCATGTTGATTTACAGTGCTAGAAAGATAGGAAAATGTATACGTTTGGCCTCAGCACTGAATACATTTTGCAATGTCATCCCTTGCCAGCAGACACCAACGTAACAGGAAAATATTGATCAACCAGAAAGCACCAGATCCATAAATGAACCCAATAGGGAATCTAAAATTTCATAGTTCTATGGCTTTTGACCTCAGTAAGTCTAGTATTTAGTAATCTTGACAGAAATAGTAATAAAACTTATCATATAAATCCAGAATGAAAAAAGCATTGAAACGGCAGGAAAAAATTATGAGTGTAAGTAATTCATTTCTAAGTAAGCATGACCAGTAGTCAGGAGTAGAGTTTCCAAGGAGGACAAAATGGAAGTTATAGGACCGAAGCTGGCTTGGGAAGGTTGGAAAGAAATTAGCACGGCCTGCTAAGTAAACAACTTCAAGTTACATAAGCCAAGCTCTCTTTGTTCAAGGAACCCTGCAAATGCCTGTCCGTTTTGGAGGTTGTTGAAAGCTTGTGTGGAAGAATTTTCCAGAACAGAATTAGAACCTCCTATGCAAGGATTTGAATGACAAGTTTAGGATTAGATATTATGCTCTGAAGTTGACTTCTGAGCAGAAATTGATATAACTAAGAAAGCAACCAGTTCTGGCTAACATCCAGAAATTGGCAGAATGGCTTAATCCCCAGTAGTAAAAGGAAACATGTTAGAATCATCAGGGTGAATCCTGCATTTAAACATCGTCTACCGGTACTCTCCAGGATATGTAAACCCATACACGAATTGTAGTTTCAGTTTCCCATGTTTAACTGGGACAAATTATTTGAGATGAGCACATGCTAGGAACATTAAAAAGCAGGTCAGAAAATGGGTGACCAGGGCCCTAGAGTGCACATTTAAATAATAAACATGACGTAGAACTCTCTCCCACCCTCTGAGAATACTGCATTGGCAAAGGGAGGGTCAGTTCTTCACAATGTGTTTCATGCTGCATAACAAATAGAGGCCTTGCCTAAAACTGGGGGCCAGGGGACATGGTAACATTTTATGAAGCTGCAAAGAGCTGAGGTGGATGACCAAATACATTTCTTTTCCAACTAAACTGGCTGATTCCTGCTGGTTCCCTATACCCCAGAGCTCGGTTGAGGTCTAAACTACTCATATTTCCTTTTTAACCTTGTAGTTACCATTCTCATGATAGAACTTGCAAATTCCAAATACTGACAGAAATACTAAACCAAAATAGCCAACAGCATCATCACCGCAGAGGAAGAAATGGTAGTTACAAGCATAGATTTTGTTAATTCCCTTCTGACTATGAAACACAATATGCTCTCCCTCTTTTGCTATTTACCCAAACACTGGTAGGAGAAATGTAATGTGGTAATGACCTCCCAGCTCACTGCCTAGGAGAAATTGGGGGGAATTGAAATGGGGGGGAAGGAGGGAACAGGGAGAACAGTGCCATTTAAGCTTTAGGGGGAGGTTGTCAAGTTGGGTCCAGGGGACCTTTTTCAGGTAAGAGGAAAAAAAATAAATCACAGTGTCAAGGAAGCAGGACACAGTGAGTGGAGAAACTGCTTCAAAGAATTTAGTCTTATGAAAGGAAAGAGACTTCAGAATTGCTATTGTTGTTATGACAACAATATCTGTGTCTTCTACATACTTATCTTCACCAAAATCTTTGTACTTCTCCCCATGAAAAAGTTCAAGTGGATTCTGATTTTAAATGAAGTATGGGAACTATAGATTTGTCAGATATAATACTAAGCATTTAGTAAGTCATGAATTTGATTTAAAAGGCTAGAGGTACCTAAGGCAGTGACTAATCCAGTACTTCAGTGGGGGCGGGGGAGGTGGCCTGAGCTACCTCTGCCGCTGTTCACCAAGTGCTGGTAACGACTTTATAGCTTAGTTGCTCTTGTCATTTCAGTTTTACAGCTGCAGTGGCTGAGGTAGAGCCAAACAAGCTAAATGATGTATCAGAGAGCAGAAAAGGAATAAATGTAGTCAGTTTGACTACAGAGACCAGATTATTAGCTAAATGTACTGTGTTACTTCTTGTATCATCATTTTTCCTACTGGTCAAATGAATCATGGTGAATGTACATTGATAGAACAGACAGACAGACAGAGTACTAGGGATTGAACCCAGAGAATTGAACATGCTAAGCAAGCACCCAATCCCTAAACTACACTGAAGGCCTCTGCACCTGTTTTTTGTTTTGTTTTGTTTTTTGTTTGTTTGTTTTGTTTTGTTTCAATCTTTCCTCCTCATCTGGGCAGCAAGGCACGCTGGTAAAGATGTTGGTTGGCAGCTAGGAGCCCCGCTGCTCACCTGAGGCAACTGCTTATACTTCCCTGCTTTGGGATCAGTCTTTCAGTAACCTACTGGAACACTGTAAAACTCAGGCTCCTCATCTGCAGACAGTGTTGGTCAGTATTGCTGCCATTCTGACGCAGCTGAAATCCCCCAGCAAAGTGAGTGGGTCTCAGAAGAAAGGCTTTCAGATCCCATTGTTTCAACAATGCTTTGGCTACCAACCTGCCATCACAGATCATAGGATGTATGTATTCCTGGTATCATATCTCTTTCTTCATCCTTTTTTATCCTCCACCACCCAGAAAAAAAAAATTGTCATTGTCTTTCTGGTCAGACAAGAAATCCTGCCTTTTGCCTCAAAGCTATTCTACATCATCACTGCTTGAGTGTCTGCCCTTCTTGATCAGATTTATAGTCATATAGTACAAACTATTCCAACAGCCTTCCCAAACATTTGAAAATAAATTGGTTTTAAATTTTTCCTTCCAGATTCTACTTTTCTCATTGCCTGTGTCTTACTTAAAGCAGTTTATTGACTATTATTTTCTAACTCCTACATTCCACCTGCCACTTAGAAGAAAGAAGGGATACTTCTGTAGAATCTCTGAACTAAGTACTTAAAAAGTAGTATTTCTGTATGACCTGAATCACGTCATACTGACATCCAATGCAACCTTGATCACGCAGGCCTGAGGGTGGGGTTCAGCAGCACTCGTGTACCATTTGTGAGGTCCGCATCACATGCACAGAAATTCACGTACTTCAGAAAAGACTGCTGTTGTCTTTAGAACTAGGTGCAGATTTCAGTTGTTTCCTCCAGGTAAAGTGTTATATGGCAAGAAGAGATCTTAACTGTATGTTTGCTTATTTGTTTATTGCTGATTCACAAGCAGTAATGTTAACAACAATTAACCTGTTGTTTTAAATAAATCTGTATCCTCAAAAGAGATAGGGGAAAATCCTGCTTTTTCAGTCAGTTTAGACAGTGATTTTTCCATGCCTGCTTGGGGCTGATGCTAAATGATCTGTCTGCTAAGTTCACAGCTTGCTGTTTGAGAAAAAAAAAAAAAAAAAAGATGTATCTAGTCCTTTTGCTGTTGTTGTGTTGGCCTGATGATCCCAAGATGGACGCTCTGTATTATTGCTGACTCATTTCTTGTCTTCTAAGGTGGCGGGGCCATTTTTGTACATCAAGAGCAAGGTGATTTTCTTCCAAAGTGACAAGTTCTACAAAGTGACTGGGTTCAGCTTCCCCTTCACTTCTTTTATTCCTATGACACCAGTTCCAGATTTCTGAATTTAGAAGATGGCTGCAGGCTTGAATCAGTGGTTTCTGCCCTATACTGGGCAGCATGGGAGCAAATGAAAGCCTCTCGGATGCCCCCCTGAGGCCAGAGTTCAGCCCTGCAGTCCCGCCTCCTTTAAGAATGCTTTCGGTTGAGCTCTAAAGACTGGCAAGCATGACTGGACTTTCCATGGAGTTCTCTTTATTTATATTTATTTATATTTCTCTTTTTCACAGCTTCAGAGAATACTGACTGGGAAATGCAAAACAGCAATTTCTTAAATTTTCCTGCAGCTAGTAGCCGTTGGTCTGATGGCTAGCCATAGGGAAATCACACTGTGACTTCTTTATTGAGAAATGGAAAGTAAAGGGACATAAGCCTGCTGGGAAGAACACCAGCACACTGTTTTTATATGAGGTAGACCTGTCAAATGATTTTTTTTTTAAGGAGAAAGTCCATTATAACTTTTTCATGAGAGGATGCTTACCAGAAATCAAAATCATATTCCTGATTAATTTATGAAAAATTTCCAAATATAATAGGCTTTTCTAACTTGGCTGTCCATGAATTCCTCAAACATCATCAGCAAACACCATGACACTTTCATTCATTCACTCATTCATTCCTTCATTCAGCAAATATTTTTTGAACATAGCAGATGTTACAGCTTTGCCATTTACCCAGAAAACACTGTACTGACTCCACAGACACAGCAGTAAATAAAATAAGTGTGTTTCTGTTCTAGGTATGACATGCTGAGCAAACCCAGTCCAGACAGTAATACTTTAGGAGACATGTTTCAGATAGGATCTCTTTTAACCTAACTTAGAAAAGAACATGGAGGCTCAAAGATGGCTCAGTTAATAAGGTCGTTTGCCTTGCAAGCAAAAGGACCTAAATTCATTCTCCAGAACCCACATGAAAAACAAGACCTAGTGGCACATGGCTGCAATTTCAGTGCTTAGAAGACAGAGACAAGAGGTTTGATGTTCACTGGACAGCTAGTTCATCCTAAATGATGAGCTTTCAGCCAATGAGAGACCCAATCTCAAAGGAAGCAGATGGTGTTCTTGAATGCCACAGATCCTCTGGCCTCCACACATATAAGCACCCAGATCCATGAGCATGCATGCATGCTCAAGCTCATGCACACACATTTTAAAAATTTTATATATGCAATTGATCCAGCGTTTCTTGGACTGAATACCTACCTAGAGCAAAATTGGTATATCATGAATGAATATGTTAAGAAATATACTTGGTCACCTAGACTAAACAAATTAAGTAAGATATGCTTTTGTGTAAATTTGTCTTTATTTACATGGCAATAATTAGACAATATTTATCCCTTAAAAATAGTTTTATATTTTAGCATCTATCTTCATAGAGATGTCCCCCTGTCTAAACCACTTCTTACCAAGGATTAAGAGTGAAGCATCAAGAAACATGGCACCTCCTAGGTCAGAAAACCTACTTTCCAATCTGGAATTCATGGAGCAATGCATAACCAAGGTGACCAGGAGAGAAAATGCAGTATTTTTGTACTTTCCTCTCCTGAAAGCTTCCCAATGTGGGCGATCAGTCATAGATTCAGAATAAAGTAGAATATAGGTTTGCTCCCCAATCCCTACCTTTAGAATTTTACTTCTGTTTATCATTTAATAATAAATGATAAACCTGCCTCCCTTGAAGATCTATGGCATGGCTTTATAGTTTCCTACCTATACATTTGTCTTTCTTAGTAGAATATGGAAGCCCTAGAGATCAGAGACGAATGCTCTTAGTACCCTGTATGCACCAGGTACATAGGAATGAATGAGTGACTGGGGAGATCACCACCTCTTTGCAGAACAATGAATTCCTCCCATGTAAGGAGTTATGCCTTCTATCGACCAAACATTTCAATTACGAAACGCAGTAATTGTTCTGTAGCCCTGCAAGTAGATTCATCCTAAATGTTGAAATAAAGTTATGTCTGAAAAGTTGCTTTGGCTCACTCCAACTAGCTACCAAACTATAGAAAATAATTTATTATTCTACTATGCTGTTTTATCATCTATGAATGAAGGGGTAAAATGCTAATGAAGAACAGAGAATTCTCAAGAAAAGTAATACTAAAAGCAGAGCTGTATTCAGAGATTAAGTCATTTAAGAGTGACTTAAGTCATTTTCATATGAAGCCAAGGTGTTTAACATGCAGAAGGCATACATTTAAAGCTCTCTATCATTCATTAGGATCAAATGATATTTTTAATCCTTGCCCATATACTTACTGAGGCATTGATTTGTGCCTCTGGCCAGCCCTTGTCTTCAGAACTGTACACTGCTTTATTAGGATCGGCATGATGTATACATGCTGTCCATATTGATTTGGCTTTCTGCAAGATGTCCTTTAACTTCCAGTACCCAGCATACTCTTTCTTTTTTTTTATGATTAAAGGACAGTGCTTTAATGTCCCTGTCATTAAAGGGCCAGCACTCTGTGGCCCTGAGTATGTTAAAGAGAGCCAATCACTGGGCTCCCTAAGACTGTCATAGTAGACACTGTCATTAGAGTAAATTTTGTTTATAAAAGTTACAAAAGATAATATCACTGGTATTTTTACATACACAGCATACTCTTTCTTTAGGGTAATATAGACTTTAGGATAATATAGCATATCAGCTTCATTTAGCATAGGAAAACTAACATATCACCAACTGAATAACACATTTTATATGTCTTTTCCTCCATACTTTCTCATGAAATAAGTTTTAAAAACTAGTTGACACAAACTCTGTGCTCTACTTTCTGCAGGATATATAAACAATGTCACTGAATGACCACAAAGAGAATAACAAATAATTGGCTAAATGCCTGTTAGATACTATATTCAACCCTGTCTTAGGTTATTTCATATAATCTCCTTGAAAACATGTAAACTGTTTGGAGCTCTTGTCTCTCTGTTGTAATGTCCATGATTTTCATTTCTACCCATTAGTTTTCCACATTTATATACAATCCATGGAGACCCTGTAACACAGTTGTTCTTAACCTTCCTAATTCTGTGACCCTTTAATACAATTTCTTATGTTGTGGTGACATTCCAACCATAAAATAATTTCATTGCTACTTCATAACTGTTCATTTTGCTGCTGTCATGAATTGTAAATATCTGATATGTGACCCCTGTGAAAGGGTTGTTAGGCCCCTAAAAGGGTCACGACCCACAGGTTGGGAACTGCTGCTCTAATAGCCCACCCCCTGCCTGTTAGTCAGCAAATTAAAAGAGCACACTTCCAGGTGAAGTCGGCGCATGGGATGATATAGGTGGCCAGAGGAAACTAAGTTCAGGTGAGTTCATAGAGCACTGGACTGTGCTGCTCTAGGCTGCAGACCAGCCCAACCACTTCAGCTGTTCAACCTTGAACAGCTCCCCTGAACTGAACTGAGCTTTGGTGTTCACAGATGTGAAAAGAAAGTGACAGCTGCTATGAATGCCAGGTGGCTGTCAATGCTCAAGTACCGTGAAGCCTTAAGGAAGTAATGCTGTGAATACAGGTACCCCAGCCCTCTGAAAGTGGAAGGCAAATCCCTGTTCTCCCTTAGCCAATGTTTGTCACAGCATATTTGTAGTGTCCTTGATTGCAGGTTATTTGAAGAGGATATGCTTCTTTTCTTCGTTATTGTGCTTCGTTTTAGAGAACCAATAGGTCATGGTATTACATTGCTTTTTAGCTTTAGCAGCATACATGATAAATTGGGAAGATGTCTCAGGAGTATTTGATTTTTCTGTTTAGGGGAAGATTTTAAAATGCTTTTGATAGCATCTCTGCTTTGGGAATGACCTCATGATTTTTAGAATGATGTTTAGGTAACCCAAGAGGCTGAATTTTCACTTAACTAAACACAAATCGCCTCTTTTGCCCTATGCATTGGATATTAAGGACCCTTGAGGAAAAAAAATAATAAGAAAAATTTCTTTTACTATGTAAAAGAAGTGCTGCAAGCTATTCAATGTACCATTACAAGAACCAAATCTGTTGGTGCTGCTTTGCATTCAACTTTGTGCCGAGGAGTTTTTGTTGGTGCTGCAGCAACAACCTGGTGTATGTGGGGTGGGGCTGACTCTTTATCAGATATCATATGCGTGTGTGCTTTTTTAATGTGCACACAATATACAAACAAAGATGTGCAAGGACAGGGTCTTTCTTTAGTCAAACTTGGTTTTAGTCAAACCTGATTCTTGCACGCTTTCAAAACATTTAGCTTCATTTGTAAGCTAATAAACATAAAATGCATATAGGCAAGTCTTATGGACTGCTTAATACCCCAAAGCTGCATTCACAGCAAGACTTCCTGTCAAACATTTAGAAGGTTGCCCTGCCCAAGATACTGTATGGAGCAATGACCTCCAGTCTGCTTTGAAGAGAATCCATGCAAATTTAGGCCTACAATGCAAAAAATCCTGCTAGGAAAGTTTTTGAAGACGTTTACTATCTTCACATTAGCATCTGATGTATAATAGGTATTATAGGCCTATCTACTGTAGTTAGTTTTATATTTAATCTCTATACCAACATACTGAGTGGTAGATGCTATTTTCCATACTTATCCAGGTAGTGTTTAGTCAAGGTATTTCTAAGGATCTTGAGGTATTAATTGGCACCCTTCTTATACACAGATAAGAGTTAACGATTAAAATACCTAGCATTTTTTACTGCTTTATTCTTTCTTTCTTTCTTTCTTTCTTTCTTTCTTTCTTTCTTTCTTTCTTTCTTTCCTTCCTTCCTTCCTTCCTTCCTTCCTTCCTTCCTTCCTTCCTTCCTTCTTTCTTAACAATTTACTCACTTTATATCCCCATTGTGGCCACCTCCCTAATCTCCTCCCTGTCCCACTCTCCCTCCCTCTTCCCCTCCTATCCCCTTCCCTTAGTTCACTGAAAGGAGGAGTCCTCCTCTAGCTTATCAAGTCTCATCAGGACTGCCTGGATTCTCTTCCTCAGTGGCTGGCAAGGTCACCTCGCCAGGAGGAAGTGATCAACATACAGGTAATGGAGTTCATGTCAGAGACATCCCCTGCTCCCCTTACTTGGGTATCCATATGGAAACAGAGCTGTCAGTCAGCTACATTTGAGCAGGGGGTCTAGGTCCTCTCCATGCATGGTCCTTGGTTGGTGCATCAGTCTCTGCAGGGCCCCTGGGCTCAGATTTTTTAGCTTTGTTGCTCGCCTTGTGGAGCTCCTGTCTTCTCCAGGTCCTTCTACTACCCCCCCCCGCCTTCCATAAGACTCCCTGCATTCTGCTCAAAGTTTGACTGTGAGTCTCAGCATCTGCTTCCATCCCCTGTTGGGTGGTCTTTCAGAGGACCTCTATGGTAGGCTCCCATCCTGTTCCCTCTCTTCCACCACCTCTGGTATCTATCCTGTTTGCCTTCTGAATGAGAATTAAGCATCTTCCCTAGGATCCTCCTTATTGTTTAGCTACTTTAGGTATGTAGATTTTATGGCTAACCTATATTATATTGCTAATATCTGCTTTGAAGTGAGTATATAGCTTGAGTGTCTTTCTGGGCCTTTAGAGAGGAAATAATTAAATTACTCAAGGAAACAACACCTAGCATTTTGTTAGAGCCAGTTTTGTGGGGAGATTGTGGCTATAAGCAGAGTCAGATTTACCAGATGCTTTTCTCCTTTCCAGTATTGGGACCTTCTGCTTTAGAGTAAAGAAATAGTGTTAGGAAATGTAACAAAATCAGAGACAAAACACCTGTTTTATATCCTCTTGGATTCACACTTTCATGGCTCTATAGGATAATCCTTCTTCACATGGTTCATTGAGTACTTATTCCTCCACTACATTTCAGGCACTGTTCCAAGGAATGGGAATAAACAGAGAGCAAAGCATCATGATGAAACTTACTTTCTAGTGGAGAATGATTGACAACACCGTGAGCAAAATAATACAGAACACAGGATAGACTATAGTAGCACCACACAATAAAATGATGGTTTAGAGAGGATGAAGACAGGATTCTCAGAGAGGTGGTACTTGTCAGTTAAGCAAAGACCAAATCATCTCTATGCTCAGTGATGAAGCAGTCCATTCAGCATTGGATTCCATCACTGACCACAAACAAAGCCAAATAGTCTGAAAAATATAGATACATTTTTCCATTGTCTTCTTACTTTTTCTCCCAGATTCCAAGACTAAAGATACCTATTGCTAGTACAGGAAGAAAAAAAAAAAACAAACAAACTATAAAATCTGTATGGCCCACAGTGGCAGGGGTGAAGTGATAATCTTATCTCCTGTTCTGGTCTTTCTTCCTCAGGCTCATTTTGCTTCTTACCATGACTGTATTATGGGTCCAGATATACTTACTGATGAGTTGGGACAAGGATGGCCACTGAATGTTGAAGGACTCAGATTAATACCAAACCTAAAAGCTTTGCACTGAAAATTAAACTAGGTGGCAACTTCTGTTAAACCTAAGCTTCACACTTATAGACCTTAATGTGCATGTATCAGGAAGACACATGGCCCAGTTTAAAAGATGAAAGTATGTGTGCAGACCAACCATACTATTTATATATGTTGAAATTTTCTTAGACACGAGGAGGGGTGATGACTTCCTATATCTGCATTCACTAATTAGAACTTGTTTCTCATCAATCTGGTGCTTTCTCAGACAATTAGGAATAGTGCTACCTCAAGATACAGCTATACCACTCCTAGGCATATATTCAAAAGATGTTCAAGTACACAACAAGGACATTTGCTCAACCATGTTTGTAGCAGCTTTATTCATAATAGCCAAAACCTGGAAACAACCCAGATGTCCATCAACGGAGGAATGGATAAAGAAATTGTGGTACTTTTACACAATGGAATACTCCTCAGCAATTAAAAACAAGGAAATCATGAATTTTGCAGGCAAATGGTGGGATCTAGAAAAAAATCATCCTGAGTAAGATATCCCAGGAGCAGAAAGAGACACATGATATATACTCACTTATGAGTGGGTACTAGACCTATAAGATAAGATAAACATACTTAAATATGTACACCTAAAGAAGATAAAAAGAAAGGGGACCAGGGATAAGATGATTAATCCTCATCTAGAAAGACAAAGGAGATGGACATTGGAAGTAGGAGAAAACAAGTAACAGGACAGTAGCCTACCACAGAAGGCACCTGAAAGACTCTACCTAGCAGTGTATCAAAGCAGATGCTGAGATCCATAACCAAGCCTTCAACAGAGTGTAGGAAATCATATGAAGGAAGGAGGAATTAGTATAATCTAGAGGGGACAGGGACCCACACAAGGTCCAAATATATCTGGGCACAGGGCTCTTCTCTGAGACTGTTTATCCAACCAAGGACCATGCATGGATATAACCTACAACCCCTGCTCAGACTTAGCCCATGGTAGCTCAGTATTCAAGTGTGTTCCCTAATAAGGAAGACAGGAATTGTTTCTGACATGAACTCAATGTTTGGCTCATTGAGCTTCTCCTTCCCTCCCCACCCCTCCCCTCCACCGAGGGAGGAGCAGCCTTGCTAGGCCACAGATAAGGACATTGCAACCATCCTGAAGATACCTGATAAGCTAGGGCCAAAAGGAAGGAGAGGAGGACACCCCCTCTCAGTGGACTTGGAAGGGGGCAGGGAGGAGATGAGGGAGGGAGGGGAGGATTGGAAAGGAAAGAGGAAGAGGACTATAGCTGGGATACAAGTGAATGTATAAAATTATTTCAAAATAAAAAACTATATCAAAAAAAGAATTTAAGAATAGATGAAAAAAAAAAAAAAGAAGAACTTGTTTCTCAGTCACCAAGGGGAACCAATGTAAAGTTGAGTCCTCTTTGGACTATTGGAAAGGTAACTTAAGAATTAGCATCTAATTGGATGATGGAGTGAAGGAAGGTACACAAATCATAAAAGAGAGAAAACTCCAAATATGCTCTTAGACTACCACATGGTACCATTGTACCATCAAGCTAAAGTTCAAGTTCATGTCTTCATCCTACATGTTCTAGAAGTCTAGTCTCTGACTCTCTCTCTCTCTCACTTTCTCTCTCTCTCTCTCTCTCTCTCTCTCTCTCTCTCTGTGTGTGTATGTCTTTATTTAACATTAGTCTCAACTTTAGTTTCCTGAATGAAAGTTCTTATGTATCATTAAAGTGGAAGTTAGCTTTCCACCTCAAGGTTTAAGATTCACATGGGTAGCCCTTTCATGTGCTATAGCCTAACAATTTACTAAAAACTCCTAACCAGTAAATTAGAGCTGGTTTCTTGGTGAAGTTGATAACGTACCTTTTTATTGCTGCTGACATACTTCTTTGGATATGATAGACTGGTGGTGCAAATGAACTATATCCTCTATAAGAACACATAAATTTATGAGTTCACTTACCAAACAATTGTACTGGTTCAACCTGCATCCCTTTAATGACAGTTGCTTCTTTTATTAGCCTGTTTTCCCACTGTGGTTGAATTTTTAAACTTCATATAAGCTCTATAAAGAAATTTGTTAAGATGCCATAACCACTTTGCAAGTATAAATATTGGGGGCATAAGAAACTTGACTGCCTTGAAAAAGATTACCTGTGTAGTTAATACCAAAACCTATTTGAGGATGTAGGTTGACCAGATGTCCAATTCTTCTATGTTATTCCTACCAATATTATTGTTAGGAATAATATTTGTTATTATTCCTAACAATAGGAATAATCCTAACAATCCTAAAAACAATAGGATTGTTATTCCTAATCAATAAATAGAGAGAATTGATTTGTAAGCTTTATTAATATGCACAAACTTATTTTATTTGGCCAATAATAGATTTGCAGACTCTTTAATCTGCGTATCTAGAAGTAGTATATTTCCTCTCAGATTCATCTTTTATATTTGTCTAACATATACAGCCTTAGTATCTTTTCAGCCCTATAGATAACATCTTGTTTCCACTGCTTACTAAAATTATGAAATTCTTTGGGCTTCTAAAATGTTACCAAATCAGGAATGACTACTATTTTTGGATTTCCTTTTATACACACATATTTTCATATGTCATGTTACTATTTTGAGAAACAAAATTAAGCAAGTAACCTGCACCAAAGAGGCCACCATGGTTTTTGTTTGTTTGTTTTTGTTCTTTATCTGAAACAAGTCGCAAAGTTCTTAGCTTTTCTTTCTTTTCCAATGGCACTGTGGTGTCGTCTTTAAGTCCCTTTTCAGAGTAACATGTTTTAATGTAACATATAAGGTTACATACAAAATCAATTATACCAAAGTATAATTATCAAAATACTCTTTAAGACAAATTTGTGATATAGTGATATGTTATCTCTTTAAAATTATTAGTGACAAATAATTAATGGTAAGTCTAATAACTACCATAAATTTAAAGTACTAATGAGAGTGTAAGACAATTAAAGATTCTGCACCAAGTGTAAAATGCTATGAAGCCATCTGAGGTTACTGGTGACAGATCGTATCAAGCCCTTTGTGTGGCAAGGTGGGAGGAAACCATCTGCGTAGAAGAAAAAGACCCATATATTATCCAGGCATTAGTGATAACTTGAAGACCCTGAATTTGTATTTTATTGTGAAACAAACCATCCCAATACATAGTGACTTGAAACCTTTTATTGAGCATACACATTAAGGACCTGTTTCTTCAGGTAGCTACTTGAGTTGCTGAAGCATATGTTCACTTCTGTGTGGGTGGTTGTTGATACTGGAACCATTTGTCTCCCGTGCAAAAGGCTAGCCCTAGTGTTGCATATAGGACACAGTAGGTATTGCAGAGTTCTTTAAAACAATGAGAGAGGGTGGGCAGGGGTAGAAAAGCACTACCAATGCACTTTTTTCCTGTCTGTTTCGGCCACATGGCCAAAGAAGTCACATAGCTAAGTTCAGAGGCCATGTGGAAGGAGGAATTATGGATACTAAAAGGAGAATAATCAAAGCCAATTTTTAATATATATATATATATATAATTGTATGCAGCAATCTTGAAAGCATGAGTCTGCGAAAGTTTTGTATTGGCCACAGGCTAGACATGGAGATATTTCTGTCTATCCTGAGGCTATACTTCTTCTACTCAGTTCATAAACCAGGAAATTTAGCCAAGGATCATTCTTACCCTACCACCAAAGGCTTTCCAATGATTTTCCCAGTCATTGAAGCCCTAAGTGAATGAATTGAATGCCTTTAAGCCAACATGGCATCTGGAACATGACCCTGTCTTTCCAAGGAAGCTGAGCTATCACAGACCCAAATACCATGTAAATTTAGGAGACTGATTTAAAAAGAGAGAGAGAGAAAGATGTTTTCCTCAGTACATTAAGGATGAGTATACCTCTCTAGTTTTGGACTAGAAAAATAAATGCAAACATCTTACTGTTTTTCCCATGTTTCTATCTGATGAATTTTTACTTAAACCTGTCTTGGTAAAGGCAATTGTATTTGAAGGCTTTTCTCTGTCTCTCCAGACATATCTCATATTCAAGTAAGAAATCACTCCTTTCTCCACTAATTATAAGAACCACCTATAATGCTAGAAACGATACTCAGCCAGCCCTCTTCCCAGCAAACTCCAGCAAAGGGAACCCAAGGGAGGAGACACTGGAAAAAACAAAACAAAACTGAAGGCTTTTCAACTGTGCCACTGCATCATGGAAAACAACCAAGCAACGGCGCGGAAGCCCTCAGAGCCTACCTTCATCATCCTTGTTACTTCCACAGAGGAACAAGGAGCAGCTGGCTCACACACTGCCCACCAAGGCATATTCCAAGTGTACTTTGATCTAGGCTGCATGCTTTTTAGACTCAGTTTTGACATCAGATGGCAGACCACTGAAGATCAATCCCTGCAGAGATGGCCTGACTACTTTTTCAGGTCCTTTACCAACCCAAAGTCAAAACATAGAGTCTTCACAATTATGTAGTTGGAATGCTATGTTACCCTAGGTCCATCCAGAAGCAAGTCATGAAGGGGTCATTAATGGGTAGGGTGATAACTGCTGAGGCCCATTCTAGCTGAAGCCCTCTCTGGGAGAGAATATACAATATGTGAAAAGTGAAGGGCAGGAAAGTGAGTGTTCCATGTCGCAACTATGGTTAAGGGTTGTCCCCTGGGGTGTACCTTGCACCTAGTTTTGTGAGAAGGCAGGCATCTCCTAAAACTGAGAAAACCCTCAGGCTATAAGATTGCACCATTTGCAAGGGGCAAATAGCAGCAGAGAATCTCTGTACAAGATTGCTAAGTGATGGGGGACATATGAGACTATCAACCAGCTGCTACAATTTTGTACCCAGTAACAGCCAGATACCCCAAGTATTCCAGAAGTGATCTCTAACTTTGGGATATTGCTATCTCAGCCATTTATTTACTTACCACACAGTCATTTATTCAGCATCTATGCACTGAAATGAAGGGAGGTTAAATAAGTTGCCTTATGTCCCTCAACTTTAAAATGGTAGAGCTGAGATTCCTTATAGGAGATGCTTTAAATCCTAGTACCAGCCATTGTAAGCCGTGTTCCAAGTTGAATGAGGATTCTAGTCTCTGATAGATTTAAGCTAAATCTCAATCTTGCCTTTTCCCACCACCATTTCTCCAGACATTTTCCCCTTTTTCTTCCTTATCACTTCTGTTCCTTTCTCTCTTGTTGAGTTGGTTTTAAGGAATTAACTCCAGTCCTTCAGGTATGCCAAACTTACTCCAGCACTGGCTGACCTTTCTTGCTCTCCAGACTCTCTTACCCTGGGCACTGTGTCTACTATCAAGCTGAAAACATCATTGAATTTCTGAGTTCTTATATACCCTTTAACATCTCACTTCTCCCCCTCCCCCACATCTGTGTTCCCACCATTGGCATGTTCAGACTTTAAGCAGGAACTGCCATGCCTGACATTTGAATAAAGAGGAGTCAGAAAAGCATTTCTATGTGGCAATTTCAGCTAGAAGGCTGCCTGACTTTGCCAAAGCAAGATTAGTGTTGTCAATATTGTAGGAAAGCATAGGGCACAGAGAGGGAATAGTTAATTCTAGCCTGCAACCACACACAACAGAGAGACAGGGAGATTGCCCTTGGGGTTTTGAGGAGGACACTGCAGCCACTAGCCAAAACTGTACTATCCAGGTGCCAGAACACATAAAGGGAACAGGCAGGCATGGAGGATGCTGCAGGGCTCTGTTGTACATCCCATGTCGCCAGCCTCATAATGAAGCTCAAGGAGCTTCCAGCAGAAGGGAGTAGCTGATGTTCCCCAGCCCTCACAGACCCCAAACTGAAAATAAATTTAGTGCTCAAAGAACTGGCAGGTAGGTCAGTGACAGAGCACTTTCACAGCACAAACAACGCCCTGCTTTGATTCCTGGCACAACAAAATAAAGAAAAGAAAAAGGAAAAAACCCAAACAAGTGGAACAGATGTCTTTGGTGGAAAACACCCTGGTACAGGTCAAAGAGTGGCAAATTTATACCATGGTAAATCACACACACAATCCAGAGTGTTTTAATAGAAAGTAAATATTAGGGATTCCTTCAGAACTGCTTTAAGATCCCACATAACATCCCTCTTCAGGGAATTTTTGAAACTCTCATAATGCCAAGCATCTTCTATGGCCATGAGGAACAACTAAGCATATGTGGCTCAGTTGGGAACAGGTTCTAGAAAATGTTAGGCTATTTCTCCATTGTGTGAACATCATAGACTGTGCTCCTGTAACCGAGACTTAATATACATGAAATGGATTAGACAAAACCTGGGGTAACAGGGATTATTATTGTTACATGTTCACTGTATAGTGTTAGGGATTAACCAACAAGGCCATCTGAATATAGATAAGTATTCTACCACTGGGCTAGCCCCAAGCCCCAGAATATTGTTTTAGTAAATATTTTTCATAAATAGTAGCATACTCTAAAATAATGACATAAAGTACAAATGGACAAATAGCATAGTCATTTATTATCACAATCAATTAGTATGTACTATACATACATACATGCATTGGCTTCCTCTATGCTTTGTTTACACCACTTTGTCACAAACATCACCAGATGAGTATAATAATACAGTAATAACATTATTATAGATACATCATCAGGTGTTCACAGTTCTACAGCTCCATTATAATGGGTGTGAAACCAGTGATAATGTAGTCTGTCATTAGCCAAAATACCACTATCTGAAATTCACAAAGACATAAATCACATTTCAAGTAATGGAAGTATTCTGAAGAAAATCCAAACACAGAGTGAACGAGAGGGACACTGTCCCTGGATAACAACATGACTTCACGTAAGTATTTTGACCTTGGAGCATAACTGAATTCTTCCTGGGCCCAGACATACACCTTTTAATTTTTTCTCTTATTTATTTATTTATTTACTTACTTACTTACTTACTTACTTATTGCCCAAGCAGATCTCAAATTTGTGGGATCAGGTAGCTTACCTCAGCCTCCTTGCTGTACAAGCAAATACCTCCATGCTTGACATTGTCTACTGTTTGCAAGTACACACTGGACTTAATTTGCTGGCTACAGATACGGGTACAAGCGTTAGGAAATTACTTTGAAAGGAAGTGACAATTTTCAAATGTTGTAAAAACTTAAGCCAAGTGTAACTATACAGCCATTCCCACACTCATTCTGGCCTAGTGCAGTGGGAACTTGAATTTTCATTTATAGACAGAAAAACTGATGTTCCAAGGAGGAATTTATGAGAAATCCGAGTTTCCCCCATCAGTGGTCCTCTAGAGCTGATTCCTGGACTATGCATGCAGCCTTGGTGCACATGCACAGTAAGAGAGCTCCCAAAGCTCCCTCAGCTGCCAGCCTCCTCAACTGCGTGATTTTGATGTTTGCAGGCCAGCTCAACCTGACTGCCAGAGTTGGGGCCTGCGGCTATTTTTCTGACTTTGATTGCTCAATCTGCAATCATAATCCCAGGGCCAGTGAGGCCTTTGGAGCCTGAGAGGAGCAGGCAGGGGGTCTCTGGAGCAGTCCTCTTTCTATGTTTCTATTAGCAACCCGGGGAGTGATATGAGTGGCTTCGGTGCTCAGTGGACCCAGCAGTAGCAGCGGGGCTGGAGGACCCTGGCAGTGAGCTAGAGAAACACCTCCCTGAAGCAGTTGCTGGAAAATAGGAATGCCCAGCCACCTTGCTGAGCCTTCAGGAGGTCCAGGCCTGAGGCCTTAGGGTTATGTGTGCTGCTCATGAGAGATTCAATGGGGGCCAGGTTACTGAGTGTGGACCTTCTACCTAAGGTTGCCGTTTTTCTTCTTACCTCAGCCCAATTGAGACAGATCTCAATGGGGTAGGCTAGCAAAGCAGGTGCAATTGGAAATAAGGTTCTGGCCACCTGGCAGTGCCCCGGAGCCCTGTCAGGTTCAACCCTGCAGATCACCACCCACACAGTGAGCTTTGGAACCCGCAGCACTAGAATACCCCACCACCTCTCATCGGCCACACATTTATCCAGCAGCCATTACATGCCACGTGCTTCACCAGGCCAATAGGCCACAACAAGCACTTTCTCCTCCTGTACTAACATTTTAAACACTAAAGACAGACAACAAAGGAACAGGGCAGTGGGGGCAAGACAACTATCAGATACAGTCACAATTGGAAATTGGAAATTAAAGTAAGGTGAGGAGATGGCCCTGCTGTTGGGAAAGATCTTTCTGCAAGAAGTCTAAGCTGATGCTAGATACTGAGAAGGCACCAGACATCGAATCACTGGGAGAGCATTCCAGACTGTTGATTTGCAGCCACTGGCAAGGCCAAGCCTGCTAAGTTGGAAGAGTATCAGTCCACAAATGCAGTTGCAGGGGTGTGGGAAGAATTGTTCATAAAGAAACAGACAAACCAGAGTGTATTAGCCTGGTGAGGAGTTTTGCTTTGGTCTAAGAATTTTAAGAAGGGAATTAACTTTTGGTCTGATGTATCTTTTTACGAGATTACTCTGGAGTGTACTGAAGCATGAATGAAAACAAACCTACTAGGAGGCAACTGTAGTTCCAGCGTTGTGCCTATGTGTAAGGAAACATAGACATAGAGAGGAGGACAGCAAGACTTGTTGAGAGCTTCCTATAAGACAGGACGAGCCAGTATGGAAAGCACCATCAGGCTATGTCACTAGAGAATCCTCCCTATCCTCTCTCTGTCACACCCAGTGAAGAATGGAAGCTGAGTCTGTCTCCTAAGAATAGCAGAGTTTATGTGCAAGAGAGTCCAAGCAAAACTCACAAGAATGTGAGGGAAACAGGACAGAACTGGGAGAAGTCAAGCACGGATGCAGTGTCAGAATACTGTACACCTGATTCCCCGGGAGGTCTGGAGCAAAGACTGCATCTAGTCCTGCTTTGAGATGGGGGAGGTGGCCTTTGTGGGTTTATATTACTCAGTGTCTGTACAAAAACCCAGGCATCTTCAGAGGAGGATGGTCCTGTCAGCCACAGGCAGGGCTCAGTTGCATCACAGGTGTAAACTCTAAGCTACATCAATGCAGCATCTGGAAAACAGATGCACCTGCAAGTAAATATTAACAAGAACATGGTTAAGTCACCTAAACCATTTCTTATAACGGTTATAACTTTACTGATAGAGAGCAGAGGGCCTATGTGGGCCTTAGCCCACGTTTTCTTAAAATACTAGGAAGCCCAAGGGCCAAATTTATAAATAATTAAGTTAGCACAGGAGACCTGTGATGGGAGAGACCTCTCGTGGTCCGTAGATTCCCTTCCATCTACCCATACATAGTACCACTATGCACTCAGTTTATAGTTCCATTCACCCGACTCTTGTCCCCAAAGGCCATATCTGAGTATCCATTCATGCAATATAAAAATTGATAAGAATTGAGCATCTGTTTCTGCAAACAAATAAATTCAACAATAAATGTAGCCCATTAGCAAAGAATGATAGGCTGGGGACTTGGCTCGGTGTTATAGAGTACATGACTGGCACTGACAAGGCCTAATGATGTTGGCTATGTCCCACAACTGGGTAGCTCTTTCCAAGGTAGATCCATGGTTTTTGAAATGTACCTATATATCAGAATATTTTAATGTTTTCAAAAGTGTGTTTATGTGGGGGTGCATACAAATGCATTGTCAGTGGAGTCCAGAAGGAATCTCTTGTAGTTGGAGTTGCAGGCAGTTGTAAGCCACACAACATGGGTGCTGAAAGCTGAACTTGAGTCCTCTTTGAGAGCAGTATGCACTCTCAACCACTGAGCCACCTCTGCAGTCCTATATCCATTAAAAAAACATCCAGAGCCCAAGCCTGGATTAGGGTATCTAAACTAGTCAAATTATAATTTCTAGAGTAGTTTTATACTATAGATTTTGTTTTAGCATAATTTTAGATTTACCCAATAGTTGTAAAGATGGTCTGACCCTCACCCAATTTTCTATCTTAGTACCTTACAACACCATGATTCATTTGTTATAATCAGGAAATTAACTTTGGTTCATTTATCCAGTAACCAAAATATCTAAAAAACAAATGCACTATCCAGCAGATCTGCTACAGGTAGAACACATCATGTATTTATTTGGATTTCATCAGGTTAGTAATAGCCTCTGCCTAGTCCAGGACTTCTACACTTCTCTTGTGAATTTAGCTGTCATGTGTCCCCAGTCTTACCTTTGAGAAAGATTGAGATCTTTCTTTGTCATTTCTGCCCTTAACAGGCTTGGAAAACATTGGTCAGATATACTCACTACTTCCTGTGTCTGTAATAAAACACCATTACCAAAAGCAGCTTAGAGAAGAAAGAGTTTATTTTGGTTTATGGTTCGAGAGAAAGAGAGAGCCCATGATGGTTGGCAAGGCGTGGTGACAGGAGCAGGAAGCCAGCTGATCACATCTTTATCTATACCTAAGAAGCAGAAAGCACAGTAGGAAGTGGGCACCCCCAAAGCCTGTCTCCAGGGGTGCGCTCTGTCCAGCAACTCCCAAAGGTACCAGCTGTGTTCAACTGCATGAGCCTATGACAGATTGTCTTCACTCAAACCACCACACCACCTATTTTGTGGAATGCTGCCCAATCTGGCTTTGCAATTTTTCATACAACAGAATAAAAATAAACTGCCTTTTTTAACTGAGCTGCATGTTTTTGGACCAGCTACAGCAGAGGTGACGTGTCCTGTTTGTCACAACATGTCAGGTACGTGTCATCAAACCTACATGAAATTACTATAACATTATGCGCCATTACTTGGTAGTGGAAATGTTTGCAAAGTCTCTCTCTCTGTGTTTCTCTCTCTCTCTCTCTCACACACACACACATACACACATAGGTATAATTAAAACAAAAATTTAACTTAAAACCACATTCTTTGTCTAGCATGTGCAGGACCTTGTGTTTAATTTCCAGCATCACATATAATTAATAATCACAAATAACTCACTAACTCCCCAATCTATTTCTTTACGCCTTGTCTTGTACATTTAGCAAGACCAACCAATCCTTGCTCATTTTTAGTTGAGGGTAGAGGTGGTTACTGGAGTGGGAAAAGTTGCTGATTTTGAGAGCATAGACGAACTCCAGATTGTGTCGCAGTAAATAAGTGTTCACTGGAGTCTCAAGGTTTACAAAGGTACTGTTTGCCAGTTTCACATTGCTACATCCACATCCTCACCTTGGATATGTCTCCAGATGCAGAGTATCACATTGAATTCACCAGGTGTCATGGTGGTAAAATTACCAGAGTCAGCTTTTACATGCTCTGGCAGTGCCCACCAAATCACTTGCTGTTCAATGCATGAAAGACATTAATAAGTAATTGGACTTATGGCTGGGCATTATGACTTGCTCATTTACCACTGCATCCATATTTGGAACCCCAAGGGAGCATGTAAATCATAAGCTTTGATTTTTTCCCCCTTTTTCCACCTTGTTCCCACATAAACTCATCTTTCTGCTACGTATGTGGGACACGCCTATAATCTCACCTGGAAGAGGTAAGACAGGAAGAGCATACATTTGAGACCAACTTAGGCTATAAAAGCTCTGTGTCCTTCAGCCCAGGTAACAGAGGGTCTGATAGCACTGGCAAGATCTAGAGAAGCTCATTGGAATTTACTCAATGTCCTAATAAGATAAATCCACTATCTGGAGGGAGGGAGGTGAACTTGGAATTCTAATAATTCCACTGTAGACAGCTAACTCTAAGCTGTTTCTGGGCTGCCACATTTCCATAGCAGAATCTTGCATTGGATTTTCCTGGTTTATAGCAATAGAGAACAGTAATTATGTATGTTCTGTGCACATCTGTGGTGGTTTAAATAAAAATAGCTCATACAGGGTCATAAGTTGGAATACTTGGCCTCCAGTTGGAGGGATTGTTTGGGAAGGTGTGACAGAGGCCGAGTGTGCCTCTGTCGCCTCCTGCCTATGGATCAAGATATGAGCTCCCAGTTATTCATGTTGCCTTTGCTCCACCATCATTGACTCTAACCTTTGGAACCATATGCCTAATTAAATGCTTTTTTTTAAAGATTTATTTATTTATTTATTATTTATACAGTGATCTGCTTATATGTGTGCCTGCAAGCCAGAAGAGGGCACCAGATCTCATTACAGATGGTTGTGAGCCACCATATGGTTGCTGGGAATTGAACTCAGAATCTTTGGAAGAACAGCCATTGCTCTTCATCCCTGAGCCATCTTCCCAGTCCCCTTAAATGCTTTCTTTTATAACTTCCCTTGGTCATGATGTTTTGTCACAGCTACAGAAAAGTAACTGAGACATCTGTCCATGAATATGGGGGAAGAGAGTATAAGACAAGAAACAAGGGATAAAGAAATGGGGAGAAAGATGTCTTTTTAAGTTTTTCCTTGCCCTTGAATGTAGGCTGAGTATCTGAGCCCAGAAAATTTTGGCAGAGAAAAAGAAAAGTGAGTGACAGGTGTTAGGTGACTCTGACAGTGGAAGATGATGGAGACTTTTGCTATATGTCATGCACGGGGTCTTCATCAGTGGCCTTGCCTTCATGTATGATGTCATCCACAACCTGAGTGACCCGGCATGCTTGCTAAGAAATCTCACCTTCCAGATGAGTTCCTATACTTCCTACCAAATTGCCACTTTTTCATTTTGTAGCCCCTTGAAATACAAAGACCAGATGAGTTAATCAAGGGCTTCTAAATGCTGAGAAAGGGATAGAAGGGAGAACAAATCAAGGACTGATTACTAATAGAGGTTCTATATGCATAACAACCAGCCCCTGGGACTGCATTCTGGCTAAGGCTAATGATATTCAGTCAGTCCTAATATTTATCGTACATCTATTGTGTCCCAAACCCTATTTTGGCATCTGGTCCCAGGTTAACATAAGGGTTAAGGGCACATGTTTTGGGTCATGACCTAGAAGGAAGTTACTCAACCTCCTGTTTCTTATCTTCTTTGCATGAGTTAATGAGGATGATAATAAGGTCCTTCTTGGTTGCTTGACAAGAAACCACTGCTGCACTGTTCACTCTGTATCTGGGCTCACAGGATGGCCTCATACCTCTAATTAGACCCAACTAACCCCATAGTTAGAAACAGGCAATTTCTCATGAAAAAGAATCCTATCCTACTTGCCCCTCAGGTGTTGGTGGAACTGCAGTGATGCCCTTTCTGCCCAGTACTTCAGATCTCTCACTAACTGATGGCTATCATCAGAGTGGTAAAGAGAAGCCAGCAACAATCCCTAGTTCCCACTGGTGTTGACAACTGGTCTAGATCAGCAGCATTTATGTGTATGCATATGAGTCTAAAATTAAATATGATGAAAAATTGTTTTACCAACTCCCTTCTTCCTGTCATAGCCCCGAACTTCAGTTTTCTTTCATACACAATGATAAACACTACCTGTAAATAAATGTTATCTTCAGTAAAGGCACAAGTTAAGAATAGAATCACTGGCTGTTTCTCAGATGCCAAATGAGAAATGAAAAATTTAGATTAAGTCAAGCTTTCTTTGTTCTCCTTGGCCTATTTTCTTTTATTAAAGATCTGAAGGCAGCACCATCCATTTTTGACATGCCTTCCAAGCATGCTTTGTTTCTGCTCTACTTACTGCCTGCTGCTTACTCAGAGTGATAGTCACACTATCTGTAAAAGTCCTAATATAAGGGAATGAAAAGAAATCAGACTGCTGAGTATGAAAGGCAGAATAAAGAGAGAAGACAATGGCACCATAGCACACTGAGTTATTCTCAGTATGTCCTTAGCTTTTGCTGTGTAACAAATGACCCCCCAAAAACTTACTGAGGTCAAAGGCGATCCACTTATTTAGTTCATAGTTGTGCAATTCAGCTGTTTGGACTGAGTTCATCTCAACTCATGATACAGTTAGCAAGACCATTTAGTGGCTAGTGCATCTAGAGTGTCCTTCCCAATGATTTTTTTTTTCTGTTCCTCATGATCCATTGAACTAGTTAAGGCTGTTCCCCTTTTTAGTGCATGGATACAGAAAGATGGAGAGCCCTTTGTTCCAGTCAAGATTCGTTTCCACAGTTGTTTTTCCTAATTGCCCTCGTCTGCTTTCTATTTTTGTGATAATTGTCTTGACCCAATGCAACTTGGGGAGGAAAGAGCTTATTTCATCTTGCAGTTTACAGTTCAGCAGGAAGGGCAGTAAGGACAGAACTCATAGCAAGAATCTGGAGAGGCAGGAACTGAAACAGAGGCCAGGGAGCAGTGTGCTTACTAGCTTGCTCTTCATGGCTTACTCATCCTCCTTGTTTATATAGCCCAGAACCACCTGCTCTGGGATGACACTGCCCCCAGTGGGCTGGGTCCTCCAACATCAATCATACTTCAAGAAAATGCCTCAACCCCTTATGGACTTGCCTACAAACTCTTATGATGGAAGCATTTTCTCAAATGAGTTTCCCTCCTAGATATCTCTAGCTGCTATCAGTGGGGGGCGGGGGAACAAGGTAAAGCATCATCCCCTGGATGGCTC